>NW_024425563.1:25116353-25240788 GCF_017311325.1 Ursus maritimus | reverse complement strand
AAGCCTGCTTCTCCCTCTCCCACTCCCCCTGCTTGTGTTCCCTCTCTCGCTGCCTCTCTCTCGGTCAAATAAATAAATAAAATCTTTAAAAAAAAAAAAAAAAGGATAGAGGTTGCTACTAGGGAAAAAGCTGCCAGGCCTCAGTATTGAGAGATTATCTAGAGTTAAATTCTGATTTTTCCTTGTAAGAGAGAATAGCCAAAGATTGTACATCACTTTATGCCTATTATTTGTTGAACTGTTGTTTTTTTTTTTTTTTTCTAGAGCAAAAACTGTAAGACATGGCTGGAGGATTATTGGGCATTGTTGGAGCAGTGGTCTGAGCAGGCACACAGTGGTCTGGTGTATGTGATGTGCTTGCCCAGGATGAATTGGGTGGGGGAGGCAAGGAGGCTAGCCCAATGGAGGAAAGAGGAATAGCAGTAACATGTATTAAGCCAGACTCTTTGCTAGACACTTCATGTATATTATCTCATTTTCTCCTATCTACAACCTTGCAAAGTAAGTTTAATTCATGAACCTGTATCATGTTTTAGTTCCTACAAAGGTGGTAGGTGTCAGAACTGGAATGTAAACCAAAGACTGAATTCTTGTCGTTAAACCAGACTGTCTCATTTAAGTTAAAGGGTCATGATCTACAGAAATACACTCATTTTCTCTGATTGAAGAACTCTGAGCTATCAATGTAAATATGATAAACGAATGAGATAGACATGTTAGATCACTTTATACTGAGACGTTATAGGATGTGTATGCCTGGGTTAGAAAAAGTTCAGATTTTGAAGTCCAAAGACTAAGATTTATTCCCTGCTTCATCATTAACTGTATGCACTTGCACAAATCAGCCTCTCTGGCTAGCCTTTCCTTCATCTTCAACACTCTACCATGGCAGTGTTGTGAGGACCAAATGAGATACTGTGTTTAATGGTATTCTTAAACTATAAAGCATCATGCACGTCTTTATTATGGACAAAGAATTATTATTAGAGTGGTAGTTTCATACTCAAATATTTACAGCCAAGGTATTATAATGGCACTTTAAATTTTATTATCTGAACTATGGGTGTTTTAAATTTGAGAATTAAATATATAAGAATATTCTTCACTTTCAAAGAGATATATAGTTTCCCCTCAACTTTTTTTAAGAATCATGCAATGCTTTAGGTGTATTTTTATTTTATATTTTTTTACAGAGATGTAGTTTCTTGTGCAGGAAACGTTTTTTTTTTCCTTCTTTATTTTACCATGAGAAAAATGGCAGCATAAGTATAAAGAATGAAAATTGGCATCTGATACCTGTTCTCAGAGTTAAGACACCATAAGGAAGGCTCGACACATTGGCAGCCTAAAAATACACATGTCCTGTGGCTATTGGAGAAGGTAGATCCAGTGTAGTCAAATTTCTCAATTTTTAAAAAAGAATCTCTGATCCAGAATTTTTGCAATTACATCTAAAAACTAAAGATAACCAACTAGTCATATATATGTATGTATAGTATTGTTTATTATATATACTATACTAACATTAATATAATATATTCATATATATGGTTCATATACATATTAATATAGTCACATATATTCATATGTAGATTTGTATATGTTTAAAATAATATGTATGTCTGTGTGTGTATACACAAAACCATCGTGAAGGACAGGCCATGGCAGGGAGGGGAAGTTCAGGCCAAAGGCTCTGCAATAATCTCACAGAGAAATGATATTAACCCAGGCACTGAAGTAAGAATAAGAATGGAAGAAGCACGTGGATTTAAGATACCTTATTTCAGAAGTAGAATAATATAATTGACCCAAAACAATGCAGGGGTGAAGGAAAAGAGGGTTAAGAAATGACTGTAAGTTATGTCCATGCAAAGACTTGCATATGCATGCTTATTGTAGCTTTAATCCTCAAAGCTCAAAACTGGAAACAACCTAGCTTTCCATCAACCAATGAATGGATTGGTAAATTGTGGTCTGTCTACATTAAGAGAATATTTTTCACTAATGAAAAGGGTATGGATTAATTTTACACATAATAACATAATAAATCTAAAAAAAAACATAAGCTGAGTGAAAATAGTCAAGTTCAAGATAGTCTACACTTGTGATTCCATTTACATAAAATTCTAGAACAGGCAGAATTAATCTATAGAGAAAGAAGTAAATAAAGTTGATAATAAGTAAACTAATTAAAAGTTTTTAAAAAATTGATTATCTTTGCATGTACTAATAGTCAATAATTAGAGGAAGAACTTAAAGGGTAGAGGAAAAACTTAAAAGGAAAAACTTAAAAACTACTAAGTAATTGGAGGATATTAAAAACATATACAGGAACTTACGGAGAGGGGGAACTTCCTGGTTCTTTTTGGTGAATACCTGGGAGTGAAATTATTTGGCCAAATATAAAGGTATGCTTCACTTTATAAGAAACTGTCCAACAGTTTTACAAAGTGACTGCACCATTTTACATTTCCATCAGGAAGATGAATGTTGTGCTTGCTCCACTTGGTATTACTCATTTTTAAATTACAGCCATTCAGGTAGATGTGTAGTGTCTTTCCTTCTCATTTTTTTTACTTGTAACTTTCAAGAGAAAGAGCAGAAGTTATTAATTTGGGAAAGTCCAATTTGTGACGTTTTCTTTGATGTGATTTTTGTGTTCTGTGATAACTAATCTTGACTTCAAGGAGGTGAAAATTTTTTCCTATATTTTCTTCTTGGAGATTTATATCTTTAATTTTTACATTCAAACCTACATTAAATTACATTAAACATTTCTTGCTGAATCTTGTAAATAGGGAGAGGTAAGGACTGAACTTCACTTTTATTAAAAAGACTATCCATTCCTGTTGACTTCAATTGACCAGATATGTGTGAATCTACATCTTGATTCTGTTCTGTTTTACCCCAGTAACACAATGTCTTTTTTTTTTCATTTTAATGTTTTTTTATTATATTATGTTAGTCACCATACAGTACATCCCCGGTTTCCGATGTAAAGTTAGATGATTCATTAGTTGCGTATAACACCCAGTGCACCATGCAATACGTGCCCTCCTTACTACCCATCACCGGTCTATCCCATTCCCCCACCCCCCTCCCCTCTGAGGCCCTCAGTTTGTTTCTCATACTCCATAGTCTCTCATGCTTCATTCCCCCTTCTGATTACCCCCCCTTTCTTTATCCCTTTCTTCCCCTACTGATCTTCCTAGTTCTTATGTTCCATAGATGAGAGAAATCATATGATAATTGTCTTTCTCTGCTTGACTTATGTCATTGAGCATTATCTCCTCCAGTGCCATCCATGTTGCAGCAAATGTTGAGAACTCATTCTTTCTGAGAGCCGAGTAATATTCCATTGTATATGTGGACCACAGCTTCTTAATCCAGTCATCTGTTGAAGGGCATCTCGTTTCCTTCCACGATTTGGCTATTGACAATGCTGCTATGAACATTGGGGTGCATATGGCCCTTCTCTTCACTACGTCTGTATCTTTGGGATAAATACCCAGTAGTACAATGGCTGGGTCATAGGGTAGCTCAATTTTTAACTTTTTAAGGGACCTCCACACTGTTTTCCAGAGTGGCTGTACCAACTTGCATTCCCACCAACAATGTAGGAGGGATCCCCTTTCTCCACATCCTCTCCAACAATTGTTGTTTCTTGCCTTGTCAATTTTTGCCATTCTAACTGGCATAAGGTGGTATCTTAGTGTGGTTTTGATTTGAATTTCCCTGATGGCTAATGATGTTGAACATTTTTTCATGTGTCTGTTAGCCATTTGTATGTCATCATTGGAAAAGTGTCTGTTCATATATTCTGCCCATTTTATGATTTATTTGTTTCTTGCGTATTGAGTTTGAGAAGTTCTTTGTAGATCTTGGATACCACTCTTTTATCTGTAGCATCATTTGCAAATATATTCTCCCATTCCGTGGGCTGCCTCTTAGTTTTTTTTGACTCTTTCCTTGGCTGTGCAGAAGCTTTTTATCTTGATGAAGCCCCACAGGTTCATTTTATCTTTTGTTTCTCTTGCCTTTGGAGATGTGTCATGAAAAAGGTTGCTTTGGCTGATGTCGTAGAGGTTGCTGCCTATGTTCTCCTCTAGGATTTTGATGGATTCCTGTCTCACATCGAAGTCTTTCATACATTTGGAGTTTATTTTTGTCTATGGTGTGAAAGAATGGTCAAGTTTCATTCTTTTGCATGTAGTTGTCCAATTTTACCAGCACCATTTATTGAAGAGACTGTGTTTTTTCCACCGGATGTTTTTTCCTGCTTTATCAAAGATCAGTTGCCCAAAGAGCCGAGGGTCCATTTCTGGGTTCTCTATTCTGTTCCACTGGTCTATGTATCTGTTTTTGTGCCAGTACCATGCTGTCTTTGTGATCACAGCTTTGTAGTAGAGTTCGAAATCCGGCATTGTAATGTCCCCAGCTTTGTTTTTCCTTTTCAACAGTTTCTTGGAGATTCGGGGCCTTTTCTGGTTCCATACAAATTTAAGGACTATTTGTTCCAGTTCTTTGAAAAATGTCATCGGTATTTTGATTGGGATAGCATTGAAAGTGTAGATTGCTCTGGGTAGCATGGACATTTTAACTATGTTAATTCTTCCGATCCATTAGCATAGAATATTTTTCCATCTTTTTGTGTCTTCCTCAGTGTCCTTCAAGAGTGTTTTAGAGTTTCTAGAATATAGATCCTTTACGACTCTGGTTAAGTTAATTCCAAGGTAACGTATGGTTTTTGGTGCTATTGTAAATGGGATGGATTCCCTAATTTCTCTTTCTTCAGTCTCATTATTCGTGTTTAGAAATGCATCTGATTTCTGAGCATCGATTTTGTATCCCACGACATTACTCAATTGCTCTATAACTTCTAATAGTTTGGGAGTGGATTCTTTTGGGTTTTCCATATAGAGTATCATGTCATCTGCAAAGAGAGACATTTTGACTTCTTCTTTGCTGATTTGGATACCTTTGATCCCTTTTTGTCGTCTGATTGCTGTTGCAAGGACTTCTAGTACTATGTTGAATAATAGTGGCGAGAGTGGGCATCCTTGTCGAGTTCCTGATCTTAAGGGAAAGGCTTCCAGCTTTTCCCCATTGAGAATAATATTTGCAGTAGGCTTTTCATAGATGGCTTTTATAAGATTGAGAAATGTACCCTCTATTCCTACACTCTGAAGGGTTTTAATCAGGAAAGGATGCTGTATTTTGTCAAATGCTTTTTCGGCATCGATTGAGAGGATCATATGGTTCCTGAGTCTTTTCTTGTTGATATGATGTATCACGCTGATTGATTTGCGAATATTGAACCACGCTTGCATCCCAGGTATGAATCCCACTTGATCGTGATGGATAATCCTTTTAATGTACTGTTGGATTCTATTAGCAAGTATCTTGTTGAGGATTTTGGCGTCCATATTCATTAGGGAAATCGGTCTGTAATTCTCCTTTTTGAGGGGGTCTTTGCCTGGTTTGGGGATCAAGGTAATATTGGCCTCATAGAATGAGTTTGGTAGCTTTCCTTCTGTTTCTATTTTTTGAAATAGCTTTAGGAGAATAGGTATTATTTCTTCTTTGAATGTTTGGTAGAATTCCCCAGGAAAACCATCCGGGCCTGGAGTTTTGTTATCTGGAAGGTTGTTTATCACTGACTCAATTTCTTCATAATTAATTGGCCTGTTTAAGAAATCAATTTCTTCCTGTTTCAATCTTGGTAGTTTATAGGTTTCCAGGAAGGATTCCATCTTTTCCAGATTGCTTAGTTTATTGGCATATAGCTGTTGATAAAAATTTCTAATAATCCTTCCAATTTCAATGGTGTTCTTTTGACCTCTCCTTTTTCATTCATAATTTTAATAATCTGGGTCCTTTCTCTTTTCTTTTGGATAAGTCTTGCCAGTGGTCTGTCAATTTTATTGATTCTCTCAAAGAACCAGCTTCTAGTCCTGTTGATCTGCTCTACTGTACTTCTGGTTTCTGCTTGATTGATTTCAGCTCTAATTTTGGTCAACTACTTCCTCGTGCGTGGATTAGGCCTGTCCCTCTGTTGCTGTTCCAGCTTCTTGAGGTGAGAATGTAAAAACTGCATTTTAGATTTTTCTATTCTTTTGAGTGAGGCTTGGATGGCTATGTATTTCCCCCTTAGGACTGCCTTTGTAGTATCCCATAGGTTTTGGACTGTTGTATTTTCATTCTCATTGGTCTCCATAAATTGTTTAATTTGATTTTTGATTTCCTGGTTTATTGAGTCATTCCTGAGCAGGATGGTTCTTAGTCTCCAAGTGTTTGAGTTTCTTCCAAATTTTTCCTTGTGGTTGAGTTCCAATTTCAGAGCGTTGTGGTCTGAGAATATGCAGGGGATAATTTCAGTCTTTTGGTATCGGTTGAGACCTGTTTTGTGTCCCAGAACATGGTCTATTCTTGAGAATGTTCCATGGGCATTAGAATAGAATGAGTATTCTTTGGTTCTGGGGTGTAGTGTTCTATATATATCTATGAGGTCCAACTCGTCGAGTATGGCATTCAAAGCCTTTGATTCTTTGCTTAGTTTTTGCCAGGGTGTTCTGTCTATTTCTGAGAGTGGAGTGTTGAGGTCCCCTACTATTAATGTATTTTTATTTATATGTCTCTTTATTCTGGTTAAGAGTTGGCTTGTGTATCTTGCTGCTCCCCTGTTGGGGGCATATATATTTATAATTGTCATATCCACTTGTTGAATACTTCCCTTAAGAATAATATAGTGCCCTTCTGCATCTCTAACTATAGTCTGTAGTTTAAAATCCAATTTATCTGATATTAGAATTGCTACCCCAGCTTTCTTTTGAGGTCCATTTGCATGAAAGATGGTACTCCATCCCCTTACTCTCAGTCTGAATGCATCTTTGGGTTCGAAATGAGTCTCTTGTAGACAGCAAATGCTACCCCAGCTTTCGTTTGAGGTCCATTGGCGTGAAAGATGAAATTCCATCCCTTTACTCTCAGTCTGGATGTATCTTTAGGTTCAAAATGAGTCTTTTGTAGACAGCAAATGGATGGGTCATGTCTTTTTATCCAATCTGCAGCCCTGTGGCGATTATGGGAGCATTTAGGCCATTTACATTGAGACTAATTATTGAGAGATATGATTTTAATGATGCATGTTGTCAGTAAAGTTTTTGTTTCTATAAATTGTGACTTTCTGTTCTGTATCTCTCTTGGGGCCTTTTTACTTTTATAGAACCCACCATAATATCTCCTTTAGGGCCGGTTTCGTGGTTACGAAATTGGTCAATGACTGGCGATTCTGGAAGGTCTTTATTTCTACATCAATTCTGAATGACAGCCTTGCTGAATAAAGGATCCTTGGCACATGTTTTTCACTCAAAGAGCTTTAAAAATGCTCCCCCAACCCTTTCTCTCATTCCAGATCTGTATAGATAGGTCTGACGTAATTCTGATACCTTTGCCTTGGTACGTGAGAAATTTCTTTGCCCTGCCCGCTTTCAATACTGTACCCTTGGATCTAATATTTTCGAAATGCACTATGACGTGATGTGGTGTAGGTTTGTCGTGGTTGAGCTTGGGAGGGGTCCTCTCTGCCTCTTGGACATGAATGTTTGTTTCCCTTGCTAGATTAGGGAAGTTTTCAGCTACAATTTGTTCAAATATCTCTTCTAGACCTCTGTTTTTCTCCACCCCCTCGGGGATGCCGATGATTCTAACATTGGATCGTTTCGTTGAGTCAGTAATCTCCTGTAGCCAACATTCGTGGGCATGGATTTTTTTAAGACCATCTTCTATTTTCATTTTTTCCTCTATTAACCCATCCTCCAATTCACTAACCCATTCCTCTGCTTCGGTGACCCTGGCCGTCAGAGCCTCTAGTTTTGCCTGCATTTGGCTCATAGAATTTTTAATTTCTGTCAGATTCGCTCTCATTTCTGTCCTTAGGGATTCTATATTCTCAGTAACCTTTTCGTTAATAGTTTTTTCAATTCTACTCATCATTTTGACCATCGTTACTCTGAATTCCATTTCTGATAATTTGGTTACATCCATATCCATTATTTCTGTGGCAGAGGCCACAGACTCACTGTCTTTTCTTTGCTGGGGGGGGCTTCTCCTTCTTGTCATTCTGATGAAGAGAGGTTACGGGGTTTCCAGAGCCCAAATTATTGACTGGGTCCCAGGCCGTGCCCCTTGTTTTATAGGGATCTTAGGGATGTGGGCTTCTTCTTTAAAGATTTTATTTATTTATTTATGTGGCAGCCAACCAGCGAGAGAGGGAACAGAAGCAGGGGAGTGGGAGAGGAAGAAGCAGGCTCCCAGCGGAGGAGCAGAGCAGCAGAGGCTGAATTGTCACAGAACAGAGGGATTGCGGACCATTCTCCACTGATTTTCTGGCCACTTTAACTCTGTTTCTGTTGGTGCTGCTCAACCCTGCAGCGTCCCGGGATGTGCGCCCCACACCCGGCATCCCAGCCCTCACTTCCAGGGCCGGCGCGTCTCTGTCCTTTGTGTTTCTAACACCGCCAGCCGCCCCCGTGCTCCGAAGCTCCGGCCCTCAGTCTGGTCGCCCGCATTCCTGGCTCACGGTCTCAGTCTGCTGTCTCACGGGTGCCCTTCCGCAAGCCCACCCACTCCCCCGTGCAGGTGGCTACAGCTTCCCGGCACCCGAACGCGGCGGCTCCCTCCGCCTTCCGTTTATCTTCCAATATCTGTGTGTGGCTTCACGGCTCCCCGCTTCGTACCTCAATACTCAGTGCTGGAGATGTTCATTTGTAGAGATCCAGATGTATCTTCCTGCGTCTCAGGCTGATTCCGTGGATGTTCAGGCTGGTCTGGTACCTATCCAGCTCGACTCGGGACCGGCTGAAAAAGGGGACCCTTGCTTCTCCGCCATCTTAACTCCCGTTCCACAATGTCTTGATTACTGTAGATATATAGTAAATCTTGAAATCCAACTTTGATCTTTTAAAAAATTGTTCTAAGTCTATGGAATTTCTGTATTATTTTGGGATTATCTTATTGATTTCTGCGAAAAAATGCCTACTGGGATTTTGACTGGGGTAGAATTATAGATCAATTTGTAGACAGTTGACTTTTTAAGAGCAAAGAGTCTCTCAATTCCTTAAATTGTATATGTCTGTTCATTTATTTGGGTATTCTTTAAATATTCTGAGTAGTGCTCATACCACATACTACACCACATATTTTGTTTAAATTATCCCTATGAATCTCATATTTAATGTAATTATAAGTGATATACTTTTAATTTCATTTTTGTCTATTGTTAACATAGAAGTGTAATTTATTTTTTTCATTGATCTTGTACCTGAGACTTTGCTAAATTAATGTATAAGTTTAAATAATTTTTTGTAGATTTGTTAGTCTTTTCTACATACAGAATGATGTTTTTTTTTTAATTTCAAAAAAAAAAGAAAAGAAATTACTATAAGGTTTTTAACTTAAGCATCTGGATAGATGATGCTTCATTTTAGCAACTTGAGGAATTTTGAGGTGAAGCTGATTGAGAGCAGTGGAAAACAACTATTTGTTTTGACTGTGTTAAAGTTGAATGCATATTTGTTATACAATTACAGATTCCAAATATATATGTGTATGTAAGTGTATGTGTGCATGTGTGTGGGTATTTGTTTCCAGTAAATACCAAAAATATGCTGAACTGGGTGTCCTCTAACACCCAACCTGAAAAGAATTTCTGCCAGTATTCTGATGAGGACAGAAAAGGTCATATTATAGCATTTGGCCTGTGAGTACAGTTTTCAAGTTTGAGCACTGTGACATCACTAAGCCTTAATTTAAGATGGTTACAGAGCTCTGTATGGGTTTCAGAGGCTTAGTTGTGTTTAATGACTGTAAGAATAGGCACTTTTTGGCATTTGTTTGGCCAGTGGAAGCATGAGAACATGTTCTTCTTTGCCTACCAGAGGGGAGACTGTGTTTGACTGGTCCGTTGTGCAGTCTCTTCAGGAGTATGATCAGAAACCACTGTGGCCAACGAAAATCTACCTGTTTCAAATAAATGAAAACTGCAGAGCATATTCAGCCAGTAAAGTGGTGACTTCCAGGTATTTTATACCAAAAAATAACTTCATACAAGAAATTGGAAGCTGAAAAAGTTGGAACTATAGGCAGAAAGAGGGTCAGGGAAGCCACTATAGTATTCTTTAAAACAGGAAGTGCAGAAATAATCAGAAGTTGCTACCAATGATACCAGGTGCCTACAGTACCAAGTAAGTGACATATAACAGGACTTTCTGAACCTGGTGGCAAGAGTTCTCCTTGGTTACCCACAAAAGCCTGTGTCCTGCTCACTTCTGTGGCATAAGCAATACTGACTTCTGCTTCCCTTCTCCTTTCCAAATATCAGTGTGTCTGTTTTGGCAAAATCTAAGCTGGAACTCTAATTTGGGGAATGATGGGTATGGAGAAAAGCACAAAAAAATTGGGGTAAACATAATATACAGTATGTAACGTGCTCACTGGTATGACCAAGACCATATTCTGGAAGAGTGAAAACCCTTTCTTCCTTCACAGACATTGTATTTTAGTGGGAGATTATCTATAGACAATAAACTTACTAACAAATTCATATGAAATATTATGCCAGGCAAAGGTAAGTGCTATAAACAACATAGTGCAAGATAAAGAATGAAAGATCGATGGACTGGGGGTGAATATGTGCTTTATTAGTTAAGGTATCAGAGAAGATACCTTTGATTTGGTGGCTGCTTATAAACTGATGTATTCCCCCAAAATTCATTGGAAGCTAACCCCCAATGTGGTGATACCAGGAAGTGGGCCTTTGGGAAGTGGTAGGTCTTTCAGATAAAGCCCTCATAAATAGGATTAGAGCCCCTATGGAAGAAACCCCTTAGAGTTCCCTTTTACACGAGGACAGACTACATTAGTGAACCAGGAAGCAGGTTCTCAGCAGATAGCACGTCTGGAGGTGCCTTGATTTGGGGCTTTTAGTCTTTAGAACAGAGAAAATAAATTTCTATTACTTGCAAGACACTCAGTCCATAGACCGAGTATTTTGTTATAGCAGCCCAAATGGACTAAAACAGTGACTTTTTTTTTTATAATGATTTTTTATTATATTATGTTAGTCACCATACAGTACATCCCCGGTTTCCGATGTAAGGCTCGATGATTCATTAGTTGTGTATAACACCCAGTGCACCATGCAATACGTGCCCTCCTTACTACCCATCACCAGTCTATCCCATTCCCCCACCCCCCTCCCCTCTGAGGCCCTCAGTTTGTTTCTCATAGTCCATAGTCTCTCATGTTTCATTCCCCCTTCTGATTACCCCCCCTTTCTTTATCCGTTTCTTCCCCTACTGATCATCCTAGTTCTTATGTTCCATAGATGAGAGAAATCATATGATAGTTGTCTTTCTGTGCTTGACTTATTTCACTTAGCATTATCTCCTCCAGTGCCGTCCATGTTGTAGCAAATGTTGAGAACTCATTCTTTCTGATAGCTGAGTAATATTCCATTGTATATATGGACCACAACTTCTTAATCCAGTCATCTGTTGAAGGGCATCTCAGCTCCTTCCACGATTTAGCTATTGTGGACATTGCTGCTATGAACATTGGTGATGTTTTAAATGTGTTGCAAATATTTTCTCCCAATCTGCTGTTTTTCTTTGAACTTTGTTTATCATGAGCTTTTATGTAAATATTATCATTTGATAATGTCTAACAAACGAGTTTTTGTAGATATATTTTAAAGAATTTATATGCCTTGGGGCACCTGGGTGGCTTAATCTGTTAAGCGTCCTGCTCTTGGTTTTGGCTCAGGTGATAGTCTTAGGGTCTTGGGATGGAGCCCCGTGTCTCCCCAGCGGGGAGTCTGCTAGAGATTATCTCCCTCTCCCCTTTCCTCTGCTCCACCCCCTGCTCTCTCTCTCTCAAATAAATAAAATCTTTAAAAAAAAAAAGAATTTAGGTGCTTCAACATCATAAATTTATTCTACTCTATATTTTTTTTATTTTTTGTGGATGGTAAAATTTAGAAATTAACTTTTTTTCCAAGTTATTTTTTAATTAGTCCACACTTCCCCACATATTTTAAATGCCACCTAAATCATACTATATTCCCATATGCACATGCATCTTTAATACATTCATTGTCAAGCTTGGAATGAGGAGTGAGAAGGTATTGAAGATGAAGAGTAAGTAGCCTGACTTTTCCAGGACCATGTTATTATTTGAGGCCACATAGTGTTGTCAAAACTCTTCATAAAGTAAGGTCTTTCTTAAGGTATACCCATGAGGCTTGTAAGCACGTTGAAAAAAACTTATGTTTTATATTCATTGAATATGAGGCAATTTGACCATTAGAGCAAAGTATTTATCTACACTTTACCTAGTAATTATAAAATAAGATATTCCCAATTTCTTTCTTAGTATGTTTATTTTACATTTTATTAGCATGTGAGAATTATTTTGATTATTTAGTGTAAATCATTGCTAGTAATTACTCTCCAGAGTTGAATATTATTACAACGCCTTTCTTTTAAACTTAAGTTTTAGAAAAAATGGCATTTCTGGAACCACCATTCTCCTTTAAAAAAAAAAAAACTTCCTTTGTTGACAATGTAAATTTTATAATTAATCATGTCTTTTTCCTTTTGCCCACTAAAAGGTACTGAACCAAATGTGTAGCCCAATTTTAAAAACTTTATTTGACTCATATCTATGTGTTTGCTTAATTCACACTTATTCCTCATGAAAATATCTTTTGCTATGATTTTTTTTACCATATTGAGTGTATTCTAAGAAAGCTGCCTCAAATTTTCTGTGACATGAATCTGAGTACAGTTATGTTTATGACATATCTAGACAGCTTAAAACACAACAACACAACAATATAAATAACTGTGAAAATAGCAGTGAAGTGTATTAATGGTAAGAGAAATAAAATGAAGTCAGGGATGAAGCACATGTCATAATGTCCTACACACTTGTTAGAATTGAGCCACAAATTTCCTCTGAACTTCTAGCAATCACAGTCAAGGGAGAAGGATCTTCAGCTACATGATTCACAATGCCCAAAGTTAAGACAAAGTTAGGGAAGTCTTTTCCCATTTCTAAGACCTCACTGAATCTCATTCCATGAATCCTCATAAGAACTATACATTGTGATGTATAGAACACTATCATCAACAATGTCGGTACAATAAGTAACTCCAATTTCGCTTCTCTGGCAAGTACCGACAGAGCAGAGATTTTATGTTACTAGTTCAGAGAATCCCATACAGTTTAACAGTAAGGTAACAGTGGGCAGGGTTAATTCTCTATTGTGAAAGCTGGGAGCCAAATGAAGACTCATGCCTGAATGGCAGGCTGCTCTACCTACATATAATTAGAGATCGATGACATAAACATCTAAATAAATAGATAAATAAATAAATCTTAATTCCAGTGTTAGGAATAAGTGTAACAGTCTCTTTGAAAACACTATGCTTTAGTGAGCTTTTATATGTGCATTTTCTTGCACAATGGGGACATAGCCAATGTATTATTACTCCATACACAGTACAGCAAGATGTTTTATAGTATGGTTGAGCCATGATTTGAACTGAACAAGGCACTTAAGTTTTTCTAAATGAATAATGGAATTGATAGCGCTTAACCTGCAGGGATATTGTAAAAATAAGTGTAATGAGTGCTTGAGAGGCACTGCATATGTACTTTCTGTAAACATTCTCTGCAGTGCATGTATCCCATGTAAAGCAATAATATTGACAAATTATTGTAAGGTTGCTAGAATTCTGTTTAATTACTCAGCTTCTATATTACAATGCATATTTATTATGGTTTTAAAATTGCATCTTGGGCTTTAATGCCTTTTAACCAAGGCATTGTAAGACATAATAAAACTCCAGCAGCTATAGAAATCACATATCATATAATACCATTTTAAAAAGCAAATATGTCTTACTGCTGCCTTGCCTAAGTAGACAGTCATATAAATGTATATTTTACACATATTTAAAACTTAAGTATATAAAATTTTTACTCCAACTTAAAGCTATCTTTAGAGTTAGCCTGGAAGTGAATTGGTGTGGAAGAATATTGTTCTGTATTCAGGAGGCACATGCATATAAGATCTTTGAATTGTGCTGCTATCACCAGTAACCCAGCATTCATGTATTTTGAGATATTTTTGTAAAATCTGTTTTGTTTTGATATACCCACTTCTTTCTCATGGCTAAAGAGTGTACAGGCAAGCTCCTTAAGCTAGATTTTATGTGACCACTGAAATAGGAAATCAAATGGCTTCAATTAAGATTATGTATTAGTTTGATTAGCACTATGATCTAATCAACTTATATAATCAGGCAGAACAACAAAATATAACTTAAGTAAAACTCCACCAGAAAAAAATCCTACTGTATCTCTGGATTTCATTTTGGGGAAAGTGTGTAATTTCCCATTATTTGCATTGTAAGAATCTGTATTCCTTAATACTCTTTTTAAAAAAATATGTATTTATTTTGAGAGAGAGAAAGTGTGTGCATGCAGGGGAAGGGGTGGGGGAAGGGGGAGAGAGAGAATCTCCAGAAGACTCCCCACTGAGCATGGAACCTGATTCTGGGCTCCATCTCATGACCCTGAGACCATGACCTGAGCCAAAATCAAGAGTTGGACTGGACGCTTAACCAACTGAGCCACCCAGGTCCCCCTCCTTAATACTTTTAATATCCAAAGTTTAATAACCATTGTGTCTATTTGTTGTAAAATTAATGATAAAAATATATTTTTAAAATATTTCAAAAGAAATTCAATGCCATTTTTCTGATAAAGGAAGTTTTTACTATATTTCTATCTATCTTACATTACTTATATTATTACTTATATGTGCAATGGCATTTCTAGTGTTATTTCAAATGTGAGTTTTTTTATGTGTTCTTGAGAATAATTTTCAATATAGTTGAAGAATTCTTATATTTTTATATAATGCAATTTATTAGGGAAGTAAATTCATTAAAATTTTTCAGTTTGAAAGAAAAATAGGGCTCAGCTTTATATCAGAAGAATACATCTTTGGAAATTTTTCTTTTACATTTTAATAAACTGAATTTGTAAATGACTTACATTTATCTCTTTTGTAATTAACATATTTAATCTGGTTTTTGTCTTCGATAGATGTGAGGAACTCAACTAGTAAAATCAGTAATTCCGACTCAAAAATTGATACAGAAATCTGTTTAAAGCTTAGAAAATTTTTAATAACTTCAGTGAGGTTTTGACACTTAACTTTTGTTCCCAAGAAAGATAAATATCAACTGTAATTGTGTGAAGGATTATCAACATTCTATTGCCAAAGTCTGTAATGGTCACAGAGGGTTTGTGAATATGGCATTGAGAAAAAGATCTGCTGCAGAAAGTCTTTAATTATTCAATAAGAGAGAGAGCCTCAGGAAGAAAGATTATGCCTCAACTTGAGTTCATTGAAATAAGTACTATTCCCATATATATATATAGATAGATTTTTTTTTTCTTTTGAGAGAAAGAGTGTGAGAACTAGGGGAGGGGCAGAGAGAGAGGGAAAGAGAATCTTAAGCAGGCTTCATACTCAGTGCAGAGCCCAATGTGGTAATCCATCTCACAATCTTGAGATCATGACCTGAGCCAAAATGCCAAAAGGCAGATGCTTAACTGACTGAGCCACCCAGATACTCCCAGTCTGTACTTTTTTTTAAAGTAATACTTAGTTTATCTTTAAAATTACATGATCTCAGCTAAAACCCACTCTGTAATGTACTGCTAGACTCAATTTTCTAATATGTCACTCTCAGTTGGCCAGGCCTTTGGAAAAGAACCTATAATATCTCCCAACTAATCATTTTAGCAAAATAAAACTGATATTTACATCTTCTATTTTTATTAGGTGAGATTCCTCACTGTCCCACTAACAAACTTATATTTTATTTAAGTAATATATTCTGAATGAATAGTGTGTTCCAGAAAGATACAAAGGGTTGGGTCTTATAGGATTATATTAACCATGTTAAAGACTACTTACACTAAGTGTATATCCTAACTGCACTTAGAGTCTATGGATCTTTTTTTGAGCGAAGTAATAAAAGTTGCATTTTAGAATGGTCTTTCTGATTGAATGGGGAAAATTATTTGGTTAAGTTGCTGTTTATTACACCATTCATTATTCATCTCATCTAACTTATGTCTAGTTTTCTGTTAAATCTATTCACTGTATTCCCAATTTAATATAAAATAGCTTTAGAATATCTGTACAATTCTTGTTTTGCAGATTCCCATTCTCTATCCAGTATCTTCATCTTTTCATTTATTTGAGCCATCTTTTCATGTATTTTATTTACCATATTCATTATACTTATTTTAAAATCTTTCTTTTTAAAGATTTAATTTATTTATTTTGAGAGACAGAGAGTGAGAGAGAGAGCACGATGAGGGAGAGGGGCAGAGGGAGAGAAAGAAGCAGATGCCCCAGTGAGCAGAGAGCCCGATTCGGGGCTCAATCCCAGGACACTGGGATCATGACCTGAGCCAAAGGCAGCTGCTTAGCCAACTGAGCCACCGAGGTGTCCCATACTTATTTTAAAATCTTTGTATGCATACTCCTAGGTGTGGATTATTTATGTGTCCCCTTTATCAGTCATATTTTCTTGCCTCTTTGCATATTTAGTTTTTATTTTGTTTTGTTGTTTTAGTTGTTTTTGGATGCTAGACATTTATAAATAAAGAACCATAAGAATCCGTAAGATATTACCTTCTTTCAGAGTAGGTGGTTTCTTTAATTATGCAAATTAAGCTGGATCAGATGTGGGTTGCAATTTAGTTAAGTCACAGTTTATCTGTGATTTCACCCCTTTTCTCTGAAAATAGTTTTCCTATGATTTTGATTGTCTGGTTAGATATCTGATGTTGCTGCATTAAAGACATCGGATTACACAGTCCTTTGGGTGATTCAGCTTTTCCCTTTGGTTTTCCAGCCTACCTGTCTTAGCTTCCTACACTGTGTAGCTTCAAAATATGGCTTATACCTTAACTGGATAACTGGTCATGTTCTCCGACTCCAGTCCCTTCTCCAATAGATCTCTGCTTTTTAAACACCATGAAACTCTAGAAGATTTCACTTTACCTTTAGAAGATTTTGGTATAAATCAGTGCCCTTCTACATAATCTTAGAACCTCGCAAATAAATATTAATTCTCAGTTTCCTGTCCCTTTCACTTCACTTGTTCTCTTTCACAAAAAGTTTTAGGAATTTCTCTACCCCAGAATAGGCTCTCAAGTCCAAGCCAGACTATCAGTCCATACCAAGGATTAACACATGTCCTCAGGAAGGAAAGAGATGGATGGCAGTAATCAACATTATCATTTTACTTCAGAAAGTCCTTTCTGCTTTTGAAATTTCATTTATTCTATTCCTCATTTTTTCCATAGCCCTTGAGTGCTTTCTAAAATGTGGGATGGTTTAAACTTATTTGGCTTTTTCTAGTTGTTTTAGCTAGATCATTGGCCTGCGGCAATCCATTTTTCCTCAAAGTAGAATACCCAGGAATCTTGAGTTTAATGGCCAAATAGAGGACAGAAACAAAGACAAAGGAAAGGACAGGCCTAAACACACACATTCACAGATCCTGCATACTTTCACTGTAAAGATACATTAAAATATCAAAGGGAGATGCCCATGTTTTCCCCATCTTCGTGTGCTTTAGGGGGTGACAAAACTTTTGCCTAAATCTGTAAGTTAACACTGATTGTTCCTGGATTAATAGTGTGTCTAGTAAAAGAAAACAACACAAACTTAAGTTATCCTCCTTATTTGAAGGATAGGATGCTAGAAGTCATGGCATGTGGAATGTCATGATTACCAAAATCATCACCAGTGGTGGTATAAGATGAAGTATAGATGGAGAACAAGATATTAGGTGATCAAGGAGCTTTCATACTTAGTTGCTTTGGTGAAAATGGTGATTACAAAGATGGCGGCATGTTGTAACTACTGATAACACTGGAAAATTTACATGGGGAAAAGAAAAAGCAAAGTCTTATAAATTCCCAGCTAATATCTTAGGTAGGAAAAGATAGTCTTCATTTCATATTTGAAGGTGTTTTTATCTCCTTTAACTTTAGGTCAGGTAAAACTGAGGATTGAAACAACAAGACAGAATCCTATAGAGCTATAAAAATACTGAATTGCTATGGAGTCATGTACAGAATATATTTTTAATGGAATAAGGAAGCCATGATATAAAAGAATATATAGAGTATGCCATCATTTGCTTAAGTAAAAATAAATAATATATATGTTTTTTTCTTATTTTTGTAGAAATAAATAATGGACCAAAAACCAGTCAAATTGATTATATATGGTAGATGGAAGTGATATGGAACTGGTGGGACAGGAAACGAAGCCTTTTTGCCCACACCTTTTGTTTTCTCTATGTAAAAAATAAACAATTCAGTAAAGATTCAAGTTTCTAGATGTCATTGTCCCAGTGCAGTATAGCTGGGAAGAGAAAGAAGGATAGCATGGGGAAAAATTGCTTAATGGGCAGCGAGCAGAAGATAATCCCATCATGGAGATAAGGAGATCAACAAAAAGTGAGACATGGCAGACTTCTGTGGTGGAAATCAAGGGAGGAAGGCTGCTCTCCATTCAGTGCCACAGGGAGGGAAAATAACACTAGGAAGATCCATTAGATTTGGCAATTAGGAAATAATTAGCTAAAAGATAGAAAGGAATTGGGAGGTGGGCAAATGGAGAAGGGAAAGCTATAACTCAAATAAGGAGCTCAAGATGTTCCTCAAAGGCAAGAGTCCCTTCACCATTTGCCCAAGGCTCTCTCCAAAATTAATATATTTGATGAACTGGTTTAATTCAATTCTTCAGTGTTAAAACAAGTATAGGAGGGAGAAGTAAAGTAAAATAAAACAAAACCAGCAAAACAAAAATGAAAAATAGCACTAGAAATTCTCAGGTGATAGTTTAAATTAGTCCCTTAACAACGGGATTTCTTTCAGTTTTTCTTTGTTTCTCTGTGTTCAAATCTGAATCTTTTGCAGAGACGCATGTACGAGGCTAGAACAATTCTCCAAAGGCCCTGCACTGGAAATCCTTTCAGGATGTTATAGTCATTTTTCCATACACAGAATGCCTTGCCTCTGAGCCCATTGTTTGAAATGTCTATTGCTCTTCAGGTCACAGAGGAGCAAATCTTTCAAAATGGCCATGCTGGCTTAACCCATGGAGAGCAAAGTCAACATACAAGAAGTTCAATTACTGTGAATTTAAAACAACAACAAAAAAATGCCTTTCTGAAGTTATAGTTATGTTCAACTAGAATGTGTCCACATTTAAAAAATGGCATTTTTTCTGTTTTAAATTTGCCATCACTGCTCTCTTGCTACTCTCCCAGGAGCTAAGCCAGTGCTACCGAATACATTGCTCTACAGTGCTATGACCAGAGTAGTCAAGGTGACTTCACATGGGCTTTCCATAAGTAGAGCCACACCTGTACAAAGAAAAAACTCTTCATATATGATCCCCAAAATAAAGGCTGTTGATGAGGATATAAAGAAAGTAGATGAAAGATTGATACATACATGCATACATACACGTATAGATGGACAGACAGGAGGGAGAGGGAATTAATGCTATTTGAAGCCCTCATAGGAGCAGAAACTATAAGGTTTTTTTCCCCCCATAAAATAGAAGAGGCAAAATCTAACCCTAAAACAAGAAGTCATATGCCTATTGGAGCTTAAGCATGGTCCCTATACTTGTGACATTTCAAGAAACAGTAAAATCTCTAGTTCCTATTGCTATCATGCCAAATAAGTTTATAGTTCTGTACCTAATCTTTAGCATTGCCAAAGATCCTAAGAGTAGCTCAGTGATGTTCACAGAAAGAAGCATAAGTACAAAAGAGAAAACATTTGGTCTTGCCTGAATGTCAGTTATTCTGTGCTAGTTTTTTATAGTTAGAATGCCCATATAAGTTATCTCCCAAATTGAGCCACATTTGAGAAAGAATGAGCTGGAGGGAACAAATGCTAAAATAGGCAGGATTCTGGAAAGACAAAGATAAACCAGAACTGTCCTAGGTAAACCAGAATATATAGTTATCTAATCTGTAGTCTGTGATCTGTGCACACAAACTTAATTGGGGAAAGTCTTAAAAAAATTAATTTTCTAACTGTGTTTTACCATATTTGGTGGTTTGGGGATTGGGTAGAAATCCGCCTGTACCTGTGGTCCATATTTCAGTGTCATTTAAGATTTTTAGTATCTTGTGGAGCTTATTTATTCATTCTTGAGGCAGTTCAAATTACAGCATTTTATTTGAAAACAATACTTTTCAAAATCTTCTGATTTCTATTTCTTCTTTGAGCCTCCAGTATTTTTTGTGAGCAGACATCTTAAATTCTAACTCATGGTAGCTATAGTCCCTGCCTCTTTCAGAGGAGAAATGGCTTAGAAGTCTCTGTGTGTGATAGGGATATTTTTGTCCCTAAATTTATTCCAAAGGAAGTATCTCCATTAGTAGATTAGTGAAATTAAACTTCTTAAAATGTGCCTTAAGCCTATATCCCTGGAGTCCAAGGAAGGACGTCATTATGGCATAAATCTTTCAAGAGAATATCTTTATCTGGAAACTTGAATATGACAGGATATAAGTAGTATATCTTTCTGATAGATTTTTATGTTTGTTTTTCTTTTGTTTTCTGTCCTGATTCTTCTTTTCTCTTCTTCTCCTGCCATCTCCTTGTTTATAATCCTTTAAAGTTGTCTTTCCTATTCTGGTAATATCTGTTTTTCTTCCTACTTAATATTGTATCACCTTAAAGTCCTCTCAGTAGTGCTTTAAATGTATCATATTGATTTTCTCTATTTTTCTCTCGAAATTGCCAGATTTCTTTGTTTGGTTTGTCTATTCAGATCCACAAGAAATATTAATTGAGTGTGTGTGTGTGTTATTGATTCTCTTTCTCCAAAATTAAGAGGTATATCTCACTAGTTTCCTATATTCCAGCTCCTTGAAGAGCAATATCAGAATGAGCTCTAAGATACTGTCTTCTTCCCTCTTTCAATTATAATCTGGCCTCTGCCATTGTAAAAGTCAGCACCACCATAGAAAATAGATATCAGGCTCAAATTAGGATACTGCAATGATAATTAACAAGGGACTATCTACAACACTTTGGGCACAAAGTGTACCACAAGGGACAGTGCAATACCCCAGGACTAGTAATGGTGGACAGTTACCACATTTAAACTTAAATGAATGAGGAGACAGAGTGATTAATAGAAATTAGAAAAATAAAGTGGTGCTGCTAATACCCCAAAGCCCAAATGGATGAAGGCAGGGAGCAGTTACTTAAACCCAGCAGAATCATATAGAGAGGACCAACTTGAAAGAGGGCCAAGCTGTGACCTTCAGTGAAAGGATAGAACCAAACTAACGAGAGCAAAAGAGAAGAAATCAGGATGGGATACATCCCAGTATTGCTCAGTGATCATTCCCCTTCCCTCTGCTCTCTTTGCAGAACTCATTGTTGACTGAATCAGAACTGAACCCACATGACATGGGAGCCCTTTCACATGGCCCATACACGTCATTTTCCTAAGACAGAGAGCAAAAGGGAAAAAGGTGGGAAAGTAGTTCTGAGGGACAAGTGGAAGATAATTACAACCGTCTATGCGCCTTGCCCTTCAGTAGCTACTCTCTCCTTTGTGTAGTGAAACATTTGTGTCTTAATCACAGACGATTCACAAATTACCATCAGAATATGACATCATCTCGGGTTGATAGCAAATGTATTATACTAAAAAAACCTGAAATACAGAGCATTGGTCACAGCAGTTATTCTCACTTTCTTTTATGAAAAAGCATGTCCTCTGGTCAAAGACACTATTATAAGAGATGCCATGGCTATGTATAAAGCATTCATAAGTGAAAAAAAAATAGTAGTACTGACAAGAACCACTACAGCAGGCAAATCCATATCCAGAATGTGTATGTTTTCTGATAACAGTAAAGTGCCATGTCTTTGTGAGAGGAGGGGTCAAACCTAACAACCTTACCATTGTCAAGGAGGTTTTTTTCCCCCAGAGAATGGTGATGTATCGGGTCGGCATTTGCCTCTGCTACTGACAGGTTGAATACTGAAGCAAACTCTTCTTTCACATTACATAACCAACCATATTTACCACCAAAATTGTGCGAACTGGGAAATTTTCCCTTCAGTGTTTAAATATAAGATCCCTGCTAAGTGGGGTGGTAGTGTGAAAGCCATCGACCTCAGCCTGAGACAGAATATCAGGAAGGTTTACCCACAAACCATGCCAGGGTTTTTTCCTTCTGGTTTTTCTTCTGTGTTAACTGGCCATAAGACCAGTCAAGTAGTAACTCTGGGAGTCTGTGTTCCAGTTCTTCTTTGGAGTTTTCTAGATGCTCCTACAGTATAATTCTTTGCCTTAGATCTTCCAGTATTTTTGGATCCAAGGGGGGTATCTTGACTACAATCTGGACCTGCTGCAGAAATTTGGGCTCCAGGTCTCAATCATAATTGTCCTCCATAGGGGTTATCTAAAAAATAGGCAGAGAAGAGTAATCAAATGCAGAATTTTCTGCTTCTGAAACTCAAGAGGTCTCACGGAGCACTCCTTCTTTTGATGGGTAGTGTGAAGTGAAGCAAGAGGTGCTTATTTTAATAGGCAACATCTCTAAATGCTCTATACCATGGATCCCTAGAAACTCCACCAATAAGACACGTCTTAAATTTGGGGAGGTTTAATTACCACACTCTTGGAAACATATCTAACAGCGAGCAATGTAGGATTCTTGCTACATACTTGTTACTGGACCCAACTAACATGAAATAATGTAATGGATCAACAAGACGCTATGAGGGATATCAAGAGGACCAGAAGTCCTCTACATAATATTATAGCAGAAAGAAAGACCAACACAATAAAGGTGTATTATTGTCATTGCTACATTAATGGAAACCGCTTCTGATTTTCCTCTTACAGGAATATAACCAACAGCATTTGGCAAGTCTGTCACTACATACCAGGTGCCAGGGTTATGAGTATTTTCCCCAATAAAATATTGGGGAAATAATATATTGTATCCAGTATGGCAGCTGCAGTTGGCATTATCATTTCATTAAGTTTATGAAAACCTACTCTCAACTTCCCAAGCACATTGCACTTTGCACAGGCCAAGCAGGTGATATAAATGGGGATGTGACAGGATTCACCATCCCTGCATCCTTCAGATATTTTATGGCAGTTCTCTACTCTACATTTGCCCTAATGAAGCTATATTGTTTTGATTTACTATTTCGATAGGGGTTGGTGGTACTTCCAAGGGCTTTTACTTGTCCCTGCCTGCCATAATGACTCTTACTTCACAAGCCAGGTAAACAATATAAGGAACCTGTCAGTTAAAATATATTTCCCCTATTCATTCTGAAATAACCACAGGATGGGCTCAAAATGACTATCTCCTCTTGAAGCTGGGCTCTTTTTCATTCCTGGTTATGATAGGAACTGTGTTGACCACAGCCATAGGTGACCTCCAGTGCCAATGTATAATTTCCTCACCTTGAATGGTGGTGGAATCTGTAACTTGCCTCTAAGCAATTGAATATGGCAAAGATGATGAGATACCACTGTCATGCTTTATGGCAAAGGAGAAGGGATTTTACAGGTCCAGTTAAGGTCCCTAATCATTGATTGACTTCAAGTTACCCTGTCTTAAATGAATGAGCCCTTTATAAGCACCCACAGGGCTTCCTTAAAGCTAGGACTCAAAGAAGAAGAGGTATTTGTTCTCTCTCTCTCTCTCTCTCTCTCTTTCTCCCTGTCTCTTCCCCTCTCTCCCTCTCCCTTCCTCCCTTCCTCCATTTTTTGCCATGGATTCCACAGCCATTATGAAATTAATTCTACCAGCAACCTGAGGAGCTTGGAAGCAGATCCTTCCCCAGTTCAGCATCCATATGAGAATGCGGTTGAGCCAGCACCATGATTACAGTCTTGTGAAACACTGAGCAGAAAACCAAGAATACAGCTAATCCATATGCAGACTTTTAAACTTTAGAAACTGTGATATAATAAACAGATAAAATGCTTTATTGTTTTCAGCTTCTGTTAGTGGTAATTTGTTTCCCAGTATAGAAGACTAATACAGGAACTCGGGGCACCTGGGTGTTAGTCGGTTAAGCGTCTGCCTTCAGTTTGGGTCATGGTTGCGCGGTCCTGGGATTGAGCTCCACATCAGGCTCCCTGCTCAGTGGAGAGCCGGCTTCTCCCTTTCCTCCCCACCTGTGCTCTCTGTCACTCTCTCTGTCTCTCTCTCTCAAATAAATAATTAAAAGAAAGAAAGAAAGAAAGAAAGAAAGAAAGAAAGAAAGAAAGAGAAAGAAAGAAAAGAAAGAAAGAAAAGAAAACTAATACAGGAACTCTTACTGTGGTTGAGCAGCATTTTTCAACTTCAGCACTCTGAGATTTTTGGCCAGATAATTCATTCTTGTCAGGGATTGTCCTGTACATGGTACAATGTTTAGAAGCATCTGAGGCCTCTATTCATTAGATGCCCGTAGCACCTTCCTTCCCAGTTGTGACAAAGAAAAATGTCTCTAGACATTGCCAGATGTCCAACCAGGGGACAAAAATCACCCAGGTTCAGAAACACTGGTGTAGAGGCAACAAGAAGTGGTAGGAATTGGTTCACAGGAGAATCAAGATGTTCATGTGAGGTTGTACAAAATCATCAAAAGTGCAATTATTGAAAATATTTTTTAGGCAGGGGCACCTTGGTGGCTCAGTTGGTTAAGCATCTGACTCTTGGTTTTAGTTCAGGTCACGATCTCAGGATTGTGGGATCAAACCCTGGGTCAGGCTCCATGCTGGGCATGGAGTCTGCTTTAGATTCTCTCTCCCTCTCCCCCCTGTGCACCTCCCCCCACTCATATGCACGTGCGCTCTCTCTCTCTCTTTCTCAAAAAAAAAAAAATATATATATACATATGTATGTGTATGTACATACACATATACATATACATACATACATACACATGTACATATACATATATATATACATATATATGTATGTGTATATATTTTTTTTTTTTAAGAGAAGGGGTTGCTTCCATCAGCAAATAAGTGTCAGGGAAATGTAAAATTTCAAAGTTTTCCATCTCATTTCTCATTCATATCTTTCCACAAGACTCTATGCCTTAGGAATCTACAGCTTCCCCAGCAATATTCTTACTTCAGGTTTAGGAAACTTGGTCCTCCTATCCTATCAGATTTTATAGAGCATTTGGGAAAATTAAAAACAAGGACACCACAACTGCTGTCTTTCCTGAATATTTTAAATACGAATTTTATATCAAATTTCACTGAGCTTTGAAAATATCATGCTAATCAATTTAGAAGCCAGTGTGTGAGTTTTACTTCCAAACTTTATCAAAGCATCACAAACGCTTCACATTTTAAGTAGTTTGACAAGCAGGACTGTCTGGGAATGACCCCGGGAGAGTACTCTGTTACCTGAGCAATGAGGCACCTGTAACCTGGGACCCACTTCTCAATAGAAGCAGATGCACCCAAACTCTGCTTCTTTAAGGTCTGGTGCCTTCCTTCCCCTGGCTGGAGGCACTGTTCCTGAACCCAACTTCCCATGAGTCCCATAGTAGTCCAGATAATGGGTAGGTGTCTTTCCCGGGCCACAACTCTAAACAGCTGGAATTACAATTGAGACTGCTTGGAGCCCCAGTAATCTCATCATTCCCCTGCTGGAAAAGTTATCTTCTAAGAAGGTAAAGGTCATAGGATACTCCTTCTACTATTAAAAGTGAAATATACCACTACCATATCCAAATAGTTCCTTGATCTTGTATGCTTTTACATGGGATTAATGAGAACACTGGGGGAAATGTACCTTCTCTTATTTAGTAACTGCCTTTTACATTTCCTCTGGTAAAATCCATTCTTTAGTTCATACTGTGTGTTGTGAATTTGTCTAATTAGTGATAGGTGGTGACCACAAAAAGATCCACTTTACATAACACTTAGATCAATATCCAAAATAATTTCCAATACTTTCTAAACAGATAAAACAAATAGGTCCTTCTTTATTCAGATTGGAAAATATGACTTCAGTTCAACAGGTTTTCTCTCTATATTTTCTCAGTAATCAAACATTCAAGCAGCTCTTCCCTAAGTGGCCTGAGGTGATCTCTGAAAATGGTTCACCATCTACTTGATCCAGGAAACCCTACGAAATCTTACAAATCAAGAGGTTCAAATCTTTGGGGCACCTGGGTGGCTCAGTCGTTAAGCATCTGCCTTCGGCTCAAGGCGTGATCCCGGCATTATGGGATCGAACCCTGCATCAGGCTCCTCCACCGTGAGCCTGCTTCTTCCTCTCCCACTCCCCCTGCTTGTGTTCCCTTTCTCTCTGGCTGTCTCTCTCTCTCTATCAAATAAATAAATAAAATCTTAAAAAAAAAAAAAAAGAGGTTCAAATCTTTGGGTTCACCTTAAGAACACGCCTGAAACTGCCCAGGCCATAAAGGGTATGTGCCTATCTAAAAAGCCACTAGTATCTGAAGAATTTTACTTTACAGAAGCGGTGTGTGCCATTCTGTCCTACAATGGTGGAATTGGTAGGTGTGCCCAGGCCAGAGAGTGGGGCTGCACACAGGCTTGATGGCCCAAAAAGAGTGCTAAATTTTTACTGCACATGCTTAGAAATGCAGAGAGTAATGCTGAAATCAAAGCTTTAGATGTAAATTCTCTGGTCATTGAGCACATCCAGGTAAACAGAGCCCCCACCATGCAGCATGGAACTTAGAGTAGACTCATAGATTAACCCATACATGAGCTCTCCTTGCCACATTGAGATGATCTGTACTGAAAAAGAGAAGATTGTTCCTAAGCCAGAAGAGGAAGTTGCACAGAAGAGAAATATCCCAGAAGAAACTGGAGAAACAAAAACTTATGGCCAGAGAGTAAATTCTGCATACAATAAATGCAAATAAAAGTAAAAACAAGGAAAAAAATGTCCAAGCAAACCCTTGTGATTTTTTTACTCAGTTGAAAACTGAGCAGTGAGAATATATATGGTATGATATGTACAAATAAAAGAGCATAGTGTACGATACCACTGTGCACTACATATATGATGTATATGTATTACATTATATAATACATAGCACTCTGAAGATATTTTATGTAGCTACCTTAACGGACTAAGCTATGGAAACGTCCTTAATTTTGCTGGCATATTATTTACAAATCAGAAATATAATTGCCTTTCTCCAGTTTCTAACCTTAGCAACTTAAACATAAATTGTTCTTTATTCAGTGATGGAAAACGAACTCTAATAAATGAATTGTACAGGCATTACAGATTGGAAAAAGCAAGTATCGTTTTTGCAGTGTCAACTCTATTCTGTGTCTTTGTATAAATAGCCAGAGGCAGGCTTGAATACTTTACTTTCATTTGAAATCAACTGATGATTTGATTTCATGTTATTCATTCCCTTGTACCACCACCAGCAGCACTTCTACCACTACACATTTTATTTGTTTGTTTCTTTGTTTATATTTTAATTTAAACTCTGTATCTTCAACCTAATGGAAGAAAGGTTCTCAGAAACCATGGCAGTGTTTCACA
Organism: Ursus maritimus; assembly: GCF_017311325.1. NCBI lineage: Eukaryota > Metazoa > Chordata > Mammalia > Carnivora > Ursidae > Ursus > Ursus maritimus. Next base: position 25,213,072 of record NW_024425563.1, on the reverse strand, counting down.
AATTTATGTATGATTATGTCCATTTCAAGCATGAGATACAGGGAAGAAATAAAAAGAGGTAGATCAAGCTACCCTATAAAACAATTCCATAATTCCCAATTTAGCCTTGAAGCATAAGTTCTTGAAAATTCCAATATTAAACTCACACTCTGTTATTTCTGTCTTCATCTATACCAAGTATTTTCCCCATATACTCAGACAGGACCCTTGTTTTATTGCTGGTATACAGCTGTTGTTTCATATGGTACATGTACCAAAGGAATGAATGAATATCAATAACAATATGTTTATATTTGCAAAATTATTTTAGGTATCTGCTACTTTTTTTGTCTTCTCCACCTCTTTTCTTTGGGGACTGCCCTTCCTGAACCAGCACTCAAATACTTGACCAACACCAGTCAATTAGAGTACGCTGTTCTCCTGGACCAAAGTTCTGGTGCAGGAGTATGCATGCAGCTCTAGCAGGCTGAAATTAGGGAACCTTTAAGGAGATTGATATGAGAGATGAAGAGGTAAACCGTCTCTTTCCTTTTCAGACGGTGAGCTGTATGGATCATGTAAGCCTGAGTGGCTGAAGAATTATTTCCCATCATGGAGAGAGCTCTCACCAGACAATGAAGCCAAACAACTGAAAACAGAAGTGAAAGGGTGAGTAAGAAACACAGTGACACCATGTGATAGATAAGAGAGCTGATATATTTCATTGTTTATTTTGTTTTTGTCATATTGTGGTTTTAAAAGTCATTCTAAGTTGTTTTATGACATTTTAACTGAAAGACTTCTGAGTAATATAACTGTCCTGTGTAATTAGTATGAATTTCCTCCCTATGAATCAGAATTCCATTTTGACCTAGTTCCTTTTCTTAAGAGATAAAGAGTACATTAGTTAGGTTCCTGGCAGGAAACAGATCCCATTCCCAATGGGTAAATTGAAAATAATTACTGAAGAGACTTGCAGAGGTAGACAAGGTCAGAAAAACCAACAAAATATGATGAAATTAAAATAAAAATATACTGAATTTCATAATATCTTAAAAATCAGCATAATTCTTCAGCATATGCATGAAATATTTTAATTGGAGGCCTTTTTCCTCCCACTAGTGAAATTTTATAGAAAGAAGTTAATGATAAGCTTTTTAGTACAATTTTGTAGGCTCTTCCTAAAATTTCATTTGCAGTAGATTGAAATATTGGAAAATATTTTTCTTCTGGAGAAAATACATTTGCCAAATCTAGAAAAAGAAAGAAAGAAACAACAGTCAAAAGGTATGACACTCCTTAACCAAATTAGAATCTTTCCAAAATAAGTGATAATTCTCTTCACAATATCTGCCCAGAAAGAATATGTAAGTATTTAGAAAGTTTTTGTGGAGACATAATAACATCTGCAGATAGGTTTATTAGACAACGAAAGAATTATCAAATTTTCCTTAAGTCTATTAGAAATCTGCTGTAGCTTACGTGAAAATAGAATGCTCCCAGTTAAATAATATTCATTTATTCTAGGTACACAAATGGTTGAGTACACAAATGGTTGAATCATTTAGGGAAAATATACACTTAGAACAAATTATGAAAGCCATTCTGTAAATAAAATGAATGATTTTTGTCCTAAGTTCTTTTTGTAACTTGATACTAACTTAGGCTGGGAATAGTCTCAACTAGCCTTCAGTAATCTTTAAAAATATTCTTAGAAACAAGAAAAAACAATCATATCACATGTGTTTTCTGAGTTCACATTTTAATCACTTTAGAGAAGCAGCTTCTGCATTATTAGAATACTTGTTTAGCTTCATTTGCTTTATTCACTCAGTTCTCCTAAATGAAAAGCAATAATACTATCTAATAACAAAGTAATGAATATCTAGAAACTTGGTTCAGCATATCGGAGTATGGCTGTTTTATGGGCACTAGTGTGTTAATGTGGATTAACATCAGATAGTGGATTCTTATTGCAGGAACATGTACTCTGGGCATACACTTAATGTTGAGTTCTATGTGAAGGTTAGAAGTAGATAATATTAGAATTAAGTAAACACTGGGAGACTGCCTCATTTTAATATTTATTCAGCTGAAGTCCAAATAGCTTAAGGAGCTCCTTTAAGCTACTTCAGAATAACACAGGACTACAAGCCAGGTACAAATTAGGAGTGTGTCTTTAAATTCTTGGTGGAGACATCACAAAAAATACAGCTATTACAGTGCAAACTGCTTGATCGCTGGCATTAACAATAGGCTGAGAATCATTAGGTTTTTGCAGTTTCTCTTATAACTTTTATCACTCATATTAGTCTCAATATGCTGGTTTTAAGAATGTGTCATGCATGGTGCACATCTAGGACTCCCTTAGGACTTAAGATAGTGTTTTGTACTTCCTTAAGTATTGAAAAAGAAGTTACACTTTGCATCAGTGTCAGCTTTCCCCAAGTTTCTAAGTCATGGCTGTAATGGTTGGGTCCATTTTTACCATAGATCTCGATCACTGAAGCACAGCTATTGAAGCTCAGAATTAACTCTGCTGAATAATTTTCTCTAAACGAGGATTCCATCACATGTAGATAATAATTTAATTTGCCAGGACATGATTTCTAAATATTTTGAACTGGGATTTCCTAACAGATGGTAGTGAATATATTTTTAAGATGACCATGAAAAGGTAAGTATGTTTATGAGAAAGATTCCATTCATGGTGGTAATAAAATGATACTGAATATTTCAAAGTGTAAGCTGAAAATTCTTGGTCAAGGTGATGTGGTAATTCGTATCACTGAAAATTCTGAAATGATAGCTAGAATGAAGCTTCAGGTTTTCTAAAAAGCTTTTTGGAAGTTGGTGAACTGAAAGTTTCCCATTCACGTAGTGATTCTTGTGCAGTAGGAAATTTGGTTGATGGCTCAAATTAAACATTTTTTTTTTCATGTAAAGAGAACAGAGATTCAATCATGGCTGTAAATTATAGATCTACTTCCTACATTTTGCTAAATGCTGGGGAGCAGAGGAGCTCCTAGAGAAAATTCAGTATAAAACTGATTTTAGAAAAAGTTTCTCAGTCATAATGAGGAGTCGTTGAATTATCATTTAAACTGCATAAGATTAAGATGTAAAAGCCATAACAGATATGCTAATGCACAAAAATGGTTGTTTAATGAGGACTGGGTCATCAGGAAATGTTTCAAGAAAAGATAGGACTGAAGCTATTATTTGAGGAGTAGTTACAATTCGAATTTGGCTTGGTTTAGGATGTACTTGATACAAAAATATTTTACTGATAATCCTCTCAGTTCCCTTAGAACAAGCATCCAGTTTATATCTGGTTTTTGTTTTGTTTTGTTTTGTTTTAGCTTTAGGATTACTTAGGCATTATCAGTGGAAAACAAATTAAGAGACACTTACTTAAGCAAAAAGTAGTTAAGTATATTTTCTTCTACAATTAAACATAGCTTGAAGGATTTTGACCCAAAGTACTTCCTAAGTCCTTAGACCAGTAATAGGAAAGATTAGCGTCTAGACCAGATATATTTAATGAACTACTCAGGTAGGTATCCGCCCCCCCCCTTTTTTTTTTGGCTCTTACATTAAAACCAAAATGATTTTATGTCACTAAGCTAGAATATGATTTTAAGAGCTTATAGAATACGCCCAAGGACATCTACTGTGTCATCTGTTGCTGTCAAGTAAGGAAATCCACCTAACTGACTTATATTGCAGGATATTTAAAAATAAAGACTGAGTGAAATGACTGGCTGTTTGGCTTCCGTGAGAAAAGCTAATATGTCTTTAAAGAAGGATTATATTTGCTTAGAGGATTGAAACCTCGTTTACCTCTTATGACAGTATTCAGCTCAGAAATATTCAGTGATGCTTCCCATCTCTATTTTAGGTGCTGCATAGAGTTATGACTGATGCATTTGGTTCTCTCCATAATGTTTCTAATAATACAGCATACTCAAAAGCAACTGAGCCTGAGCTAGCCACTGAAGCTGGAGAACAAAGCATTTGGTTCAATCATTCTTAAAAGGGACAGCAACTTTTTGTAAAACCCCAGAGCCCTCAACATGGCTTCATTTCACATTCTTTTCTGTATGTACTGTTCTCAGCATGAAGCAGTTCCAAAAGACATTAGAACTGTGAGATTCAGGAAACCTTTGAATCAGATAATTACCATTTCCTTCATTATATATTAATTCAGGATGGTTTCCCTTTTGTTTCTTAAGCATAAATGGTGCCATATTTTTTTCTCCGAAACAGTTGGAATGTTTCTGTTCAAGGTGATCTGCAGCTGCTTAGGCAACCAATATATTTTTTTTCTTGAATAAATACTGAAACACACATTATTTGGAAGTGAGACGACAGATCAGGGCAGGTGATTTCCAAACGTTCTTCCATTCAAGAATGTCATATATTATTTCAGCATATTTTTAGAAAACAGATATTCAGTATTCCACTTTTCACAGAATGTTTCCCACAAGGTCACAATAATATAAAACACGTGCGCACACACATGCATATGTACATATGTTGCTCACAGGGACAGTAAAACAAAAACTCACATGATTGCGGGTCATATTTTGTCATGGTAGTTTTTCACCAAGAAATAAGATTTATAATGTAAGATTTAGGCAGTCAGCAGACATGCCTGACTATGTAGTATGGATCTATTATTGTGCTGCAGTGTGAGATATAAAATAAAAAGGCAAAATCCTTGTTCTTGAGGATCTTGAGGAATCCGGTTTATGAGGAAGATTAGTAAACACAGTCAAGACACAATGAGGTGAATGCTTCAGTGGAGGCATTGAGGAAAGGGCACTCTGAGGCGCAAGGGGATTGTGGTGAAACTCTACCTTGAAGATTGTGAAAGAATTCCTTTCTCCGACAAGGACAGGTCTTTTAGAGAAAGCCACCAGCACCTGCAGAGTCCTGTAGATGCGAGAAGAATGGGCATGCAGGTAACAGAAGGACAGTCTTTTAAAGGAAAAAGCAAACAAGTAGACCTCAGAAAAGGGAAAGTGAGGAAAGGAAGCACAGATTCAAGATAGGAGAGATGATCGCGGCTGTGTTTTCAAATAAGAAAACCTGCCGTTAGAACTTTAGAAGGATGAAAACAGGCTTAAGTACAGACTGTAGTGATACATATCACAGCACTCAACTATGGAATTTTCTAAAATAGAGCCAGAGTAAACAGCTGTGCCAGAGGTAGCATTAATAATAAATTATGGGGGCACAAGGTCGAGCTCTCTTCATTTATTGGGCCCTTACTTGAATCAACCAAGTAAAATGTTATTGTTCTGAATACAACTTCACTTGCATACCTAATTTTGCATTCATAATTTTGTGATATATATTTTTAGAGAGTGCCTCCAGATTATATAAACTTTGGGCCCAACAAATTCTGCATTTACCTTGCCTAGAGGATAAGTCCATGGTAGTGCTAAAAAAGTAATAACTAAAAGAGTGTCAAAGTAACTGGCTTAATTTTGTAAACTAAGTCATTAAATTATAAAAAGGCATTATTGCTTAGCTACACAACAGACAAAATAGAGCTATGTTTTCATCCTCACTTCCAAACAAGAAGTGTTTTTTTCCTCACCAATAGGGATTTACATTTTGTCTTTGACCACCTATCCCAGCACCCACTTGGGGAGAAGTCTGCCACTGATCACAGGAATGCCTATTCCCTGATTCCTCAGAGATGTATTGTGCACAGGGTAAAGAGAATTAAAGCACAGGAATTCTGTAATGTGGTCCATGACAGAATTATACAGAGTCTCTACCTACTGTTGAAAAAGTGAATAAACAGGGATCAGTTTTAGTGAGAAAGGTTTGAAGAAATGGATATACTAGTGCAGAATCGACCACATAAAATAATAACCCCAAAGGTTCAGGATCCAGACGCCAGGGAGTTGTACCAATGATGCTAAGCAGATTTTTAAAAAATTCTGTTCTATGCCCTGAATTTTCTATATTTGTAAAGGTTGTTTGTTGGATTTAATTATTAAAATATACTTTTACAAAGCTGGGATAATCTTACCTATTGAATCTTGCGTGTGAAACAAATGAGGACTTCTACCATCTGACAAATCATAAGTATAACATACATACAGATAAGTGGCATATCTATCTTCATATATGTACACTCAGTTAATTTTCACAAAAGTGGATATCCCTGTGTAATCAGCATTCACATTAAAAATAGCAGCTCATAAAGTCCTTCTGTGTACCCTTGCAGGCATTATTTTACCCAAAGTAATCACTATCCACATTAGTTAGAATAACTTGAGAGAGAAGTTTTGTCTGCTTTTGAATCATACAGTACTATTCCTTTGTATCTGATTTCTTTGCCTAATAGTGTATCAATACAATTCTTCTCTGTTACTGAGTATAGTAGTAATTTATTCATGTTTATTGCTATATTGAATTCCATTGTGTGAACAAATATTTCAAAATGTGATCTTTTCCCCTGTTCACTGACACTTGGGTTGTTTGCAGTTTAGGGTTGCAAGCTCTGCGATGAATATTCTGGGTTATGAATGTTAGTGAATACCTGCAACATTTGCATTGGGTTTATAACTAGCAGTGGAATTCCTGGGTCATGGAGTAACTACATATTCCATTTTAGTAAATAATGCCAAACAGAATGCTTGTCAAATTTATATTCCTAGTAGTGGTGTTTAAGAATTCTATCTGCTCTACATCTTTAATTGTTGCCATTCTGTTTGTTTAGTAGTATCACACTGTTAGAAATTTTATTCTCCTGATGATTAATGAGGTTGAGTCCATATCCATATGTTTACTGACAATTTGGATGTCCTGTTTTTGAAGTGCCTGCAGTTAGTTTATTTGCCTATTGGATCATCTGTTTCTTTTTTTCTTTTTGATTTGAAGGAACTCTTTATATATTCTGGATCAAATATTTTGTCAGATAAGGAATAACAAATATGTTTTTCCACTTAGAGTCTTGGGTTTTTACTCAGAAATACTGTTTGATGAACAAATGATTTTAATTTTAGTTCAGTATACTTATGTTTTTCTGATTTTTGTAACCTTAAGTAAACATTTTGCTTTAGGTAAAGGATATGTTTTCCTGTATGCATAATATATCAGTGAATTCTATTTAGAGAGTGACCCCACCCCCCCATAAAAATGAAACAAGTAACCTGTGGTCAAGAGAAAATGTTTGGGTTCCATATGGCAAAAATAGAAGATAAGTAAACATATTTTTGTTAGACAATTTAAATTCTCCCCAAGTAACATCATTAATTATTGTTTAGGAGGAGGAACACACCATGGAAACAAGCAATTTTCTTTTACCATATATATCTTTGCATGCTCTATTTTCTTTTTATTTACTTACTTTTATAATGTGTTATCTATGCATATACATATAAAATATATATTTATTTGTGAGAGAGATATTTCTCTTCAACTCAGTTTTTTGACTGTAGGTAAAAAGATGTCAAAATTCTAAGTAAATTTCCAATTATATCCATACTTAACTAAAAATGAACTGGTTTATCTGTAGTTACCTAAACATTAACACAGTAAGAATGAAATTTTAAGAAAAGTAAGTTAACTAGGGGTGCCTGGGTGGCTCAGTTGGTTAAGCAGCCGACTCTTGGCTTCACCTCAGGTCTGATCGCAGAGTCATGGGATCCAGTCCTTCGTCGGGCTCTGTGCTCAGAGAGGAGTCTGCCCCATCTCCCACTCTTGTGAGTGTGCACGCTCTCTCTCTCTCTCTAAGAAATCTTTTGAAAAAAAGTAACTTAACAGCATTTACTTTTCAGTGTATACATGATGGAAATTCAAAAAAAAAAAAAAAGCAAAGAAGAAAGGAAAGAAACAAGGGGGAGAAAATGTATAACTCTCTCGATTTGAAAATAGGGAAAACAGTGTTTGTACAATTATGGTAATCTTTTTCCTATAGTGAGGTAGTCATATTATCATAAAAAATGTATTCAACCATCTGCTAGATGACTAGAGATATATGTTTGATCCACAGCTGCTACAATAAATGCTATTTGTAAGTTGAATTGGACTGGTTGTATTGTTCTCAAATTTGAATATATATTTCCAGATGACATGTGTCACTTTATGGACATGCTGCAGAAATATTAAATAATTACATGGCAGAGTGTTATCTCCAAGCTTTTCTTCTACCATTCATAAACATAATGCCCTCATGTTCATACCTTAAATAATCAATCCAAGACCAATCCCAGTAGAACCCTGGCTTTCATATGATATAGGGAGTATGCTTAGACTCTCCATTCCATCCTTATAATGACAGATATCGGGATATGTTAAATAGCTCGATTGTGGTGATGATTACACGATATATATGTACATTGAAATTTCAGGTTGTACACCTTAAATGTATACAATTTTTACATGTTAATTGTACCTCTATAAGACTGTTTAAAAAAAGGCAAAGAAATTTCATCAAATCTGAACATTTTCCTTGAAGCAGATGAGTAGACTAAATTATCAAGTCAGAGAGTTGTCATTCTCTTTTTAATGAACTCTAGGAATAGATCCCCTCAAGCTTTCTCAGTAGAACTTCTAGTGTTTTATTTCTCTTATCATCTAAGATTACTCTTTTTAGTGTTTAACTGAAATGACTGGCCGTAGTGTTAAATTTCATGGATGTAGTTATATATTCATAAGATCCTTCATTTACTTGTAGCCGTCAATTAAGTCAGTCCATAGTCTTTTTACAATTTTCCTTCCTTTAAGCTAAATAGATCTAAATGCTGTGACCTTTCTTAATAATACGTGAATTCCATTCCATTGGTCATTTTTCTTTAGTATTTGTGAATCATCATTATCACCATTATCTTTTCTGGATTGGGTACAATATTTTCATTCAATTCTGAAACCCATTGATTTTCTCATAGAACCTTAAACAAAATCTATTACACAAGTAAAAAAAAGTGCAATTTTAATAAAAAGAATACTCATAATCAATACTCCCTCTGTTACTTCCATTATACAACTTGTATTTTATAGTCATCAGTCCTCAAGTAGTCTTTCACCATTGGCTTCATTTTCATTTTCATTTTCACTATGGGTCCACCTTCAGACTTCTCTAAATTGAATTTAATTCTTTAAATGATAAATGGAATGATTATATGTGAATATCGATGCTTTATTTTCAAGTTTGATGACTGAAAAAAGATCCTAGCAATAATTATGCAAGGGTCAAGGAGTCAGAATGCTCTGTGTGTTCTAAAACGATCCTCACCAAATTGTATACCTCCTTACCAGTATTAAGAGATTCAGTCATCTTCCATTCAAGAAGGCACCCCACAACTCAGAGTTCTAGATAAGTTCCACACCACTGCCATCCCTCCCCCTCCCCCCAGGCCTCTAGACATCTGTGTCAATCCCCTCCATCTCTGCAGCCTTCCTACCTTGGTGGCCTTTGTCCCTAGCAAAAACCCTGAACCTCTGCCAATAAGTTCAACTCCACAACAACCAACAATGCCTGGGATGTGAAGGACTATTGTTATAGGCCTCTTATCGCTGTTTATATCTGTATGTCCCAAGAAGACAAGAACTGTCACCCATTCATCCCTCATTCTCTGATTCTAATCTATATTAAGCTTATGTTGGCAGTAAGTAGCCCTTACACCATACCCCATCACAATTCCCTCCTTTATTTATGTTATGTAAACAACACTTATCAGCTTGACATGGTATATGTTTTACTTAATTATTTGTTTTTCTCCCGTTAAGTGAATGTAAGCTCTAGGAGAGCTGAAATTCTTGTCTATTTTATTTACTGTGGTATCCTAAACAGCTAGTATAGTGCCTGACAGGAGGTAAATATATGCTAAATTTCTAGGTATGTTAAATGAATATATAAATACAAATATATTTTATTTTATTTTTTAAAGATTTTATTTATTTATTCGACTGAGATAGAGACAGCCAGCGAGAGAGGGAACACAAGCAGGGGGAGTGGGAGAGGAAGAAGCAGCTCATAGCGGAGGAGCCTGATGTGGGGCTCGATCCCACAACGCCGGTATCACGCCCTGAGCCGAAGGCAGACACCCAACCGCTGTGCCACCCAGGCACCCCTCAAATATATTTTAAATAAAACACTTAAATATGTATAAATATATAAAAAGGTCTGAGTCATTAATTAGAATTGACAGTGCACACTATATGTTCACAAATATTCAGGCTAGACAATTTTGTATTATTTTGCTTGTATTAATTTGTTGCATAGCAATGGAAGACCAATACAACTATAAAGTCTTTAAGAAATATGTTGTTTCATCTAGTAGGAAAAAAAGTGTGGATTTGCCTAAATGAATACATGTATTCCAAAAAATGTAAATAACAGAATAGTTATTCCACCTAAAGGAAAATATATCGCAATATATTAATAGTAATTTTTGCATAGAACAAGAGGTCTAATCTCATAGTAGGAATATGTAATCCTTGTGTTAACATTGCTTAAATTCTGTTTCTTACTAAGAAAACTTCTGGCTCTATGACAATGTTCTGGGAGTGTTTTGATTTTAAAATACCTCTGTAGCCAAGAACATGTCTGCTTGAGTAATTGCCAGACAGTGACACCATTCCAGAATCTTTTTCTTCAATCCTCAATTTGCAAGAAAGAGAAGGGGGGGAGATGAGAGAGGGAGAGGGAGAGAAATAGAGGAAAAGGGGAAGGAGAGAAAGAAAAGGAGAAGTCGTAGAAGGAAGAGGAAGTAGAGGTGGAGAAAGGAGAGGAGGAGGAGCAATAATATGTCATGAACAGTTACAGTGGGTGGAATAGAGAGCTTAATAATTTTTATGTTGCACTTCTCTGTATTTTATTGGGTTCTTGTTTTTCTATAATTACATGTTTTTATTTGTAAGAAGAAAAAATGTGTAAGGGAAAAATTGTGGCACCCTGCCCAACTGGAATCAGAACTGAAGGACAGCCGTGTTGTTATTTAGAATACTTATTGCCACAGAAACTAGCCATTTGCCTTTATTTTTCACAGTGTTTGGGGATTCCTTATAAAAAACTTGAACACTCTCAATTACAGTTATGGTTTAGTCCTAAAGAAGTATGACTGACAGATTAAGGATGGGATTTGGGATGATGAGAGCCAGATTATAGTAAAGGACAATGGAGCCCTGAAAAGTAGAATGAGTAAACATTAAGGAATAAATGATGACAGAAGAGATCCAGCAGTTTTTACTGAAATGAATAGAGTGTGCTGCATTTATCAGGAAAACACAAAGTGAGGGCCTGAAGTTGGTAGAGACGGAAGAAGGAGATGGTCCTTCTAAGAAGTTGGAGAATAGAAATAAAGAACACATAGAAAGGGGAAAGAAATGCAGAATATAAAGTTAACTAGATGAACCATTTGTAGAGGACATATAGATCACATTAAGGATTTTTAAAACATTATTGACTAGTTTCATGAAAAATGTGAGACAATTCGATTTATGTTTTCTGATGATCATCTGACAGCAGGGATTACTGGGGAAAACAAGAATAAAAATGAAGACCAGGGACCAGTTTGGAAGTTCCTGAGGTAAGAAGACATGTATGACCCTGACTTAAACTTATGTGATGGTGTGATTGAAAGATGTATATTTTTAGATAACAAAATAAATTCTGACATCATGGTCTTATCCTGTTAAGACATGATTTAGTCAGGTTGCCATGGTTTTATTGTATCTTTCATATATTAAAACTCAATAAGTTCATCCTAAATTATGGTATTGTAAACTTTTGTATTTTTAAATTTGACTTTGTTGTCAGCTTTCCAATACTAGGGTCTAAAAGTGCTAATTCTTAATTTACAAACAAATGTTTCTGGCAGAGTGAAGGCATGGTCCCTATGCCAGAAATTCAATTGTCTGCCTTTATTTTTACAAGAGGACAGTAAAAAATACCAATTTGAATATCCTTGTAATTATTATTCATTGTCTTCATTGAGTTGAATAATACGGTTTTAGGATTACACAGCACCTAGTTTCTGATAGCCTTTATCAGTGTCCACAGGGCAAGAATACTTTAGTATTTATTGGTTTTATACACCACTTAACAAATTGTGCCTAGTGTTGTTCTTTACCTCTTTAAATGCTTCCCTTTTCCTATCCTCCCTTTTGTGTCAAGAAAACAGAACAAGAAAAACAAGCTTTGACATTCAATTCAATGACCATTTATGTAACTGATCTCATATGCAAGGGAGATATGATAAATTCGAAATCCAGATTTTATGTGAAAGATTATGTAATTCTGCCTAAGCATGACACACAGGCAAGGTGCCGGCATGTGAATTTAGGGTCAGAATGTGGCAAGAGCTAGGCTGGTGATGTGAAGTGCTTTGAGATCACATAAAAAAGGCAATATTATATTTATTGTGGGGAATGTGATGAAACTTCCTGGAAGAGAAGGCATTTCCAGTTTATCTTGAGAACCACATCAGCGTGGGAAAGTAGAATCACTACATCATGAAGACAAACTGCCAATCTAAACGGAGAGGACAGTAAGAAATAAGAATCAGGGTAGGAAAGAGGAAAGTGCTAAGCATGGAGAGAAAACTGAAAGCAGTCTTTCATGCTACTGTATTTTGGAAATAGAATATTCTCAAATATTTTAGAAACCAAGTTATGCAGTGCCTTCAAACTGAGGTCAGCATATCTGGATGTTAATTTCTAGTGTGTAAAATTTCGAGGTTAATTTTAATTTTATAAAAGCATTGGAACACATTTTTCAAACAAAAATATGCATACGTCACAGTTTACAACCAAGGAAATTAAAGTTGCCCAATTTGATATAGAGATAGAAGAAATGGGGTTAGAATTGCCAAAGCTATACTCACAATTGGGTTTAGTAGTGAGGAGACAGAAGTTACAGAGAAAATGAATTGCAAGCTACATTGTGGAAGGGCCAACTTTGTGTGGATGGTCGTATGTATGTCAAAAGAATGAATTTCACTTCGGTTGTGCTGTTTCATGTTCCTAGGGTGTCTAAAATTCAGGACAGATTTCTTGGAAGAAGCATGTAAAGAGGTACTTATGCCAGCTACAGTAAATAGATTTCATTGCTACTTATTTTTTAATTCTTCCCATTAAAAGTACATTATACTTTATATGCATTAGGTAGTAAAGAATTGAAAATGCCAGATTAAAAATCTGATTCCCTCTAGGCAGAATAAGAGAAAAACATGCTGTAGCAGCATAACCCACAAATTCTCCTACTCAAGCCCAGCATTTTGCAGTGGCAGTTTACAAGTTCATTTACAGATGATGGGCCTCTGTAAAGATCTCTCACCTTCAACTGTCTGCCCCCATCTGAGCTCATTGTTGTATCCTGAAATTCTCCATTGAGATAAAGATTACGTTATTTGTATATTTGTTTACAATTTAAGAAATTTTTGAAAAGATAAATCCTTGAGTTATTAGCACCTTACTACGTATTACTTTTTCCTTATTTTTTCTTTTTAAAAAATGTTATATAGAATATTATAAATACATAATTTTATGACAAAAATCAAGTGTCCATCACATAGATTAAGCAATAAATAATTAAAATTTAAATAAATAGCTAAATCTTTCTGTGCATCCCTATCTAATCATACTCTCTTCCATGTCTTCCCCTCCCACACACATATACCCTTCAGGTAACATTTTTGCTCGATTTCATAGTAGTCAATATGATGAGTGTCTTTACATTTTGGGGAGATAAATATGCATTCCTATAAAGTATGTACAGTAATATTTTACATGTTTATGTTTTTCTATGTAATAAATGATATCTCATTGATCTTTCACTTTTCAGTATTATATTTGTCAGCATCATACTCAATGATAAATTGGTATTAGCAAATTTTTATCAATTTTAACATTTCATTATGTGATTTTACTAAAATTATTTACTGATTTTACTTCTAATTAACATAGAAGTGATTTTCAGTTGTTACTACTGTGCATTACATTAATGTGAACACTTTTATACATGTTAACATGCACACCTGTATGAGGATTTACCTAGGTATATACATAAGAATGGAATTGATGGGTCTGAGATACTGCCAAATTGTTCCCCAAAATTTTTATATCAAGTGACATTCTTATTGGCAGTGTATAAGAATTTACATTGTTCCATATTTTAAAAAGCCTAAATATTTATTTCCAATTTGATAATATGGTAGGGTAACTCTTTGTGATCTTTATTAGAGAAGTCTCTTCAACATAAAAAGAAGGAGGGGTGTCAGGGATGGGGAGCAGGGGTCTGGAGCTGCATATGTTACTCGGGGCCAACAGTGGCTGCACAGTTATATACAGAAATAAAATTGATTTTTGTATGATGACTGTACTCTGCAACATTCTGAACTCACCTGGTTTGAAGAGATTTCCTGTAGATCTTTGGGGATTTTTCGCTTGAACAATCATGTTGTCTGCAAATAGGGACAATTTTTTACTTTATTTCTAATCTTCCTGACTTTATTTTTCGACCATAGTTCATTGGTTAGGGCTTCTGGTTCAATGTTGAATGGGAGCAATGTTTACAGTTTTAGGAGGAAATAATTCTGACATTCACAATTAAGAATAATTTTAGGTTTGGGTAGATGCCATTTACAGGCACTTCAGTATGGCAGAGTTTTTAACGTAGATTATGTTGCTTTTTTTCAGCTGCATTTTGTGCAATTGATATGACTGTTTTTTTTTTTTTTCTGTTTTACTTCCTTACAATAGTGAATTGTATTGATTTCTTTTCAAATGATGAACCATCTGTTCATTCTTGGGCTAAATTCCAATTGGTCATGATGTGTTTTCTATTTTTCGTTAGTTTGGTTCTTTGTTTTAACTAGTATACATCACAAATTTAAATCTGTCTACTTACATGTATTTCTCTGTCCTTCCATTAGAAGGACATAAGCCTTTGAAAGCAGGAATCCTATAGGGATTTTTTCAAAATATTTTACATATATTATATTTAGCCCAGTACTTGGCACAGACTTGGCAGTCCACACTTCTGAAGGAAAGGAAAAAGGGATAAAAGATAGAAGAAATAACAAGGAAATTTGTGTTTCCGTGACAGTGTATTTCCAATCAACTATGTGTCAAATATTCTGTGCCCTAAATTGCATGCAGATATCACCTGCCAGAAGTTAAAGTTTAGTTAATTTAAATAATTGTTTAAATTTCGATAGCTTGGGGCACCTGGGTGGCTCAGTCAGTTAAGCTAAGTGTCTGCCTTCGGCTCAGGTCATGATCCCTGTCCTGGGATGGAGCCCAGCATTGGGCTCCCTGCTCTGTGGGGAGTCTGCTTCTCACTCTCCCTCTGCCTGCCACTCCCTCTGCTTGTGAGCTCTCTCTCTCTTTCTCTCTCTGTCAAATAAAACCAATCTTAAAAGAAAACAATAAAATAAAATCGTGATAGCTTATAATATAACAATAGCTGAATATCAGAAATAATCATATTCTAAGACATCCAAAAAATGTCTCAGGAAAAAAATCTTATACATATTTTCCAGAAGAATATCATGTACTCAACAAAATAACGGTGTGAAATAGGTAAATAATATGAAATTCCTAATCTTTCTCTTCTTTCCTAATTAAAAAAGATACAGAAGAATAAATTGAGTAGTTAATGAAATATAATACATTATTAATTCCTCAGTGAAGTGTTATTTAACATTATTGTAAAAGATTCTGTCACATAGATTTATTCACACATATATTACACACATATATTACATACATAGTGTGTGTGAGTGTAATTGTAAAGCTCAAACTATATAAATGTTGGTTATTAATCATTAGTTGTTAATTACTATAAACATAATGTGACATTACTATAAATCTATCTTATTAATCTCAGACTCATACTCTTAGCCTCTATTTCATGATTATGTAAAACTTTGAACTAAAGTGTGGGAATGTTCTGACACAAAAAAATTTTCCTCATTATGTAATAATCATATCTATACTGCATCCAATTTTTCATATTATCTCCAATATCACCTGATTATCCTTTATCATAGAATGAAAAACCTGCTGTCCATTGTTAAAGAACAGTCTCTCCTTTATACAAAATCATATAAACACCAATGACATTTAACTAAATTTATTTTTATCTGCTACAGGATTGAATTAACCAAATGTTTTTAAAGCTTTGCACACTGGATTATATAGTAGGAAATTTTCTGTTTGAGAAATTTCAGCATACTGAGAATGCCCTCTGGATCCATAATGCCACCCTCAACTTGGTTTACTGGGGATTAAAATGCCATAATTAGAATTTCGTTTCTTTGGATACAGGCTCTTTATATAAATGAAAATGCTCAGTTAAAGAAAGCACTAAGTATTTTCTATCATTTATATAACAGAATAGACTAATGGATAAGACCTTCACCTGAAAGAAAAATTACCAAAATTGGAAAGGACCAGAGAGGTCACTGAAACTTGAGCCAAGTGTCACTGCCATAAAATGGTTCTGGAACTTGCTAAGTTTAACCTTTTCTATGTCAAAGATAGGTCTTATCCAGGGTGGCAAGTGGCACAAGTGTTCATAATGGGGTAATAACTGGAATCCAGCATCACTAGAATCTTACAGAATTCCTTTGTGAAGTGTTAAAGTTCACTTTTGAGAATCTTCTCACAGCAATTTTTAGATGAAAAGTTGTGGGTGACTTTCCTTTTTCCACTTGGGACCAGATGGAATGGTATTCACTTTTTAAAACCATCTGTCATGCAGCACCTTAATCTTCATACATCAAGTAGAGGAGAATAAGAACATCTGACTTTGCAGAGATAAAGTTAACACGACAAGATGTCAACCAGACTCTTTTCTATGGTGCTTCCAATATTTTGTCAAGTCACTTTGAGATCTTTTCAGTTAGCTGTCTTACGGGCTTAAGAAAGTAGAGAACACAATGCCTATTTTAGAAACTGGTAAATGTCATTACTTCCTTGCCAATATGTTTTTTTTTAATTCATTTAGTTCTTCAAAAGGTGAACCTGAGCTGAATTTCCGCCCTTTGGAGGTGACATTGCCTATATTATATTTATTAAAGCATCATAAGTTATAAAGCTTGCCATAAATAATATTTTATTGATATCAAGTACCAGTGTTTTCTTTAAAAAGAAACTTAGGCAAGACTAAGTATAGAAGAGGTAGACTGCAGTCATCTTTTTATCCTTTACTTGAAAATTTGTGGAATTTAGGGTCCCCCCCCCAAAAAAAGGCTAGCACAACCAGAGTAATTGAGGGCACTTTAACATAGGAACAACTTTATTTACAAAGATGAAAGTAGAATTATGAGAAAAAAGTAAAAGTAAACAACCCAAAGGAAGCAAGAGCTGAGAGTATTCACCACTCCTTGTCTTGAAGAAAATAAGACAGGGGTAGGCTGATAGAATGAAACAGGAGCTAGAGCTGAATTAAAAGGGGCACTTGACCCTAAAGATGAACTATGTGGCCTTAGGGAGAGAAAAGTATCCACTTCCAGTTTAAGGGTATCAGGAAAGAAACTGGGGGAAAATATATTCTGACCTCTTCCTCCCCCTCTCTCTTATCATACTGGTGCCCCCTATTAGCTAAAACCGCACAGAAACTAGAGGACAAGAAGCCTAATTGATAGAGCCCAAATAAGTCAGCTTCCTGAAACATTAAATTATAAAGAATTATAAAAAGTGGTCCTATAGTGAGAATTAGAAAATATCTAACACAATAATCCACTGAAAGTATTGTATTCCCTTATCACCTTTAGACTCACCAAAATATGGAGGACAGAGTGTAGGGAATTATTTAGTCAGCCAGTTAACATCTGGGATATAGAAAAAAAAATTAATCCTACGGAGATCTGCAGAGAAGAGTCATCAAAATCTCAATTTTGAGGATACTGCTTCTAGAATTTTTAAATGTAACATCAACATATAGGTAGGTGTTCATTGGACTTATATTAGATTACAAATATTAAGCTCTGTATTTTGATGATACAGGAGATAGAAGACATAAGACTTGCCCTCAAGATGATTTATCTAATTGGAGAAAAATAACAAACATACATCAAAAATAACAAAGGATACAAGAAGAGGTAAAGATCAATCTTTTTCTGTTTGGTCTAGACTTAAAGTATTAAAAGTACTAAGAGGAGACAAATAGATATAGTAGTAGAAAACACTTACTGATTAGACCATGTAGAGAAAATAAGACATTACAGAAGTTTTAAGAAGCCAACATTAAATATATGACATAATTAGGAATTGGAAGAGATTGAATCAAACATGTTGAAGAATTTTGTAGATAAAGTCATATATCAAGAAAAATATAAAAGCAGATTTATATTTTATTGCTTCTTTTCTGGAAATATTTGGCTCTTTATGGCACATTTTTAAAAAAGCCTCCTATATATTAGTGGAGAGGGAAGCTGAGAGAGAAATGTCAAAATAGAGGAACAGTCTTGTTTCCCTCACCATGGGAAATCTACATGAAAACAAACAAACAATACATCATCAAACTAATTCAAATATGTTTTAGATGCTCACTTCATTCCCTGGGGGATCTTTTTCTGAGCCAATATCAACTATTCAAAGTAATTTTAAGGAAAATCTCAATTAAGCAATGAACATATTACTACCTCACTCAAGTATTATCAGTCATCAGTCTCTCTTCTTGATATCATTATAAATATATAGTAGTGGATCAATCATGATGTACCATATAGTGATTTTGGATAAAGAAAAATTATTTTCTTCTGTCCAGACTGACCATGAAGCTATGAAGTTGTCTGTTTATACATTTATACATTTATAGATTTTCAGTTAAAGATGTCCAGAAATCTAAAATCCACAAACCTTAAATATAAGATTGGTTTTCATGATTTAATCTTAATCCTCAAGGAGAAATTATCCATAAAATAAAAATGTGAAAATGGCTGTTCTCTGGCAGTGGTTGACATTTGAGTTAGAAATGCTTCAGCTAATATCAGAAAAGCAAAAAAGATTTAAAAAAAAAAGGTAGAGGGTGGAGAGTTACTGATGGGGCAATTGTCAAATCCTCCTAGTTTTCAATTGCTTTTATTTCATTTTTTGGGCAAAAGTTGTAAATTTGAAGAAAAGCTAGAAAAGTAGATCTAGATGAAGGGTACCAAACAGATGTAACAATAATTCAAGCATAGGTTATTTACTATTCCTCCTTGTAAATAATTAGCTGTATTAAAGTAAAATGTGAAAAGAAACTGATATATGAAGAGCAATAATATGTATGAGTATTACCAGATTTCCTTTAGTAGAAATACGAAAAAGTCCCAGAAAAACAGCAAAAATCATGAATTGTAATTGGCAAGCCATTTTAGAATAAGCATGCCATGGAATATTACTCAGCCATAAAAAAGAATTTAATCTTGCCATTTGCAACATGAAAGGAGCTAAAGTATTATGCTAAGTAAAGTGAGTCAGTCAGAGAAAGACAAATACCATATGATTTGACTCATATGTGGAATTTAAGGAACAAAATAAATGAACATAGGGAAAAAAAAAGAGAGAGAGGCAAACCAAGAAACAGACTCTTAACACTAGAGAACAAATTGATGGATACTCACGGGGAGGTGGGTGGGGAGATGGTTTAAATAGGTAATGGGGGATTAAGGAGTACACTTGTCATGAGCACTGTGTGTTGTATGGAAGTGTCAAATCAGTAAATTTTACACCTGAAACTAATAAAAAGTAGAAAAAAAATAAATATATCTCAAAATCCTTTCATATTTTTCTGCTTTGTTAGCAGTTGTTGTACTGAACAATTAGTTCACTAAAAGAAATCCTTTGCCTTTCATTTTTATTTATTTGAGCTTATTCCCTATGATGAAGATTCCACTTTATTTTCCATACAATATCAGAAGCAAAACAAAGTAACAACTCTGAGTGGATAACAATGTATGTTATAAAATAAGTTAGAGACTAAGACATCTAATACTATATGTAATCAAAATTGTTTACAAGATAGTAAGATATACTTTAAATGAAAATATTCTAGTAAAACTTTTATAGTAAAGATTAGTGAAGAATACACACTCCAGATGTCTGGGTTGATAATTTCACCATTTCAAAATGTCCCTTTTCTCACTGGTAATTTATATCAGATAAATCACTCCAGCCTTCTTATGTTTACTGTTTGCATGGTTTATTTTTTTCCAAGCATTTCATTTCAGCCAATCTATATATCCATATTCAGTGTATATCCTTGCAGACAGCACATAGTTGAGTATTCTTTTTTACCCATTCTGAGGATCTTGGCCCTTTAACCAGTGTTTATGCCATTACCATTTAATGTAATTATAGATATGGTTATGTAAAATGGATCTGTCATCTTACTTGCTTCCTGTTGGTCTCCTGAATTTTTTCTCTGTTGTTTCTATTCTGCCTTCTCTTGAATTATTGAATATTTTTTATTCCAGTAGGAGTGGTGGGAATGGCTTATAGGGCGTGACACTCCTAACAGCAAAATAAATGGGCAGGCAGCAACAAGGAAGCTACTTAATGTATACACCTAGAAAAAAGCAAGGATGGATAATAGGATGATGAAAATGGTCACCCAAGTAAAAAGACACAACGCTTTGCTCAGTTCTTAGACAGAAGCCAATTTTTAAGTCACCAAAGAGGTGACTTCATCCTAAGAAAAGCAATACCACATTGCTGTGATACCACTTTGAGTATTTATTATAATGATATAACCAGTTCTACCATATTATGAAATTTTGACCATACACCAGGATGACCATAAAACTGGTAAAAGAATATCAAGACTGCTGAAGACTGTTGAACACAGGATCTGAGTTGATACTGATATCCAGATAACCAAAGAATTATCATGCAAACCATGTTGGAATTGGGGTTTATTGAGGTCAGTTAAATGAAGAATCCTAGCCAAAGTCTACTCACAGTGTGACCATTGGTTCAAGTAATAATACCCAGTAGTTGTGTCTTCAGTCTTCGTATTATTAGAATTAGGCTCTTAGGTTGTAAAGTAAAATCTGTCGTAATGGGAAGAGTGAAGAAGCAGCCTCTGAAATAGTCCTTTCCATTTTAAAGAAGTAAATGCAAACATTTTAAGGAAGTAAATACCAAATTGCATGTCATGGGGGCTAGTAAGGATGAGCAGTCATTAGAAACCTAAAAGATGCAGAGTTGGTGTTCCCTGTCATCTGTCCCTTTTATTTGCCAGTGTAGCCCTGAAGAAACCAAATGAATGGTTCCTGAAGAATGACTGTTGACTGCTAGAAGCTCAACCAAGTTGTGGCCTGCAGCACAGCTGGTTGGCTAGACATGGTTATTTTGCTAGAACAGATTAATAAGGGAATGGCTACATGGAGATAGTAATTTACTGGATAAATCCTCTTTTTGGTTCTGTTCTGGCTAGAAACAGGATCACAAGCAGTTTGTGTTCATTTTGGATGGACCACGATATTCATTTATACTTTGCCTCAGGGCAATGTTAATTCTGCTGCCCTCTGCCTAAGATAGAGCCTGAAGAGCGCTCGGCCACCTGAAAACCCAGGAAAATGACACTGATCTACTACATCCATGACGTCATGCTACTCAGATAAGATGCATTAAATGTGTGAATAGTATGCTGGAGGACTTGATAAAATGCACACACTCCACAGGAGAGAGAGAAACTGCCACTTTGCTGAAACAGGTAGGGATCTAGCGGTCAGGGATATGCCTTCCACAGTGAAAGTCAAACTGATTCATGTAATCTCCACTACCACCAAGAAGGAAGCACAGCATGTGGGAGCCTCTGTAGGTTCTGGAGGCAAGACACTCCACACCTAGGAAAACTCACCCATCTCTTATATTCAATGATATGGAAGGCTATGAGTTTTGAGTGAGACTTGGAGTAGTAAAGAGGTCTTCAGAAGGCTAACGCTGTGGTATAAGAAATATTTTTGAAATATTTTACTAATATATTGCCAGACATGTTTCAACTATATAATTTATAAAGCATTTACACCAAACAACCACGAGTTTTTTCCTTGCCTGTTAGTGGCTCACTGATAATGTCTTCACATATCATAATGGCAAAATTCTCGCAACACAGTTACTGACAATATTTACTATCCTACCCCCAAAGGAGATTGATAAAAATATACTTAAATAATCGTACACACTGAGAATTGGGCAAAAGATTGATAGAAGGTAATGTGGTATTTTGTATTCATAACATTATTAACCAATAAGAATCTGAGCTATTCCCTTTAGGTTTCAGAAGATGGTTTTACTTTCATATTCTCCCACCAGTTTCAGAATTCTGTTAATGTTGATATATTTTAATTACTTCTAAACAAAATAGAACTAATACTTCTTTCATTGCTCTCTTCTGAAATGAATTCAGTGTGCATCCATTAGAAGGCTCCTTTGACCAAGTCATGAATTGTATCATGATTTAGCGATTTAAACATAATAATATAATAAAGTTGGCAGGAGGGAAGAAGTAATTGCTTATCTTACATAGAGGAAACTGAAAATTTTTATCTGAGCCTGATAATTCAGAAATTGGTATTTTAAAATACAAATTGAACTTATACAAATAACCTCTAAAAGAAATAAAATAACAATTAAGTAAAAATCATGAGAAAGGGGGAGAGGGGAAGTAGATAGTAGCGAAAGTACTCTAAATTTTTCAGCTTTCACATGGGAAATAAGAGATGTTAGGGGTTTCAAATGGAAAATAAATGCACACCTTTATTGTTTAGACTTATAGTTTTAATGAATATTATAGCTAGAACAGAAATAGATATAAGTGGTTAATTCTGGGAAAGAAAGCTGACATACATGGAGAAATAATTTTATTTTGCATTTTATACCTGTATTTGATTATCTTACTATGTATTTATATTAATTTTATGTTTTATGATGTATGATTTTTAAAAGGAATTGCTTTCTGCGGAGAAAAACCTATATATTTGATATATATAAAACTGAATTAAAACAAAAGAATAAGATGTATATGTTCTATAGAACAATCTGTTTTAATACAAGAATAAAAGGAGTATTGACACAAGGTCTAAGTATTGAAAGTCCTAAGTATTTATTATTTTATTTTTTAATGTTTATTTGAGTATCGTTGGCATGCAATGTTATATTAGTTTCAGATGTACAACATAGTGATTCAACAACACTATATTTTAAGTGTAGCTACCATCTGTCCCCATACAATGCTAATACAATACCATTGACTATATTCACTATGCCATATCTTTCACCCTTGTGACTTATTCATTCCCTGACTGGAAGCCTGTATCTCCCACTCCCCTTCCCCATTTTGCCCGTCCCCCACTCACTCCCCTCTGGCAATCATCAGTTTGTTTTCTGTTTAAATAGGTCTGAGTCTGCTTTTTGTTTGTTGTTGAAAATCCTAACTATTTAAAAGTAGCATCCCACTTAATCTTCACGCCAACTCTATGTTAAAAATGTTATTGCATTCTGTAAATACGAAGTTCAGTTAAAGAACTTGCCCAAGATCAGATAGCATATAGTAGTTGAGTCCACTCAAAATGACAGCAAATTTGAGATCTTAAAAGGGTAAAAGCAGATGTGCAGAGGGAAATTGGATGGAATATGAAAAGAATGGTAGAATTAGAATCTGTATCATTGGTAATAAAACATACAACTGACATGACTGATCTTGATGTAGGAGAATACCATTTGAGGATCTTTCAAGAATACAAAATGAAACAATCAAGGAACAAATAGGAAAGAAGATTGAAACCTGGAAAGCCAATTTAATAGTTATATATTTCCCCAAAATAAATATTTTACTGAAAGAAAGATAGTAAAATAGATTAAAATGGTTCATAGAGTTCTAAGCATATGTAAGGAAGAAGAACTAATCTAGAAATATCGTGGCTAGAGTGTGTGTGTGTGTGTGTGTGTGTGTGTGTACATGCACCTATGTGTGAATTGTTTTGTAAGCCATATTGAGATATAATTTGCATACAATAAAATATGGACATCTAGGGAATACCTTTGATGAGGTTCAACAAAATATATACAAATATGTAACTCCCACCACAGTCAAGATATTAACTCAGAAGTTTTTTTGTGTTCCCTATCCTAATCATAACTATAAGCATTATAAATTAGATTTATATTTTCTAAAGATTCATATAAATAGAATGATACAATATTTGTTCTTTTTTCTTTGGCTGCTTCTATTCAGCAGAACTACTTTTGAGCTTTATCTATGTCATATACATCTGAAAAGTACTGCTTTTTATTGTTGAGTAGAAATTCCATTTGAGGAGTAGAATATATAAAATTTTGTTTCCATTCCAGTAAATGAAGCTGGTATGAACTTTCATGTGCAAGTCTTCTGAGGACATATGTTTTGACTTCTGATAAATACATAGTAGTGTAATAGCCACATCATATGTTAAGTGTATGTTTAACTTCAAATAGACTGCCACACATTTTCCAAAGTGGCTATATCATTTTGCATTATAGCAAGCTATGAGTTTCCTGCCCCACATTCTGGCCACAGCATAGTATTATCATTCTTTCTTACTTTTTGGTCATTCTAACAGGTGTAAAGTACTATATCAGCATGGATTTGTTGTGTATTTTTAGATGACTAGTAATGTTGAACATTTTATTGGCTATTTGTATATCTTCTGGTATGAAGTATGAATTCAAATATTTTATACATTTTAATTAACTTATCTTCTTACTAATGAGTTGTAGGACATCTTTGTATTGCAAATAAAGTGGTTCATTAGGTATCAACTACAAATATTTCCCCCAATCTGTGGCTTTACTTTTCATTTCAACATAATTAAAAATGGAAACATTTCCGTTTTGGTAAATAACCTTTGTTCATTTTTGTGTGTGTGTTTCATGTTTTTTGTGTCCTATATAAGAAATCTTTGCCCATCTCAAGGTCACAAATATATTCTAAGTTTTCTTCTAGAAATTTTATACTTTAAGAATACACTTTTTCATTGATAATATATTTAAATGAATTTTTCTGTATTGCATGATATAAAGAACAAGTCTCATTTTTCAACAAATATTCAATGATTCCAGCACCTTTTGTTGAAAATATTATCCTTTCATTTTGAGGTACCTTGGAAGATCTGTTACCGATAGGTTGATTATATAAGTGTAGGTCAGTTTTAGGACCTTCTATTTTGTTCCATTGATCTTTATGTCTTTCACCTGGCTAATACTACATTAGGATAATTGCTGTGGTTTTATATTTAAAAATAAATAATGTAAGTTCTATAATCATGTCTTTCTTTTTCAAATTTGTTTTGGCAATGCTATCTCCTTTGCATATCCATATAAGTTTTACAATCAGTTTATTATTTTCAAAGAAAAGTCTGATGTGTTTTCAATTGGAAATGGTCAGTATCTCCAGGTAAATTTAAGGATAATTGACATCTTAACGCTATTAGTCTTCCAATTCAAGAATATATTTCTTATTAATGTAGGCCTTTAATTTCTCTCAATAATATTTTGTTGCTTTCATTGTATAAAACTGAAACATATTCCTTAAATTTATTTATAAACATTGCCTTTTTTTTTTTTTTTAGTTTTTACTTAAATTCCGATTAGTTAACATACGCAGTGTAACATTACTTTCAGGTGTACAATATAGTGATTCAGGACTTTCATACATCACTGGGTCCTCATCACAACAAGTAGGCACCTTAATCCGCATCACCTATTTCACCCATTCCCCCACCCACCTCCCCTCTGGTATCCATCAGTTTGTTCTCTAGTGTTGAGTCTGTTTCTTGGTGTGCCTCTTTATCTCTTTTTTTCCCTATGCTCATTTGTTTTGTTTCTTAAATTCCACGTGTGAATGAAATCATACAGTATTTGTCTTTCTCTGACTGACTTATTTTGCTTAGCATAATACTCTCTAGCTCCATCTATGTCATTGCAGATGGCAAGATTACATTCTTTTTTTAATGGCTGAGTAATATTTTATTGTGTGTATATATATATATACACATATATATATATATATATATATGTGTGTATATATATATACACCACTTGTTCTTTATTCACTCATCAGTCAGTGGACACTGGGTTGTTTCCATAATTTGTCTATTGTAGATAATGCTGCTAAATATCGGGGTGCATATATCCCTTTGAATTAGTATTTTTGTATTCTTTGGGTAAATATCTAGTAGCGCAATTGCTAGATAATAGGTAGTTCTGTTTTTAACTTTCTTACTGTTTCCATTGAATTTTCCAGAATGGCTGTGCCAGTTTTGCCTTCCCACCGACAGTGCAAGAGGGTTCCCCTTTCTCCACATCATTGCCAACACGTGTTGTTTCTTGTGTTGTTGTTTTTAGCCATTCCGACAGGAATGAGGTGATATTGTAGTTTTGATTTGTATTCCCCCAATGAGTGATGTTGAGCATCTTTTCATGTATCTATAGGCCATCTGTATGTCTTCTTTGGAAAAATGTCTATTCATGTCTTCTGCCCTTTTTTAAATTGGATTATTAATTTTTTTGGTGTTGAGTTTTTAAGTTCTTTATATGTTTTGGCTACTAACCCTTTGTCAGATATGTCATTTGCAAATATCTTCTCCCATTCTAAAAGATGCCTATTAGTTTTGTTGATTGTTTCCTTTGCTGTGCAGAAGCTTTTTATTTTGATGAGATCCCAATAGTTTATGTTTGCATGTGTTTCCCTTGCCTCAGGACACATATTTAGAAAGAAGTTCCTATGGCAGAGGTCAAAGAGATTATTGCCTGTGTTCTTCTCTAGGATTTTTATGGTTTTAGGCCTTACATTTAGATCTTTAATCCATTTTGAACATACGTGGTATTTGGTATAAGAAAGTGGTCCAGTTTCATTATTTTGCATGTAGCTGTCCAGGTTTCCCAGCACCATTTGTTAAAAAGACTGCCTTTTTCCAGTTGGATATTCTTTCCAGCTTTTTTGAAGATTAATTGACCAGATAGTTGAGGGTTTATTTCTATTCTTGTTTCACTAATCTATGTGCTGTTTTTATGCCAGTACCATACTGTTTAGATTACTACAGCTTTGTAATATAAGTTGGAGTTTGGAATTGTGATGCCTCCAGCTTTGCTTTTCTTTTTCAAGATTGCTTTCACTATTTGGGGTCTTCTGTGATTCCACACAAATTTTAGGTTCTAGCTCTGTGAAAAATGCTGGTGGTATTTAGACAGAGATTGCATTAAATGTATAGATTGCTTTGGGTAGTATAGGCATTTTAAAAATACTCTTCCAGTCCATGAACATGGAATGTCTTTCCATTTCTTTGTGTAATTTTCAGTTTCTTTCAGCAGTATTTCACAGTTTTCAGAGTACAGGTCTTTCACCTTTTTGGTAGGTTTATTCCTAGGTATCTTATTGTTTTTGGTACAATTGTAAGTGGAATTGATTCCTTAATTACTCTTTCTGCTGCTTCATTATTGGTGTATAGAAATGCAACAGATTTCTGTACATTGAGTTTGTATGCTGTGACCTTTTTGAATTTGTTTATCAGTTCTAGCAGTTTTTTTTTGGTGGAGTCTTTCAGGTTTTCTATATAGAATATCATGTCATCTGCAAGTAGCAAAAGTTTTACTTCTTCCTTGCTGATTTGGATGCCTTTTATTGCTTTTTGCTGTCTGATTGCTGTGTCTAGGACTTCCAGTACTATGTTAAATAACAGTGCTGAGAGTGGACATTCCTGTCTTTTTCCTGACTAGAGGAAAAGCTCTCAATTTTTCCTCATCAAGGATGATATTAGCTATGGGTTTTTCATAGATGCCCTTCATTATGTTGAAGTATGTTCCCTCTAAGCCTACTTTGTTGAGGGTTTTTATCATGAATGAGTGTTGTACTTTGTCAAATGCTTTTCTGCATCTATTGAAATGACCATCTGGTTCTTATCCTTTCTTTTATTAATGTGGTGTATTATGTTGATTGATTTATGAATATTGAACTACCCTTCAACCCAGGCACAAATCCCACTTGATTGTGTTAAATGATTTGGTTTGCTAGTATTTTGAGAGTTTTTGCATCTGTGTTTATCAGAGATATTGGCCTATAGTTCTCTTTTTTAGTGGAGTCTTACCAGTTTAGCTCTCAGGGTAATGGGGGCCTCATAGGATAAATTTGTAAGTTTTCCTTCCTTTTCTATTTTTTGGGGGTAGTTTGAGAAGAATAGGAATTAACTCTTCTTTAAAGGTTTGGTAGAATTCCCCTGGGAAGCCATCTGGCCCTGAACTTTTGTTTGTTGGGAGATTTTTGATTACTGATACAATTTCTCTGCTGGTTGTGGGTCTGTTCAAGTTTTCTATTTCTTTCTGTTGCAGTTTTGGTAGTTTATGTGTTTCTAGGAATTTATCTATTTCTTCTAGGATATCCAATTTGTTGGCATATAGTTTTTCATAATATTCTCTTATAATTGTTTCTATTTCTGTGGTGTTAGTTGTTATTTCTCCCCTCTCATTTTGTGATTTTATGTATTTGGATCCTATCTCTTTTCTTTTTGATAAGTTAAGCTAGGGGTTTATCAATTTTATTGATTTTTCAAAGAATCACCTCCTGGTTTTATTGATATGTTCTTTCTTTCTTTTTTTTTTTTTAATTTCTACATTTATTTCTGCTGCAATCTTTATTATTTTCTTCCTTCTGCCACCCAAATTATAGCTGCACTAGCCTATGTGAATTCTGGTACTGATTCATCAACAGAATGAGATTTGTGGATTTCATCTGCAGTTCCCCCCATGCACAAGGCTCACCTCTGCTGTTTCTCAGAGATCAAAGCCCTATCTGACCTGTTGTCACACATGTGAAAATCATCTCATACATTCTATTCAGTTTTCTGGTGAAATGTGGGATATCCAGTCCCTCATACTCCATCACCGTTGGAAGTAAAAGTCTTACCACTGAATCTGTTATGTGTTTCCTCTTTTATTTTTTTCTCTTATTTACCACCATTTATTATTATAGGCAGTTAGCTCTTTGTGATGATTATTGTGCTGCCTAACCTATTCATATTTACACCAGATAGGGTAAATAGATGCAAGCTTGATCAATTTCTTTTTTGTCTATTGAGAAATCCTGAAATAGAAAGCAGGGATATTTACTGTCAAGTTAAACACTTCCTATGACTGTCTACATATTTGTAATTGGCTGTCAACAAACTGACATGAACCAGTTTTTCATTAGGTAAATGACAGGTTCTTTTGGTAAATATCAGGAGCTTTTGATGATTGGATGCAGGTGGTGTCTGAATGTACTTATCTCTGAATGCTGCTAGTAGGTTGTGCATCACAATGAAAGCAAGTGCGTATTTTGCAGTTCTGGCAAGAGAGCAGGGAAATACAGTTTTGCATTTTGTCTACAGTCCAAGGTGATCTCCCTCCCTTTTTTTGACCTCAAAATCTCAGAGTAACACCTCAAATGATATGACAATGTTTTTATATTAGGAACAACGTTGTAGTTGAACTAGATGACATATTCTTCTATGAAGTGAAGTTGTTATAATGGACCAATCGGTCTAGGCCCCAAGTGCTGAAATAATGGTTTCCATTACATTATGACTCATTTAAATCACACCAATCAGATGCTACTTTTATCATCTCTCATGATAAATTTATCTAAGTCTATAGTGTTAATATAAATTTGAATTAAATTGTTTACCCAAACACACAGCTTATAGTACTCATAATGAGGTATTAACAAGTAAATCACCATCAGTAAAATATATCATTGCCCTATTACCAAGTGGAAAAATATCAGTGATAATCTGGAGTGCCCAGCTGGCTCAGTTGGTGGAGCATGCTACTCTTGATCTCGGGGTCATGAGTTTGTGCCCCACATTGGGTGTAGAGTTTACTTAAAAAAAATTTTTTTTAAAGAAAAATGTTAGTGATATTTTTACATGAATTTTATCATTCAAAATTTTTTTTCAATAAAATGATTTACTGAACTGAAATGTATGGATTTTGGCATTCTGACTTATTTTCTTTCTCTAACTGTGATTTTTCAAAAATTAAAGTAATTAGCTGTGCCTTTTCTTTCTTAGAATGATTTATGTAGGTATATTTTTGCTAACTTTTATTTATTTATTTATTTATTTTTATTTTATTTAGATTTGGGAATTAAGATTTTGTAATTTGTATTCACTTTGCCATCCTACTGGAAATTAGTGATGTACTCTGTTGGTTGCTAAACAAAAGTTATTTTCTTTGATACAAATCTTTGATATTTCTCTGGTATAAATTTTGCTCATATTTTAAATAAATACTGCATGAGGAAAAATATTAACTTTAAAATTAATATTTTTATCAAACCCATTTATATATAATTTTGCGAATGCTTAAATACAATTAACTTCATGCTTTTTCAAGATTATATATACTTGCTTCTTTTTCTTTTCTTTTCTTTCTTTTTTTTTTTTTAATTCTCCGGTCTTACTCTTTTTACCATCAATAGGCCCTACCACCAAATTAATACATGTGTCAAATAGGATTCCATTAAAAAAAAAAAAAAAAAAAAAGAGGGGTGCCTGGGTGGCTGAGTCGGTTAAGCATCTGAATCTTGATTTCAGCTCACTTCATGATCTCAGGGTTGTGGGATTAAGTGCCATTGTAGGGCTCTATGCTCAGCAAGGAGTCTGCTGGAGATTTCTTTTCTCCCTCTCCCTCTGCCCCTCCCCCCTCAAATAAATAAATGAATCTTAAAAAAAAAAAGGAAGCACTGTGTGTGATATACAAGCAGGGAATTATTGTAGGGATTGGGCCTCACACAATTGTGGGAGCTGGTGAAGAAGCCCGTGAATGACTATTGCCTCTGTATTTGATAGTGAGCCTGAAGTCACCATAGGTCAGCAGGGTTGTCACTCAGGAAGTAAAACTGGATATGAAGTGATGGAGAGCAGGAAGAAAGTTGAAGCCATGAGAAAAAGCTGGAAGACTTGATGACAACCTGGAGCCATATCTGACCTCATGATATCCAACCTTGATAGTGTAGGCAGTCATCTGGGAGAGCGGTCCTTCACCACAGAGCAGCGCATGTGCCTGGCTAAGGACTTGGAGGAGATAAGTTGGAGTATACCAAATGTTTGTAATCTTAAATGTGCTAGAAAGTGAATCAGCCTCTGCCCCATGTTGTAATGTCAGTCATGTTCTCTGTTCCCTGAGCAGTTACTTAGAGGAATCATCTCTCCTCTCTACTTTGTGTTCCTTTGCATGTTTTCAGCCTTGAGAAGACAGAGAAGACTTTTTTGATTCACTCAGAAGCTCCCTTTTGGAGGTCCTGAAGACCTGACATATTCACATATGTCTGATTTTGGCTTTTCCCATTGTGCTCTCAAGGGAAATCTAAAATGCCAACTTCTTTACAGAATTTTTTATTTTTTATCATTCATCACAATGATATTATTATCCAAAAACTTGCACAGACTACATAAGAAGTGTTATAGATTGAATGTTTATGTGCCCCCAAAATTCATATGTTGAAATCCTAACCCCCAATATGATCGTATTAGGTGGTGAAATTCTGATTTCTGTATTATTTTTACCCTGGCCTGTCCTTTGCAAAATTCTAATTTGTTACAGCTTTATTGAGGTATATATTTAAGGTGAAAAAAAAAATGTCACGCCTCTTTCTCTGTCTCCTCTCCTTGGTTTTCCATTTCATGTGGGTTGATGCACTTGAAGCTGTTCACAGGTCTCCGAGTCTCTGTCCCTCTTTCCCCATTCTTTTTTTCCCTAAAGCTTGAAACCGCCTTAGGCAGTAAGCTGGGGAAAATGAGAGATTCACCTCTTGTTCCCTTTCCCTTCAGAATTCACTACCTGTTGCCTAACGATAGAAAACTATCATTTCATCATTTCACATATATTGTCTGTTTTCTATGAAATGGAAAGTGAATAATGAAAGGCTAGATCTTATAGCAGTTAATAATACGTAGGCCCATTTTTTATTATGTGAATATTCTATATTTATATCCCTGTTTCTACATTCCAAAACAAGGTAACTAAATTATTTCACCGTGAAGATAAAAACTATATGTTAGGTCTCTAGGAATAAGAAAAAAACAACTGCATTTAAAACAAATGCACAATGTAACATTCATAGAAATAAGGATTTCATACATAACTTAAGTGAATTTTTAACTTCCTCCAGAAAATGAAGTGTATAAATATTATATAAAGGCAAAATTGGCACCTGTGAAATAGGCTGATTCAAATTTCATTTCAGTACTTCAAATAAAAAACACATAAAGAATAACTGTTGCAGATAATGTTTTTTTCTAATGATTTGTGATCCTGTGGCTTCATTGATTTTCCTACCATCTGATGTTAACCACTCACTAACATAACCCACCTACCATAATAATGTTGGTAATAATTATATCCTCCTGGCTTCTCTTGCAATGCTTTCATATGGCTAGTATTTTATTGCTATTTCTTGCTGAGTTTATCTAGCACTTTAAATTCCCCACTGCCTTTATTTAAAGTTACTGAACCATATAAACAAAAATATCACTTTCTTTGAAAATAGCTTTTGAGGCTAGTAGAAATTCCAAATCTCATATTTTTTGGAAGAAAACTCAAACTCAATATTATTAGCATAAATCTAACAAAAGACTTGTTCATAGTTTGAAGGACTTACATTGTGGGCAAAATATTACTATATAGAGCACAGTAGAATGGCTTAAGATATTTTCACAACAATAAAACAGTTGCCCAATTTAAATCTAGCTTTGGTGATTTTATATACTTAATTTTTCTTAAACCAAGTAAAATATTGTTTATAAGGACAAATCACAAAAGGCCATACATCCTTTTGAAGACATTCCTTTGAAAAAGGACAACTTATAGTAGAATTATATTTAACAACCAGGGAACTTTTTTCTTATGAGCTATTTGGTGATATTACTGGAGAATCAGCAGACTTATTTAATAATTATACTTGTCCCTAAAATATTATATTTGAACAATAGCAATATTTAAGCAGCGAGACATAATTCACATATCATAAATTTTACCTTTTTAAAATATACAGTTCTGTGTTTTTTAATATAATCATAAAGTTGTGCATCATCACCACCATCTAAATTTAGAATAATCACCCCAAAGACAAATCCCATACCCATTAGCAGTCACACTTCATGTCCCCCTCCCCCATTGCCACTGGAAAATGACTAATCTTTCTGTGGATTTCCGTTTCGGTCATTTCATGTAAGTGGAATCATACAGTGTGGTTTGTTGTGTCTGAATTCTTCCATCTGTCCCCATATCACAAAACTACCTCTAAAATACTCCTCCAATATATTCATGTGTCTCTACTACTACTACTGCTACTAGAAATCTATTTCAAGCCATCATAATTTCTTATATAATTTTAGCAAATTATGTATTTATATAATGATGAGTATATAAGCATATAATATCTACTAGATTTTGTTTATTGTCTTGTTTACAATCAGTCTGTGACACTTCTCAGTAAGCTCAGTGAGAGAGAGGGAAGGAGAAAAAGAGGTGTAGGAATGGGGAGAAAATGAATGCTTGTTTTGTTTTTTATTGCACCTTCATCATGAGTTACATTGACCTACTCATTGGAGGTGATAAAAATACGTTTTGAATATTCTTATGAATGAATGAATGAATGAAATGTTAACATTTATGACTGGAGGGATATATTTAGGCTTACTGTCCTGTAGTCTTTTACCATAGTGATTTTTTTCAATACCATTGACTATATTTCATGTGCATAAGTGATTTTTCTAAATGTAAATCTAGCCATGTCACTCTCAGGCTTAAAATCTTTTACTCCAGGGGCGCCTGGGTGGCACAGCGGTTAAGCGTCTGCCTTCGGCTCAGGGCGTGATCCCGGCGTTCTGGGATCGAGCCCCACATCAGGCTCCTCCGCTATGAGCCTGCTTCTTCCTCTCCCACTCCCCCTGCTTGTGTTCCCTCTCTCGCTGGCTGTCTCTATCTCTGTCGAATAAATAAATAAAATCTTTAAAAAAAAAATCTTTTACTCCGTGGCCTTAAGTATGAAGTCCATATACTATGGGATCTAAGAATATCTGTTGCATCAGTTTTCACCAGTCTTCCACATATCCAGTATTTAGCTTACATTCAGTCCTTTCAGTTTTTGGTCTTTCTCTGAAAACACCATTTTATTGATCTCCATGTCTTTATGTAGAATACTCCCAGAGCACTTTAGACATTCAGTTCCTGAAGGGAGTTGAACATATTGCTTACCTCTATCACAGTGTGAGGCTACAGAGTTCTATTACTTTTGTGGCCTCTGCTTCCCTTTAGTTACGCCTTCCCAGATAAGAATAGAAGCTTTGCATCCCCAGGGTCTGTTAGACTCCTCTGCATTCAGTAGACAAACAATATATACCATTAAATTTTTTAAAAAAATTAATGAGCTAGGACATGCTCACCAAAATGTGCTAGTGCATCTGGCACTTG
Source organism: Ursus maritimus (assembly GCF_017311325.1). NCBI lineage: Eukaryota > Metazoa > Chordata > Mammalia > Carnivora > Ursidae > Ursus > Ursus maritimus. The sequence goes on along the minus strand of NW_024425563.1, from coordinate 25,178,647 downwards.
CACAGGGTTTAATTTGGGCTAGACATCATTAAATTAAAGGTCTGTCTGTCTTTTTCTTTCTGTCTTCCTTTCTTTCGTCCTTTCTCTCTTCCTTTCTTTCTTCCTTTCCTTTCCTTTCCTTTCCTTTCCTTTCTTTTTTTTTCCCCAGGTATCCAGGCAATTGAAATGTAGACTTAAAGCAAGATAGCTAATAAATGAGATGTGGGGAAGTTGGGAATTGGTATTTCTACCTTGCTATATGTTGACAAATAAAAATTACAGAAATTTCTAACAGAGGTTGGGAAAAACATGGCTACAGAGTTTTCTAAGAAACTGGCCCTATTGCCCTCATATGTTATAATATGCATTGTAAGGCTGACAATTTTAGATACATATCAAACATTAATATCCCTATTTTACAGTCAAGGAAATTACAGCTCTGAGATGTTAATTGTTCAATTTATACAAATAAAAGGAGAAAATGTCAGAGTTGCCCAATTCTGCTATATCCTTCTAGACCCAGAATAATAGAGCAGCCACTATCTTGAACTTCGATGGCCTGTATAGCACAAAGAAAAGTGAGATGTCTGAAGACTCTTATACCAACAATTAAAAGTACTGCCTGGGAATAACTCTTGTTAACTTCCATTAGCAACTCATTGACTGGAATAAATCATATGACCACATTTAGAAGCATATATATTTGTAATTGTTATATGTTTTCCTGAAGATTGACTCTTTTGTCATGATAAGATCTCCATCATCCTCTCTAGTAATTTTTTTGTGAAGTTTATGTTACTAGTAAGGTCTAATATTAATACAGGCATGCCAGCCCTCTTTTGATTACTGTTTGCATGGTATATTTTTGAGCATCTTATTGCTTATTACTTATTACATCTATGTGTCTTTGAACATAAAGCTTGTCCCTGGAAGACAAGCGTAGTTGTATAATGGTTTTTAAATCATTCTGCCAATCTCCAGCCTTTAATTGGAGTGTTTACTCCATTTACGTTTGATTACTGAAAAGATTGTTTTACATTATTTATTTGCTGTATGTTGTCTATATGCAATGTACCGCTTTTGTTCTTCTGTTCCTCCATAACTGCCTTCTTTTGTGTAAAATAGATGTTTTATAGTATATCTGTATGAGAACGAATTAACTTTACCCCAAGTGAGATCTGGCCTATGCCCCTATTCCTGAGACATAGTATCTAAGCCCTTGGAGTGTCTTTCCTGATGAGTTTCTTTGCTTATATGGGATCTTTAAGCCGCAGCAGATAGTAACAGTGTGATTTATTGTATTTTGGGTCATGAAGTACAACTTAATCTCTGGAAGGGCTGGAGGGTAAGATCAACCATGCATATGGTCAGCCATATCTACATGATAAAGCACCAATAAAATCTCTGGGCATCCAGACTCTGGTGATCTTCCCTGATTGGCAATGATCCATGTATATTGACACACATTGTTGCCAGGAGGAGTCAACACTCTCCATGACTATTGGGAATGGACAACTGGAAGCTCCACATTTGTAACTATCCTGGACTTTGCCCAAGGTGTCTCTTTCCTCGGCTAATTTTAATCTATATTATTTCACTGTAACAAACTTTAACAGTGAGTATAATAGCATAAGTGAGTTCTGTGAGTCCTTCTGGTTTAATGATCAGCTCTGAGAGTAGTCTTATGAATCCCTGAATTTGCAGTTGGTATCAGAGTGAGGGAGGTCTTATGGACTACTTTCTAGCTTTACGATACCATTTTAAATTTTTATGTTGTTTTCATCTTAACTTAAAGCAATCTAGTTTGAATTAACACCAACTTAATTTCAATAGTATAAAAATTTTTACTGCAGTATAGTTCTTCTCCACCCTTTTTATGCTATTATTGTCATACAAATTACATCTTTATGCATTATACAGTCATTAACTGAGTTTTATATTTATTGCTTTATTATAATTGCCTTTTATATCAGAGGGGAAAAGAGAATCACAAACAAGATGTTCATACTCTTTTTAATAGGTACCCATGTAGTTACCTTGACCAGTGCTCTTTTGATAAAGATTTGAATTATGGTTTACTGTTCTGTTTTGTTTGTTTAATGCAGACTGAATGACTCTTTATTATAGAAAATTTCTACTACTGACAATTTTTCTCATTTATTGTTGAACTGAAAATAGCTTAATTTCTCCTTCATAGATGAAGAATAGTATTGCCAGATATAGAATTCTTGGCTTAGTCTTCAATACTTTGGCTATGCCATCCAACTACTTTTGGTCTCCATAAGTTCTGAAAAAAGTTCAACTGTTAGTCTTAGTATCCCTTATACTTAAAGAGTCACTTTCTCCTGCTTCTTTGGAGATTCTCTTTATTTAGTTTTTTAGTTTTTTACAATTCAACTCTGATGTGATTAGGTGTATAATTCTTTGAGTTTATCCCAGTTGGAGTTTGCTAAGGTTTGTGGATGTGCAGATTAATTATATTCACTAAATTTGAAACTTTATTGGCTATAATTTTTTCAAATAAACTTTCTGCCTCTTTCTCTTCTCTCTTTTGAGACTCTCATTATACATGTTGACATGCTTGATGGTATCTGAGGGTCTCTGATGTTCTGTTCATTTGCTTTTGTCTCTTTTTATTTCTGTGTTCAAGTGGATAATCTCAATTTATCTTTATGTTAAATGATTCTTTCTTCTGCCAGTTCAGATATGCTAGTGAGTTCCTCTAGAGAATTTTTCATTTCAGTTATTATACTTTCAATTCCAGAAATTCTGTTATTCTCTTTTAGTTTTATATCTTTATTACTATTCTATATTTGTTGAAACATTATTCTCCCACTCTAATTTTTTAGATATGTTTTCTTTAGTTATTTGAACACACTTATAATAGTGTTTTTAAAATCTTTCATAAGTTCTATAGGTGAGCTCCCACAGAAACAGTTTTCTTTGGCATTTTTTTTATTTGCTTGTGTATAGACCATAATTTCCTGTTTCTTTATGTGTCTCATGATTTTTTTTTTAACAACTGGACATTTTAAATAATAGAATATGGTATTCCTGGAAATCAGATTTTACTTGATTTGTTTGGATTTGTGGTTGTTGTCATTGTAGTTGTTGATGATGATTGTTTAGCATTTTTCCTTGACTAATTCTTCATAGCTTGTATTCTTTGTCAAGTGCAGCTACTGGGCTCTGCTTTGTTAACTCAATGGTCAGATAATGATTAGACAGTGATATCTTTAAATATTTTCAACCAGTCTCTCTCTGGGAACTCTGATGCTCTGGGGAATGCTTTTAATGCTCCAGTAGGAAGTTTATAATTCTAACTTAGACTTCACTTTCTCTTGTACAAACCCTCAAGGTCAGCCACAGGTGAGAATTTAGCCCTTCTCAAGTCTTCCCTGTATATAGTACTGCACCTGTGTGTGACCTTTATATCCCTAAGAATATCTGATCTTTGTGAAGCTTCCCATGGAAATCTCTTTCTCAGTTAGACCCTTTAAGACTTTGGTCAGACTGTTGTTAGCCCCAACTTAGAACACCATGTCAGTCAGCAATGATATTAAACCAGTGCTGTTGATTGTTGTCAGCAAGTGTCCTAAAGATGGGGCTGTTCAAGAGTTATTTCTGAATCAGATCAAGTAAAAACAAATTCTGGTAATGGAACATGTTAAGGAACTGCTAGACACATCAAATAGTGACAGTTTTCTCCAAACCTCTTTGTCATTTCTGGTGACTGCTAGGTTTCTGTTTTTTCCTGAGTGCTTTACTTGTACGTCTGTTGGTTTTCAAGGCTACCACAGAGATTAAGAAGAAAAGTATGAGAATAGGATAAGTGAAAACATCACAAAGCTCACTTTTCTTACCAAGATTCAGCCATTTTTTTCTGAATAAACTCCCCTCGGAGTGTTATAAACTTTTGGTTCATTTCCAAAGTTCTGAAGAAGTGTTGGTTTTGACAATTGTTGCCAATGTTATTGTATTTATAGAGGAATGCACTTTCACAGGTCCTACCTCCATCATTCTGAAAGTGCTTTCCTCCAGAGAAAACTATTTTTTAGTTGATCGATTTTGCATATAAAACAATTTGATCCAAATATGAAACATGAGATTTATGTCAAACACTGTGCAGCAGAGTGGAAAAAATCAAAATACCAGGAAAAATGAGAGAACAGTCAGATTCTGATGGCTTATTTTAATTTTTATCACCAATTTCAAAATGAATGAGTGAATAAGTGTGTATGTATGTGTGTGTGTGTGTGTGTGTGTGTGTGTGTGTTTGTGTGTGCATGTGTGTGTAGGTATGTGTGTAACTGATTCACCAGGCTTTGGAACTGACTTTGTGAAACAGGTTCTGAGAAAAATAAAATTAATATCCTCTGTGATTTCATTATGGTGAACCTTCCAGAGGTTAATGGGATATGTTTTATAAGAAACCATTTTGGTCATATTTATATTGATCCATATAATATCTGCTACTCTAATAGAAATACACAGTGGACCCATATAATATCTGCTAGTGTAATAGAAATACACAATGGCAGGTTTTCCTGTAGTTTACCAACAGCTAGCAATGCAATAGAATTTCCATTAGTCAGTGAGAGTCAGCTGCAACCCCAGAGGAATGAGATCAGATAATGTGCAGGATGATACCCTTATGCTGGTCTGAGAAGCTCAGTTATGAGCACCATGCATTTATTTGGTTGCTGTATAATTAGTATAAATGCTGCTTTTTGGTGAATTCTGGAAATATCCTTTTTTTCCCTTGGATATTTTAGTGACCTTGCAACCTCAGAGTGTGATTCAGACAGCCCAGGATTCTATTGGAAGTAAGAGAGAGAGAGAGAGCAACAGGCAAAAACTGTCTTATGCCAGCAATTTTGAGACTCTTCTCTTCAGGGAAAGAAGTCCCCTTTCATTTCTTACATAATAACTGTGACTTTCATTTTATCACAAGTGGTATTTAATTCATCTGGTGGTTCCTGCTCTAATCCAATCTGTGACTAAACTACCAACTTGATAAGGGGAGGTGAAAGGGGTTAGAAAAAAAAAAAGACACACCTTAGTTTGCTATAATTTATGAATGTTTAATTTGAGAAATCTCAAAGAAGAATTTATTTTTCTTTTTCTCAAAGGAAAGGCATAATTTATTATGGTGACTTTGATATTTTTAAAAATAATGTGTGCTTTGCCTACATTTGGTACTGTGTGCTAAATGAAGATAAATGTTATAGCTATGTATAATTATATTATGTTCTCTCTACTTGCCCCAAGTAATTTTGATGAATTTACATTTATCATTATATTATCTTAAGATAGAAATACATATGTGAAAATGTAACCAAATACTTTAGATTTATAGAGATTGATTTTCACTGGCTCTGCTTTGAGAATCCTAATATTTCTTTCATGCCTAAATTAAATCAGACACATTTTTAGAACACCATGTATGCCAGCAGTGGTGATAAAAATCTCAAAGTGGAAATCCAAAGTTCTTTATTTCAAAATAGCATGTTTTATCCAATTAAAAGCAAAATGATATCAAAACAAGTAACACAAGATACCTACAAATAAGCACATTCGGGAGCTTTGGCTCTACTACTGTTATCATTTATCAGTTACTTGGTTGTTGCCCCTGGTTTCTTCAGATTTTTCACTTGAACTTGTGGTGTGGCTATGTTGAACCTAAAAATATAGACCTAGTGTAATAGCTTTGAAGAATAACTTATATTATTAAATGCATTACTTAAATTAACTTAGAAAATAATTCTTTTCAACAAAAAACGTTCAGAGATGACTCACTCTTCTCGGATCCATTTCATGATATATCTTGTGATTTTTTTTTTTTTTTTACAAACCAAAATCGATACAAGCTACATTCCTCTATTATCAACTAAAGAAGTTTGGTTTTGAGTCAGCACAGCCCTTGCTTATTATTTTAGTACCCTGGTATAACCCTTGAATTTGAACTCTTTAAATAGGAGAATAATTTCTTTTGTAGCTGGCATTATTTTTTTCATAAATATGGAAAATGCTGTATCTTCTCCATGGTTAGAACTGAGTGCCTTGATTTCATACTATTTTATGAACTATGGTCAGGTATTTAAATAAAGTGGAAATTCAATAAACTTGTGTCTTTACATTGGGAAATACTTTACTACTAAAGTTACTAAATAACAAATGTGGTTTGTTTACTACATTGTTTATTTAGTGTAGCATGTATGTTTGTATTTCTGTGTGCATATATATATCGTTAATTTTGGTATAATTTCCCAGGCATTCCATGATGATTTTTAGAGTTATGTTTATTTCTTTATATTAATTAGTAAATAAATTAGACAAACGTTTAAGAAATTCTAAAATTATTTACTTAAAATTACCTTATAGTTGAAAATTTTAATAAGAAATTATATAATATTAGTTCCAAAAATCATAATTATATTTGATGTTACATATATATTCGTAATCTCAATATATATATTCCCCTAAATTCCTCCACAACTTAACTGTGTAAGTTTTAGAGGTTATCAAATTCCTGATAAATTATTAGACTTATTGAGAATAAATTTTACCCATAGGATTTTTGATCTAAAAATAAAAATAAACTATTTAAAAATATTTTTTTCTGCAAATGGAAATGCTACTACCTAAATCACTTTTGTAGTATGAGACAATTTTAAAGTTTATTTCTTTTAGTAACGAGTACAGTAGACATTTCTAACATTTTGTTGTAGGGCAAATTTTATTTGCACCATTAAGATACCTGATTAGGTACTGTTTCATACAGAGTTCTCTAGAGAAACTGAATCAATAGGATATTAATGTGTGTGTATATTCATAACATATATATAGATAGATATCTATTCAAAACATATTGATATATAGGTATGTTTTGACTGACAATATATACACAGATTTATATATATGTGTGTGTGTTTTAGTATAAATAATCCTATACATATCTATCTATTCATCTTATATAGATACAGATATAGATATGGATATAAATATGGATTTATTTTAAGGAATTGCATGTACAGTGGTAGCTGATGAGTCTGAAATTTATAGGTCAGGCTAATAGGCTAGAAATTCAGGTAGGAATTGATGTTTCAGTCTTGTGGCAAAATTTCTTCTTCTCCTGGAAACCTCAGATTTTGCCCTTTAGACTTTTAACTGATTGGATGAGGACCACTCACATTATGGAGGATAATATTCTTTACTCACAATCAGCTGATTCTATTAGCACACAACCCACATTAACCACATCAACAAACAACCCTCACAGCTATCCCTGTATTAGTGCTTGATTAAATTACTGGATATTATTATAGTAAAGCCAAGTTGACACATAAAACTAAATACCACAGGTACATATATATGAATGTAGCAAATCAAGGTCTAATTGCTTAGATATATATATTTTTTGATATCACTAAATTACATCTATTAGATGCTAAGTATTTTCTGCAACAATAGCAACTAAATACACAGAAGAAAACTTTACACTGGTAGTTAATGAGTAAGTACCTGATTTTTCAGATATCAGAACAAACTGCATATAAGCTTAATATCCAAAAGCTTTAAATCAGATATGAGTTCAAAGGTCAATTCTGCCACTTTAGTTAGTAATGTTTCTTCGAACAGTTTGTGTAATCTCTTTCTGTATTCAGTAGCTTCAGCTAGAAAATAGAGTTAAAATATGTCTGACACATAATATGTCCAGCACATCATAAGCACTCCCTATAAAATAAGTTTGATATGGGAAAGTATTTTGGTTTTTCAGTTGCATTTAAGATCAACAAAAATAACCCATAATCTTTCTACTACTCAACATCATCCCCCTACTCTGTCTTTTCTAAATGGAGTGGATTTTAATAATTGGAACATTTTGTTTTCTGAGCACAAATTCATTCTCCATATAAAGAACTTTCACATTCTTAGAGGATATTAATTGTTGGTTTTGAAAGAGCTAGGGCAGAACTAAATAAATTTACATGCAAAATGAAGGACGAAGAATAAAGTGTTTGAGGAGGCTGAAGGCTGGAGCCAAAAGGCTGGAGGCTGGGGAAAGTTGAGAATAGGAAAGAAAAAGAATGAGAAGGAAGCAATTTTGGCAAAGGGAAACGTCTAATAGAAAGTGTTCACCTTTATTACACAATATTCCCCCTTCTTCTAAAACACACTTTCAGTAAAATTCACACTTTCTACTTTGTCTTCTAGAATATGTTTTATTTTAGAGGAATAAAGATAGTCCAGATTTGATGCCAGGTAATAATAATGGTCATGATAACAGCTGCTCCTGAAAAAGAGCCATACTAGTATTTTTATGCTAATCATTTGGTCCTGGCATGGGAAGAATAAGGGTAACCAATAAAAGAAAAGAGAGTGTCTAAACATAAACTTGATTATATACATATAGAAATAGTATGTGGCAGGAGGCATTTCAAGGAAGTGAAGAAAAGCTGGGTTTGTTCAATACTGTCTGATGAAATGGTGAACTCTTTGGGGAGGGTGACGGCATTACACTCGATAATTTCAAAATGGATTATGAGTGTTAATGTCTCTTAGCCGTAATTATATGAGGAGATAACTCAAGCCGTAGAAGGGCAGGGAGTCTTTTTCTGTCATGTTAATTGATGTGCCCCCTCATTCCTAGAAAAATATCAGGCATGTATTTGATATTTAGCAAATATATATTAAATTAATGAATAAACCCTGTGATAAATATCTTAAAGCATATATTTTTTGTTTGTCAGATTATTTATCTTAAAGTAGATTGCCAAGACTAGCCAGAATTTCTCCTGCAGCAATTTTCTTCTAATAGTTCCAGATAAAAAGTAAGTGGCTGTTGATTAAAACCATTTCAACAGTTAGAGTCCACCTCTACTCCATATTACCTGGAAATAATGCCTCTTTACTTTCATGATCAATATCTCTGAATAATCCTGAGCAAACATATGCTATTCAGTAAAACCTAAAGAAACTTTCCAAAATTTATGGACTTCAGAGGGAATTTTTTTGTTAACCTGTAGACAACCTGGACATTTAATTAATATACTCCATTACCAGACAACTAGTCTAGCTTTTAGTGCAAACTTAATAAATGGACTTGAAATAAAAGGATCGTTCAGAGGGGATGTAATTTTCCAAGGTATATTTCATGGAGGTGCTAAGTTGAAGTTCTCAAAGAAAATGAGACAGTCATTGGTGGAGAGAAGAGTAGAGCTTTTCAGCTGGTGGCAGTGAAATGAGAAATGGATGATTGAGGATTGAGTTAAAGTTAGAACTCTGCTCCATCACTGGGGTCGTCAGTCCAGGAAGTGATGCTGAGCCCTCAAGGCCTGACATCACTTACCAGGAGCCCCAGGGAACTCAGCTGGTATGCCAGCAGCCGCTGCAGTTTGGCTGTCGCCACTGTGATATGAAAGGGTTTTTGGAGTGTGCTCAGAACCAGGGTGACCTTAAAGCTTTCTGAGGGTCTCAGCGAAATGCTGAAACGGTGCAGATTTACAAGTGGATTAGCCTAATCAAGAAGTCCAAATCGAAAGAAATGGAAAATCGTCTTTCATGTCCAAGTTAATTTAGCATAAAAATATAATTGATAGTGAAAGTATGAAGTTAAAACCACCAGTTAAACCTCTCCTCTATCACTAATAGCTTCCTTGCTTCAGAATTGCAATGCAAGAGAGTGTTCTTACTATATAGGAGTTCGTTGAAATGGTAATTGCAGATTAATTAGAATAAAGTGACTTTCTTCCCCTCTCCCCTGCACCAAAACAAAACAAAACAGTGAGTCGGTTTCTTGTTTCAGTGTATCTATATGAGGGCTTCTTGTTATTAATCATATGGAATAGGAATACTAATTTAATATTAATTCCATATTAATTAATCATATAGAATATCCACATCATTCGTAAGTAGGTTTGTATTTTAGAAATCATATATATTCATAATTATATATTATGAATTAACTTATAGGGAATTTTGAACCTCAAGATTTTTTTAATAATGTACCATGAGTAATACATAAGACCAAAACAACAACTAAAAGTCCTCAGGTAATAATTTATGGCAGTATTCCGTACTGGTGAGGAGTTCCTCTCCACCACACCAGAGCAAGAGAAATTGCTGGCACATTGCAACAAATAGGTAAAATAATACTGTTATGTGACTTCATAAAAAGTATACATATAACTATTTATATGATTTTAGTATGTCTAATACTCTAATATAACATGCCATTTTAGAAATCTCTAAAATAACACACATTGAGTTTCAATGTGTGTTATTTTTTAGAAACTGTAGAAAGATTGTTGTATCTTCTTTTTATCTTTCTCAATTATATATGCATGCTGTTTTAAACAAATTTCTTTGACTACTCCTTCAAGAAGCTATAATTAATTTTTCATGTTCTCTTGTTTCTGGAGACTGTCATCCTCTATGAATTTATTTTGTTGTCTCTTACTATCACTTAGTTTTCTGTTGATGAAGCAGAACATTTCCCCCAGGGCAGCATGCTTATTAGTGATTTTATTTTCACTTTATATTATCATACTAAATCCAGTATTTCAGAAGAACTGAGGTAATTTACAAAATCAAATACTTTTACTCCTAAGAAATTGTGTAGTAGCCATAGAAGTTTTGCCAAAACCACATAGAAATTATAATGTCTAACTATTTTAATTTTTTGGTTTTAATTATGAATAAGTTCATGAATACAAAAGAGAGCGTAATATATGCTCACTATAAATATTAACAAAGACACAAGCACCCGGTTAACCCAACAGCAAGCTTAGGATAGAACATTGTATTTTGAAGATTCCAAGAGTCACACTCCAGGATACTATCAATCTTTCCAGAGATGGTTAATATCTCTAATTTTGAACTTATTGTCCAATACTTATATATATATATCCCCACAATATAGTATTAGCTTTGTCTGTGATTGAATTTTATATGCATGAATCCTACTGTTTTGGGTATGAAGTTTTATCAAATTAGTGTTTTTCTTACTATTTAACAAATTTATATGTTTATAGAAAAGATCCTCTGACAATGTTTTGAGAAAATTTTCTCGTCAGTCCGCACAAATATTTGCAAAGTACACTTGGTGGCATGGGATGGTATTGCAAGTCTATAGTCTAAGGACATCTTGAGTCTTAGTCTTTAATTCTTTCAAGTTATAATTTTATTTTTTTCTTTGTATCTTTTTAATTATCATTTCAATTAGCCAACATATAGTACATCGTTAGTTTTTGATGTAGTGTTCAACGATTCATTAGTTGCATGTAACACCCAGTGCATACTTTTTTTTTTTAAAGATTTTATTTATTTATTTGACAGAGATAGAGACAGCCAGCGAGAGAAGGAACACAAGCAGGGGGAGTTGGAGAGGAAGAGGCAGGCTCATAGCGGAGGAGCCTGATGTGGGGCTCGATCCCATAACGCCGGGATCACGCCCTGAGCCGAAGGCAGACGCTTAACCGCTGTGCCACCCAGGCACTCCCCAGTGCATACTTTTAAAAAGCATAAGAAAATAGTAAGTTAATTTAGAGGTAAACTGTAACCCACCCTGAGGGGTAAGGGAAAGTAAGAGATAGTGAGAAATATTCCAGACCTAGAATGAATGAATCACATGATGATTCTACATTTTCTGTGATATAAATGAATTGGCTAAAATAAGTTTAATTCTGGGACTATCATCTAACTTAACCTGAAAGTTTTTATTTTTTAACTTTATTTATTAAAATCACTGATTTTATTCCAGCATTGTATTTAATTTGAATTATTTATTAGGCATTTTAATATTTTTGAGTGCCCCTTGCATACTAGGTCCTGTGGTAGGCACTGGACAATCATATATGAGCATGAGTCAAAAAAAGTAGAGTTCATCATAGATCTTGCAACCTAGTAGCAGAGAAAGAAATTAATCAAGCAGTTATGTAAATAATTTTATGTATATAAACTATGATTGGGTTCTGAATAAAATCTGATTTTAGGTAGTGATGTAGCAATACAATGTCTATCACTGAAGATGGACAATGAGAACAGAAAACCATACTATGTTCTTCTATTGGTAACATAAGGTAATAGAAAAGTAAAGTTAGCCTTTGATTCTAAGCAGCAGTTTTCTTAGTCACCAAAACACAACAAACAAACAAAAAAACACCCTTTAACCTAGCTATGTAGTCTTAGTTATTCCTTGGGCTTTAAAAACCAAGTTATAAGAATATTCCTTATCTAAATAATTCAGACTAAAGAAAAAAAAAAAAAAGCCAGCTCTCAGGTCCTGGTCAGACAATAAAAGAAATTTTTTTGAATTATAATTACTTTGTCAATCAAGACCAAATTTTTATTCAGAACTTCACTTCTATTAAACTTCCATTTAACAAATTTCTGTTTATGTCTAACTAAGCATTACATAGTATGCAAAATCAAGTAGGAATCTGTAATTTGGAGATAATGATGATAATGAATAAATTATGTTTACTAAGACAATACTAATTGTAGACTTAGATGCAGTAATTTCTTAATATCAATTGAAAGCTGGATCATAATATTTACATAAACTGAAAACACAGTTTATGGATTCCTTATCTATAGTCAACATTCTAAGAATTATCTTTTTTTCCTATTTTTCCATTATTTTCTATTCTTGTTCCATTGTTCAGAGGATCCTATAAGCACTCAACTATAAAGGCATCTTTTTTAATTACCATAGAATGATTTATCCGTGTACTATTTTCTTTTTTGTATTACATGGTTATGAAATCAACAGAACCATGTTGTTCTCTTGCAGATTCTAATGATAATGGGTCAGATGACATCACTATCAGAATATTACAGTTCATCAACTCTTAGAAGGATAACTATAAGACTTCATTTATTTTAGCATTTACTTTGAGTTCATAGTCAATTCTCAATGTTGACTGTTTTATAACAGTAGTAATTTTGCAAAGATAGGAATGAAGACAACCAGGAAAGCATACTTTGAAATGTATACTCCTGAATGTACTAAACATTGGTAAAATGAAACATTAATTCTAGGATACAGGTCTGTCTGATTACACTGATGGTAGTCAGAACAAGAAAGGTGTTTATGTATCTAACTCTTGCCCTGTAAATGAAAAAGAGAGTTTCTTCAGAGTACATGAGTTGATAATATTCTAGACATTTCAAAATAATAATGATGATAATAATAATAATGATAATGATAAACTAGAAAGGAAATGTATTTGAGTGGTATTTCCTAATGGCTTTCTCAGATTGCCTACAGGATCGTTCTCTGAGTGATAAAAAGGGAAGTACATAAGAAATAGTTGGCCTTGGGGCGCCTGGGTGGCACAGCGGTTGAGCGTCTGCCTTCGGCTCAGGGCGTGATCCCGGCGTTATGGGATCGAGCCCCACATCAGGCTCCTCTGCTATGAGCCTGCTTCTTCCTCTCCCACTCCCCCTGCTTGTGTTCCCTCTCTCGCTGGCTGTCTCTATCTCTGTCAAATAAATAAATAATAAAATCTTTAAAAAAAAAAAAAAGAAAGAAATAGTTGGCCTTACCTGCTATAATAAATAGGTAGTCTCTGCCCATAAAAGTAACTAGAACAGACTGCAATTATACATACTAAGGGCAATACAGACCTATAACTTGAATTAATACCTGTATATAATACTGGAACCACACAGATCAGTTCACAACATAGAAGAATTTATTTTAGTGTAAATCAATTCAAAACCAAGATGGTTCTGGGAATTCTGCATTTTTTCAAATCAGAATTTAGTTGAAAAAAATATGTATCACCTATCTACTACGTGAAAGATAACCAAGCCAAGGACTGTAAAATGTAAACCATAAAATTCAAGTATTTTTCTACAAGTAGTCTATAATTTGGTATGTATGAATAAATAAAATTTGGATTTGGGAGTTAGATATGGACAGGAAGATCAGAATACATGAATAAAAATTTGCCACTGTTCAAGATTTAATTCTATGAAGTCAGGTAAAATGTCATTATAATGCAGTGTATGTATTGTCAACATATTTATTTCATAAGCATTAACTGCATGTTATTTAAAAATGAAAACATAATTAGGGAACTAAAAAATGTTAATCACTGTATCATTTAATGATAAAGAACAAAAGCTTGGAATAAAAATACTAATATTATTCATTAGTAAAAATAATTGTAAATCATACAACAGAAGCTATGTTTAAGAAAGAACGAACAGAAATAATGCAATATAGATTTAATAAGCTCTTCTATATATAAAAGATTGAAGGCAGAGATGTAAGAAAGAAAGTTAATGGCAAGAAATAGAATAAATTGTTCACATTGGTTATGCTGTATTAAACAAAATTACTCTTAAGAATAAATAGAGGGTGAAATGAAAAAAAAATCAAGATTAAAATAGAATGCAAAGATGAAGGGAATAAACAAAGTTTGTTTAAACAAATGAAAAACAAAGTTTTTTAATGTTTAACTTTAAGAAAGTTACTTCAGGTTTCAGCTCTGACATGTAAAGAGATTGGAAGTCACCTCTTTATAATACAAAATCTGAACAGACGGAAAATTGATGACTTTTCTTGGAGCTATCAGTGCACTGAGATCACAAGGCAAACTACCATTCCAAAATCTGAAGAGACAGGTGGAGCAAGAGAGATACAGCCCAGATCTGTTCACACAGAGCAAACACCCCTACAGCCATACACTGGTAGGAATGCTTGAATGGTAATACTGATGAATTGCTGGAAGCACTGTAGGCTACCATGAGAGTGAGAAACCCTTGGGGGTCTGTAGTCTAAGGGGAATTTCCACAATTTCATGGGTTTTCCTGCCAGGAATTCTATCTCAGGTTCCCCAACTGAAGGTACTAGAAGAATCCCTTCAGGGTTCTGACAGTAGATTCTGAAAAGAGAGAGTTGCTCCATACTAAGGGTACAAACCTCTTACTAACACCAAAACCATTGAATGGCATAACTGTAGCCTTCTCTATTTGCATCTCTTAACAGGCTCCATTCATCTGTGTGTGGCCACCCCTTCCTAGTATTTTCCCTTTTTATGATTTACCTTTGACTATAATTTTAATTTATTGGGGATTCTGAAGAGATGTCAAGTAAATGTTTATGCTCATTTGCCATTTTGAACTAGAAACCCAATTGTTATTCTTTAAAATGTAAAATTGTGCTGGTAAGATACACATATAGAAACTTGTCAAAACTTATAAAATTATATACTTGAAGTGGATGCATTTTATACTACGTAAGTTATATTTCAGTAAATTTTATGAAAATAATCAGGTAACAACAGTCTTAGGATAATTATTACTAGGCTCCTATGATAATTTTTCAATAGGAATAAATTGGTTTGGAAATAAGCTTGATAAAATAATCACCTTTATCTAACAACTTCTTGAAAGACTAGAGTGATGGGTAAAACAGAGTTTTCTTCTTCTCTTTTAGAATTAATAAAGAATTTTGAGGCCTTCACAAGAATGATATCTGATCCCGTAGATTATATATGGCCCATCCATCACAGAACTCAACATTCTAAGGCTCTGCTAATATAACTCAGTAGGGAAACAGTAAAAGTAGTAAACCAGTTTGCTGTATAAAGAAACATAATAATCCAGCATTCAATGCTCTAACTTCAAATAGGTAAATTTGAATTGCCTATATTTATTTGCTTTCTTTATTAAATTAAAATTTTCTAGGGGCACCTGGGTGGCTCAGTCGGTTGGTTAAGCGTCTGCCTTCGGCTCAGGTCATGATCCCAGGGTCCTGGGATTGTCCTTGTTGGGCTCCCTGCTCAGTGGGGAGTCTGCTTCTCCCTTTCCTTGCAGAGCGCCCTGTGTGTGCTCTCTCACTCTCTATCTCTGTCAAATAAAATATTTAAAAAAATAAAAAATGAATTAAAATTTTCTACAACATATCAATAGAAAGATTGTTCATCCTTCAGAAAATACATATATCACCCTTTCACAAATACTATAAAATCTTCTCTGAGTTTATAACAGAAAACCCTTTGTGTTTTGCTTGATATCAGAACCCTCTTTTTTTTAAATACACAACACATTCAATATGGTTTGATTGGAATTGATGCTTTCATCCACAAGGAAATGTACATGACTAAGACTTGGCCAGTTATAATACAGCATCTTAATAGCTACCTTTGCCACCAATTTGAAGATACTGGATTGAAAAGCAGAGAAAAAGATGCAGAAAGAGAACAATTCCTTATGATATCGTTAGCACTCCTCAATCATGACTACCTGAAAGCCCAAAACTTCCCAGTTAAATGAGTTAATATATCTTTACCTCTTTAATCTACTCTGAGTTGGGTTTCTTCCAAATAACAACAAAAAATAGTATTATAAATATAATTGGTTCCTTTATTGAATAATATTGTGAAAGGTGTGTACAACATAACCATTTGGAATATTCAGAGTAAACACATCAGAAACTATCTAAGCAATCAGTTTCATTTTGTTTTATCCAAAACAGTTTTTTTTGTTCGACAAGAAAATTACCCAATTCTTTCCCTCCCCAAAAAAACACTTGTATATATCTTACGAAGCTAGTTTTCTACCCAACATTCTTTCATAAATGATAGGTTTTAAGTGATATTCTTTAATTTAGCTAATGACAAGAAAATTTTATATAATGAAATAAATGTTACTTTATTGTAATAGTTACTAATTGAAAGAGTGGAATGAAAAGTTAACTATTGTAGTTGACTTCTTATCAGTGCCCGGCTATGTCTCCCCAGTTAAGTGGTCACATCTGCCTCTCCTTGCAGGAGATTGTCACCTTCTTAAATTTGGGACCAGTTGATTTCCCTCCATCCTTGGCTCTCAGAAATTATATACTAATTTGTATTTTACAATGTGGAAAAGTCTACATAACCATAAAGTGGGACTGCTAGATGTTACTTGATAGTCAAACTTTTAGCGAACAAGTCATTAGATTGATATACACTCTTGGATGAATGGATAGTGTTCTTAGCTAGCCCAAAATAACTTGAAAGTATGATTTTTACTTTCCTCTTTTTTTAATCACGTGATCAAAAAAATTTTTTTGCACTTTTCTACATTCTAACTGGAAGTTAAAGTCCAAATGCCTTTAAAATAAATGGAAGACTCAAGCTAGCTGGTTGCCAGCTTGATACTGAATTTACTTTTTCTGATTCCTTGAAACGTGCTTTTTTCCATCACATTCTTTGGAAAGTGCTTCTTTCATCAGAACCACTGATGAATTTAAAATAAACAACTTCAAGAACCCCAGACACATTCACAACCAAAACAGCAATTTGGATCAATTAGCGCTAAGCAAAAATAATCTGAGTGCTGTGTTTTCCGAAATTTTATTTCTTACCTGTGTATAGTGAACCTAACATACTAA
Organism: Ursus maritimus; assembly: GCF_017311325.1. Classification (NCBI taxonomy): domain Eukaryota; kingdom Metazoa; phylum Chordata; class Mammalia; order Carnivora; family Ursidae; genus Ursus; species Ursus maritimus. The sequence continues at coordinate 25,161,279 of NW_024425563.1, read as the reverse complement.
GTGGAGACTCTAAACTTCCCTCAGTTATCTTAGAACTCTTTGACATGCCTACCTTGTTGTCACCTCAGTCTCAAAATGAATAATGTTGTAAACCAAAACAGAGATTGTTTTTAAATTGCCTCTTTAGACGTTGCTAATAAGAAGAATTGTAGAAAAACAAGCTCTAGATAACAGATATCTTTATTCTTTCCTGAAAGAAAGAAATCTTTCCAAATACCTTTCAAAAAGAACATGTAGGTATATCTCTGATATATAGCTCATCCTAGGATACTTGACAATTTAAGAAGGATAAATGGAAGGTAATTCTTTCAGGATTGCTCAATTGGAACACAATTTAGAATATGATATTACTGCTGCAATTAACTGATCTCTCACTTTGAGGGGCAAATAAATGCACCACTGATTTATATAGCATTAGCTTTCTCAGTACTGTTTAGACAATGACTCCCATCCACTTACTGAATTCACTGAGATAAAATGGAAATATGTTCTGTGCTGAATGCTACTAACATTACACAAAGAATTAGATTTGATTGCAAGAGTAAAATATAGGGTGTTGTAGAAATGGATCTCTTTGTTTCTTATATACCCAAAAGAAAGAAAAATTCTTGCTTTAGAAACTTAAATTATCCAGTTTAAATACCCTGGGGGTGGAAAAGAGAGAAAAATAAGTGAAGCAGTATTATTATTATTATTATTATTATTATTATTATTATTATTAATTTTTTAACTTTTTCTAACATTCTTAAAGAAGGAATATTTAATTACTTTGAATTGTTCTAGAATTTAGTGTTTTGGAAAAGAAATTAAGCAGTCAAGTCATGGGTCAAATTTGATAATGATTATCTTTTATTAGTTTTTACTGTGTACCAAATACCATTTGAAGGGATTTGCATGCATTATTTCATTTATGTAAAATGTGTAATATCAGTTAATCACTTTTCAAAGCAACTAGGGTCTTGGTAAAGGAAAACATTGTTATGGCAATAGGGAGAGAACACAGATAAGTAGGTTTGAAAATAGATTTGAGAAGTCCAGCATTCTTCTAAGATGCTTAAAGAATTCACTTTTTTTCTTTTTATATAAAAATGTGGACTGCTAGGGAAAATTGTCACCATATAGAAGAAAAAAAAGATACTTCTTTAAAAACAATTGCATAAATAACCTAAGGTAAAACAAATTCTCAAGTACTTTTGAAAAAATGAAGATTATGTCTGACTTTCACATAAATCATTTTAAACAATTAAGAACTTGATTTCAAATCTAGTATCTTTTTTATTAATGAAACAAATCAGGTAAAGAAAACATTATTTTATGATATGGGAAAGTATCATGAAAGTACTCTAGCTTTTTTGAAACAAGCTCATCACTTCTTTGAGGGGAATTTTGATGAGTTCTGAGGGGTTACAAATAGTGGTCTCAAGAAATTGATGTTTCAGTTGGGAGGACAGAGCTTAACGTGATGAATTTATGAAACATTCTGTAACTACTCAAGATGTGTTACAAGTGAGAATATAAGAGACCACTGAGTGCAAATGTCGGCACAGAGAGTGCTGTGGCTTCTGGACCAGCCAGCAGACACTTCACAGTATAAGGAGTCAAAGTAAATTTCAAGGATAGATAGGAGGAGAAAGAAAAAGAGATTGCTCTGATATGGGGGACCCCCATCAAGGGTAAAAGTTTATGGTATTATATTTTATTTTTCTTAAGGTTCTTGGTTGTAGTAAACATAACTGAAAATTTGTGAGGTATTAAATGTATTGGAAAATTAAATGGAGCTATATAAATTTACTATGGATATCATTTGATTTTAAATAAATAACTTTTTTGCTGTATCTCATTATCATATCTGATGGATTATTTTCTTTTGTAAAAAATGATTTGGGGAAAGTTCAATTTAAAATATACCAGTTTTCTTGTTTTAAAAGAAATGTGATTTTTATATACAAGGCACCGATTTTGGCAGTTGCCTTCAGTCTTAATATTTATAATAGTCCATAAAATTTCACCCACCATTCTTATTGCTTGAATAAATTTGTAAGATTTCCAGCTCTTATTATTAACTGTTTTTTTTTAACTTCCATTTAATATTCTAGAACTACGTAAAGTCCAAAGTTTGAAATAGTGTCTCAACTAAAGTATGAAAATTCCTTTATCTGTAAGATAACATACTGGCTGAATAGGAGAACAAAAAGACTCTATTAAGGACATACTCAGATTGATTTATAGGCACCCTAGGCTTAAGAGCTCTGTCTGATTAGGGGAGAAAACTGTATGTATACATTTTTGTTCTTTTCTGCAATCCCTTGGACACCAGAAGCATTCTATGTAATAGAGAACTATTTTTTTCTGACTTTGTTTCCCTTTTTGTAGTTGAGAATTGATTGAGATTGAGAAAAATGCCTGCATAGTCAGCAAGGAGAGAAAACAAATGAATAAAATTGTAGTTTCCTTATAGAATGAATCAAATCACATTGGAATAACGACCACAATTTCATACTTCTGGTTGCCAGTAAAACGATAAAAGCAAAAAAGGAGATAAAAATGCAACCTGATTTTAATTTCCCAGAGCTAGGAGCCAAAGCTAATAAGACAAAGTAAGAGCATCGGACTTGAAGTCATCACACTTAGATTTAAAGACTGGTTTTACCATTTCCTGGTTTTCCTTTGTCACTGAATGGCTCAGAGTTTGTTTTCTCATTTGCATATTTACACATCTCATCATTTGATACCATCTTAATAATTTTATTGCAGTTATTAAATGAGATAATGTCTGTAAAGTTAAAATGTTAGGTATTCAGATAGAACGAAGCTTCTGTAAGGCATTTGCATTGGTAAGTAAACATCATCTCTTTTACACTTTTCCTGTATTCATCTTTGATTGTCAAAGTTACTCTTATCTCATGTCTTCAGAGTCAGATTAAAGTATTTTGTTGTGTTTATTTTTTTCTATTATTTTGTGTGATTTATTTATTCATTACTTTGTTTTCCTCTCAGAATATTTACAAACATAGCTAGTGAAAAGTTCAATACAAGTAATACATCTATAACAATTAATTTTTATATTGCTCTGATAGCAAGATGTGCCTCAACCCCTCCTCTAGGAAAGAGGTGATGATTTAGTATCCTCACACTACTTCCATATTAATTATGGACGTACTCAGCAAATGAAATAAAAGTAGAAATGGTTTTAAAAGGCCCTGGAAATGGGTCTGAGAATGGGAAGAGTTGATGTGTGAATGCATTGCTTTAAATTATGTTTTTCTGTGTTTTTTAAAACATTTTTCCATCTGCATATTTTACTTTGACAAAAATAAAACTTAAAAATAATAAGAAAAATAAAAGTATTTTCCTATTAGAGAACACAACACCAATGATCAGGTGGTTGGAATCAGCACTTAGAATATGATGTGCAAGGGTCAGTATTCCAAGACATTTGGCGTGTATAGGGAGGAAGGAAGGCAATCTTGTTGTGGGCATTTATTTACAAAAAGAAAAATTGTTGTAGAGCTTTACTATTTTGGTCTTTTCTAACTCTTAATCTACTAAAAAATAAACAAAGGTGGAAGGATACATAGAGAAACTTAGTTCAACAAATTATTTATCACCTTCTATATGTTGTGTGTTGTATTGTACTGGATATTAGGGATGCAAAGATGAAAAGTCAAGGTCCCTGCCCCCTAGGAACGTAGTAGAGAAAAATATGAGGAACTATACAAGTTGTCACTCTTCATCTGTATTTCATGTTACCTTTAGAATCCTACAGAATTTTAACTTCTCCACGCTAGAAAGAGTAGGGCAAAGGGACACTGCAGTCAAGAAGGTTAGGGAGCTGAGTAGTACCTGAGGAATAAGAAACTGACAGCCATGTAAAGAACTAAGAGAAGAATTGAGAACAGGAGAGACAGAGGCTCTAATTTAGTAACAATTTTAACATATTCAGAGGCTAAGAAGAAGACCAGAGTAGAAAGTGGACAGTCAGCCAAGAGTGGGATGAAAGGAAGTCTGAGAGGATGGCAGGGGGAAGGCTTTTCAGGACTGTGGAGTCCATGAAAGGAGTTTGGATATTACTCTTGGTGCAACAGACAGTCACTGGGGTTACAGCTTAGTGTTTTTGGAAAAGATAACACTTAAGTGTAGTGAAGGAAATGGATGGTGTGAGAAGTGTGAAAGCAGGGGTATATGTTGAAGGCATACTGTCTTCCGTTTGCTGTATGGTCAGGAGCAGCTGATCCTGCTGTAACAAACACCACCAACATCACAGTGACTCACAGTAGCAAAAGTTTACTTTTCACCACACATCATTTCTGTTGTGGGTTGCTAAGGTCTCTGCTATATGCCATCACCAAGCTCAGGTTGGGATCTAAGCTAATGACGCGTGCGTTTTCTGCAACGTCGTCGCTATTGCAGAGGAAAAAAGACTAGCAGAGACTTGGAAGTTTCTGCTAGTAAGTGACAAGTCTCACCTCTGCTAACATTTCATTTGCTAAAGCAACCGTATGACCAGACCTGATTCAGTGGGCCAAAATGTATAATTCTACCTCAGGTTAGGGAAATGGATATTGATCAATAGCAGTACTGTCTACTGCACCAAACAGGAGATGGTAGTGGCTTTGATTAAGGTAATGACAGTGTGATAGAAATGCGGGGAAGTATCGAAGATATATATTTGGGGCTAGAGCTAATAAGACTTGATGATGAATATGAAAGTACAAGGAATGTGCAGGCTCAAGGATGAGTTTTTTGGCTTGAACTCCCATGTGAATGGTGGTGGGTCCATTAACTGAGATGAGGAAAACATGAGGGGCTAAGATTAGGGGAAGGCAGAAAATAATAGTTAGATTCCAGCACGTCCATTAAGACATATAACAGGCAAGATAATCTTGTATCTATATCTAGATTGATAGATAGAAAATTTTCAGTTCTGATCTCTTCTTTAGCACCACATTTAATATTTTACTACATATGTATGTACATATACATATTAATAGTATATTATCATGATATGGTATGTATCATATCATTATGTATCTATCTATGTATATCATTGGAATATAGGACATAGGCCATGAAACTGGATGAGCTCACTGAAGAAGACCATTCATATAGACAAAAAAAAGAGGGTTCAGAAGAAACTCCCAAAGCATGCACAATTTACTTATAAGGCACAGGTAGACCAATAGAAAAGAATGCTAAATTGTAGCCATCAGTTAAAAAGGATGAAAGACAGTGTCCAGCTTGGTAACTATACTTAACAATACTTTATTGCATATTTGAAAGTTGCTGAAAATAAACCTTAAAAGATTTCATCGGAAGAAAACAAAATTGTAACTATGTATAGTGACAGATGTTAACTAGACTTACTGTAGTGATCATTTCACAATATATACAAATAATCAAATTATCACATTTTACACCTGAAATTAATATAATGTTATAGACCAATCATATTTTAATGTTTAAAACAGCTGGAAGCCAAAAGAAAAGCAAGAGGAAAGCATGTGAGAAAGGATAAGGCCACTAAATGAAAACGCTGCTGTGACCCCAGAAAGGTGAGAACAGAAAATAAGCTGCTACATTTGGCAGCGTAGTAGTTGTTAGCAACCACGATAAAAACAATTTCAGTCGTTTGGAGGGAAAAGTGGGGTGTGGATAATGTGGATACACTAGACAGTAGATGACATAAACCCACAGGTAATATTAGCATTGATGACATTGGATTAACTCATCCATAAAAAATGTTTGGAGAATGATAGCAAATTGGAGCAGAGTTTAGAAAGCTGTGAAACACTGGTATTTATCAGTATTTAAGGGGAAGATGAAGAGACAAACAATATGAAAATAGAAAATAGGGAAGAATTAAGAAAATTAAAATAAGACACTATCCTAGAACCCAAAGAAGTAAAAAGTGCCCCCCAAGAAAGACAATAAATGAAAGTGTCAGAAGTGAAGCTCAATCACATAATGAATGGAACTGATTATCAGTACAATCTCAGCTAGTGAGGAGTTTCAGTGATGAAGCATGCGTCTACTTTGAAAGTGTGGAGAGTAGGATTAGAGCCAGCTCTCAGTACAGACAAATGAGATGGAGTAGGTCAGGGAGGGCTAGCTTAATATTACCTGGTGCTGGAATATAGGTACGGTTGAGGGTGGGACTAACATCAGATGCCAAAATAAGTTTAAAACACAAACAAAAACCACAATCTAGGTAGCAACATTAAAGAGGCCAGTGTTAAAGATCAATTGGCTGGAGAGGTGGGGTGGACAAATGAATTTGCAGGACAAGATGCAAGGTTAGGGTAAGGTAACTGCTGAGTCAGAGTATTTCTTATATACTGAAATGTCCTAATATTCTGGTCCTGCTAGGACCAGATCTCTCAAAACTGATCCCTCTCACTGTACTCCATTCCCTACCTTTCTCTGCTAATCCTATAATGCATCTTTGTCCTTCCAAAGATGAGTCTTAGGCATCTGGTGGCTCACTGAATTCCACCTGGACCAGAGCATAGGATTGCAGAGGATTGTAATTGCAAATAGAAAATTGAGGCCCTCTTATAAAAAGCATTGAAGAAATAAGTGAAAAGGTATTAATTTGAGGTATTAAGTGTGTACTAGGTGGATGAAAAGAAGACATCTTTGGCATCCCAGGAAAGATTTAAATGTAAAAGTAACAGAGACGGAATTAAATAAAGGCTAACTATAATGAGACATAAAGGTAATTGGCACAGATAGGGGTGCCTGAGTGGTGCAGTTGGTTAAATGTCTGACTCTTGATCTCAGCTCAGGTCTTGATCTCAGGGCCGTGAGCTCAGACCCTACATTGGGCTCCATCCTGGGTGTGAAGCCTATTTAAGGAAAAAAGAAAAGTAAAAGGCAGAGATAAAAGTTTAAAATTAAAATTTGGTCAAAATTTCAATCAACTGAAATTGAGTATAAATGTTAAGGGAGAGACCTTGAAACATGTATGTGTGTGATTAGATACAGAAAATACATGAAGAAAGAACAGAGGAGTATGAGTACAGTCATAATGAGAATATTAATATACACCATGATATGGTGTAAATAAATACAAAATGTTTTAAGGTATTCACTTAAGTAGAAGGATGGAAAATGCAGCAGAAAACTAAGTCCCCTCATTGGTTGAAACCCAGTTTTATTCAGTTTCACCAAATGGTTATCTAATGGGAAATGATTATGAATAAAAGTCCATATAATAAATAATCTAGTATTTTAAACTTGTAATCAAAATCTATTCATAAATTTCAAAGAAAGTACTTGGCTGGCAAGGAATGTTTTTTTGATCATAAAATGTACTTTAAAGACTAATCTGATAGTACATATTGTTACTACTGTTCCTCTGGGCTCTTTCTTGATGCTACATCCCATATGCTAAAATTCCTTGATGTCAGAATAAAACTAAATGGATGCCAAAACAATATAAAAGCATTCAACTAACTTCTCTTGAAATGTATGGTGCTTTTTGTTGCCTCAAGTATTGATATTGGCAATAGAGTATTTTCCAAGTTCCCTTTCCTGTAGAGGTGGAATTACATACACTATGTTACAAACTCTCTCATGTTAGCCATTCATTATGAAAAAATAACTTTTAAATGGTTAGTTTGTGAAAAGTCAAAGACCAGGGAAAAGAACCAAAGAAATTAGTGTTCATGGGGATTAAATGCATGCTTTTATTTCTCTTTTGGTGTATTCTCACTAACTGAGCCACATAATGTAAAAGCAGCCCTAAGTTATTTATTCGAGGTAGTGTCCTATAGCTAGCCCAGGTTTAAAAAGATGAACCATAACTCTGGAAGGGAGATTGGTTCAGAATAATTTTTTTGATCCATTTACATAAAATGTCATAGAAGTAATGAAAATCTCATGAATCACTGGAGTATATTATTTGAGCACACTAGGAAGTCATTAAATAAGTTACTGTGTTCTGAAACTCAGTGCACTAAATTCTGTTAGAACACAGGGGTCATATGGTTTCTCAAAGTAAATGACAAATAAATCAAACCAAAATCATTATTTAATTACTTCAGTATTTTGCTTATATAAAAAAATGGAAATTGAACCAATTGAAATTTCTTTTATTTGAAAGTAATGCACAGAAAAAGGAAATGGGAAATAACAATCACATTTGTTAAATAATAATAGAATATAAACTTTTATCTGAAATTTCTTTATTACCATTTAGTAGTCAATAAATATAGTATTTGGGGCTCTGTACCTAATTTCAATGTGTGAAATGGGGGTTTTCTCCCCACAACACCAAGCAATGCATGGGACACCAGCCTAGTGTCCTACAATTCAACTCAATTCTGATACTACCTTCTTGGAGACAGTATCAGATTACACAGGTAAAGGGCTCAGTCCCACAAGACCACCCTTCACTTGAGACTCTGATCACAAGTCCAGGTTATTAGTTGTGCTTCTGACAGTCTGTAAATCAGAGGTTCCCAAGACCCCCACTTTGGGTTCAATTAATTTGCTAGAGCAGCTCACAGAACCCAGGAAACCTGTTTACTCACTAGATTATTGATTCATTGCAAAGGATATTAAAAGCTATGAATCAACAGCCAGATCAATAGTCTCAACAGGGTGAGGTCTTGAACAAAGGAGCCTCTGTCCTGTTGGAGTTTGGGGCCCAGTATTATAGCACAGGAAGCTTTCTGGTTCCCCAACCTGGATGTTCTCCAAACTTCCTCCTTCTGGGTTTTTATGGAATCTTCATTACATACATGTGAGTGATTAACTCATTGGTTGTTGGTGACTGATTCAACCCTAGCCCCTCTCTCAGCCGTGGAAATCAGAGGGTGGGACTGAATGTCCACTTCTCTATTGGGAATTGGTTTCCCTGGCAACAAGCCCCCATCCTTAGGTGCTTTCCAAAAGTCACCTCATAACATAAACCCAGTTGTGGTGGAAAGGGGCTTATTACAAATAAGAAGACACCCATTTCACTCTTAGGATACTTAAGGATTTCTAGGAACTGAGGGCAAGAGACCAAATATTATAAGAAAGGTGCTCCCATTGTTCTTGTCACTCAGGAAATTCCAAGGGTTTGGGGAACTGTGAGCCAGGAACTGTGGATGAAAAGCAAATATATGTGAGGAATATATATTTTAGTCATTTAAGTGATCAGATATATACTTCTTATAAATCACAATATCATAGTTAGCAATTAGTTGATTTTTTGTGTTTCATTAAATTTTATTATATATACATGTATTTGAGATATGTATATACATACATATATATATATACAAATATATGTATATACATATGTGAGATATACTTACAACACTTTCTATTAGAATCAGAAGTTAGAAGACATTTCTGTGAAAGCTATACTGCGTCCACGTGCTGGATGCATACGACTTCCGTCGTACAGTTTTGGTATTGCCTGAAGTCTGATGATACATATAGGGAAAAGGAAACAGGTCAGGGATATGGAAAGTTCTATGATCCCTGCCCCTCTCTTTCAGCTATCGTGCTGAATCTAATGTGAACCTTTAGCCATCATTACTTTTATATATCCATAGTTCAGAAATAGCAGAGGTGTATAAACCATGGCACTAGTAATTAAGCAAAGCTTGCAATATTATTTTGGTGAGACCACAGCTTTGGCAGATGTGTTCGATCTTTCAAAATGAATTGATTTCCATATAACACAATACTTATGTCATCTTATTTTCCAGTGTGATGTCCAGTGTTTCAACTGCTGCTATTTCAATGAAAAATGAGTATATTATCTGCCCAAGAATTCATTTTCAAAGCAAGCAAACCTCACCTAGCTAAAACCAATCCCTTCATTTACCAGAAACCACCAGAGAATAAAACTAAAAAAGGATAGAAGGGATGATTTGATATTTTGACATCCTACTTTACTCAAGATCCAAGATGACTAAAGATCTGACAGGAGATAAAACAGTTTTGAAAAGTTGGACAAGGTGACAAAATTGAATCAGATGATAACATTTATAGAAAGTAGCACCTTCTGTGAATGACCATTTATCAGAATGGATTGACTAAGTTTAGTGAGCATGTTCAGAATATAAAACAATGAAAAAGTAGCAAATGCACAGAAAAAAATTCTTATGAAGAAAATTTGGGATAATTTTTGAAAATGTTTTTCAGTACACTATTTCTTTTAGCATTTTGGGGAAGGAATGTATCAGGAACAGACATAAATATTGTCACTACTTAAACAACAGTGATTGAATTTTTTCCTTTTACTTGCCACAATCTGCAGATGTTAGAAAATACAGAAGTGCCCCCTTATCCATGGTTGTCTCTCCACTGTTGCCGTTTCCAGTAGTCAGCTGTGGTCCAGAAGCAGATGATCCTCCCTCTGATATATCATCAGAAGGTCCACAGTAGCCCAAGGCTACCTCACGATGCCTATGTCACTCACCTCACTTCATCTCACCAGGTAGGCCTTTTATCATCTCACCAGGTAGGCCTTTTATCATCTCACCAGGTAGGCATTTTATCATCTCACATCATAGGAAGCAGGGCCAGTACAATAAGAGATTTTGAGAGAAAGACCACATTTACATAACTTTCATTACTGTGTAGTTATAATTACTCTATTTTATTATTATTTATTGTTATTGTTGTTCTGACTGTGCCTAATTTATAAACTGAACTTTATTATGGGTATTATGCATAGGAAAAAACATAGTATATGTTCGGTTTGGTACTATCTGCTTCTTCAGGCATCCACTGGGGGTCCTGGAACATATCCTCTGCAGTTAAGAGATGACCATTGTATATTTCATTTTGCATTTTACCTTGCAACTGGAAAAAATATAGCCATTTGTTCCAAGTTTATAAAACTTATGTCTTTAGTCAGTAAGTTCTGGTTATATGTGCACGTATAACCTAACAGAGAACACACCCACACCCACAAATAATAAAACCTTAGTTAACTAGAATGTTTATATTTTTTAATAAAAGAACCCCCCCAAAAAATACTTAAAATTTTCTTTAGCAAATGAGATTTCTGTGTTGCTAAAGGGTGATTTCTCTAAATATCAGCTTCTACAATTCTAGGAATGTAAATATGTAAGTTGATTTGATTAAATAGACTTTACAGTGACTGATCCCATTGTTTTACATGCTTCTTTCTTTCTTATAGTACAAGTCAGGAAAAAGAATACAATAAAATTTGCTAATCCCTGCCCAAATGAAATTAAGGAAATCAGGCCAGTTCTTCAAGAAATTTGTAATTTGCCCAGATAAAAAAAGAAAAACATGGACAGTAGAAAAATTATATGGAAGCAGAAATGGTTTCACAAAAAAAATGTATGGTAGTTGAAAGTTATTCTTGGCTCTCTGGAACCCACTTTATTTTTCTTTATATGCTTTACAGCCTTCTCTTTTTAATCGATAGAAATTGGGTTATTCATATTTTATTCTAAAACTGCTTTAAGTTGACTGTGATATTATGATAACAGAAGGTAAAACTCCTGAGTGTGTTGGCATTAATAAAAATGCCTCAAAAAGATTAAAGAGCTTCCAGAACCATCAGAATAAAACAACAACACTGATGGAATGAAAGAATATGATGGAAATTCAGGAACAGGGAGTCCTGACTCTGATCTCTTCAAATCACACTTAAATTATATCTGCTGTTAGGACAGATTCTATTAAGAAATAATCTTTATCAAGGTAGAAAGTGATATGATGTAGTTGTTAAATGCAATGAGAATTTAAAGAATAAATAAATCATATATTTGTGATGCATAGGAAAAATTTCGTAAGTACTTGGAATATAAAGGACGTTCAGTTGCGTCTTCACCTCGGAAAATCAAAATGATGCTACACTTGGCTTCTGAGTCCCTGAGGCAGGAAGAGCTCTGTTCTCAGTCTGCTGCTCTGCAGAGTTTGACCTGAGGCGAAGGCCACACATACTGCCTCTTTTGAGCTTTTTAAGAAACTGTGAGATCTGTGGCCTACAGAAGGATCTTGAAGAAATGTTTTGAGTGGCTATGAAAGACTACAGAGATTAAAGAGAACAGTATCAGGAACTTTAACAAAAAGGAAGAGAAATGATGACATGACAAAGAAGGACATTTTTCAATAATCTCATGAAAGACAAATTTCAAACCCCTTAGAGGAATCTTGTTGTGTAAATGGCCTCCACATCCTTTGCTATCAGTGGCAGGAGCCAGAGCCAATATAAAATATAGGGAAAACAGAGAACAAACATATAAATGGGCTTTGGTCTCAAAGGCTCTGTCAGCCTGAGTGGGCCTTCCAGATAATTTTGTGGTCTAATCAGCAAGCCGTTAAAATAGACTGGGCTCAGGGTTTATAAAAGGCCTGGCAAGTAAGTTTATAACTTCCACTCTCATCTTCTGAAGGTGGTCACCTTAGGGGCATTATTTATTATGGATTTTTTCCCCCTGGCATTGAGTTTTATGTCATTGGGTAAAGTCAAATGTCCACATATCATCCCTGGCTTAGCCAGGATGGTGTTAAGGAATTAAGGCAAAAGAATGTGGGTTCCCAACCAGGAGGCTCACTGTAGAACAAGAGGCATGGGACAATGGACAAGCAGTAGGAATTCATTACATATAAAGTTAGTGCCCAACAAGGTACCAAAGGCTGTGTTCATGCATTTCAAGAGTAAAGAGAAGGAGAAGAGAAAGAGGAAAAGGGGTCAAGAGGAGGAGGTGGGGTGGGGGAAGAAGAGGAGGAGGTGAGAATTGAGCTGTCAGAAGCAAGTTACAAGGGTGAGCCAAGCACAGATGTTGGGCAAACACTGTGTATGTGGGGAAGAGCATGTTTTCCTTAACAAAGAACATCAACTCAAATTGGGGGAGCAGGGCAAAGGCTTTCGTCTCCATGCAGTTAATAAAGCTATTCATTAAGATTTCCTGAGTAGGAAGTTGTATGATAAGTGCATGGAAAAGTCATGGATAATAGCTTCTCTGTGTGAATTGGGAACTTGGAGGTCAACAAGTTTAACCTCCTGTTAGATCCTATGTACCTATCCGAGATTAATCTTGCAGCTTAGTTATTGGAATGAAGAAAAACCTGTTATTTATTAATTTCTTAATGATTAATTCACCAAAATGACTTAATCAAACAAAAGAAGACTCCTCCCTTGTGAAAGCCTCAGGTTTCATAAATTAGAAATATCATGGTAAAATGAGAAATATTTGATCAAGTTCTGTGTCTGTCTAAATAATGAAGACCTCATTCACTATTCATTAGGTTGATTTTTTTTTATGAATTATCTTCATATAAAATTCGCATATCACAACTCCAACCTAAATGATCATTCAGAGAAACCCTAACTCAACATAACATATGAATTAGTGGTGCTTTGGAAAGTATTGCTCACTAGGCTGGAGATGTGCTTCTGCAATGCAGATTAATTAAAGGAGAATATTGAAGCTGAACAAATCATGTGGCAGTGACACAAAAGGGAAAGTGGCAGACTTAATTCTCAGTGTTATTTAGAATACCATGGGAATAGAATTTAAATTCTGCTGTCAGACCTTAAACTTTATAAGAGAACATCATTTTGAAATTACCACCAAATCTAAGTTAAAACTTAGATGAAAGTAGTTATATTGGGGGGAATTTTCTGAAGGATACTTAATGCATCCATTTGCTAGACTTTTACTCTCACTAGGGAATTGGCAAAACACACAAGGTCAGGTGCTGTCCTAGCATTGCTTAATGAGCTCCAACCTGCCACACCCCATTCCAAGTGCATCTGAGCCAAATACCACACATTCAAGTGCACACGCCAACATCCACATTCTACAGGCACTGAATTGCTTTACTGATCGTACTCTGGTATGAGAACATGGGGAATTACATTAAGGGTTAGAGTGAATCTTGGTGCTGTAATTGTGCGAAAGCCACTGAAGTTGAACCGTGTATTACAGTCATGAAAGTTCTTGGGAAAAACTTCTTTATGACTTAGTATCATGAATATTTGTGCCTTTTCTAGTTAACGAATTTGCTTTCTGTTTTGGGCACTGTGATTTATATTGTCAATCCCCTTTCTCTGTCAGCATTGGCTAGGAGTAAGCTTTAGGTTTATTAGGGTTCTGCTCTTAGCAAATATAACGTTGCTACGGTGTGCATTAGTTCTTCATATAGGATCTCAGCCCATGCCTGTTCCCAGTGTAGCTCTTTTTGTCTATTTCCAGTGTTTGGCATCTTGCATCATTTTATCTTCATTAAACACTGTTATAAATCCACTTTTATCAAAAACATTTTTTAATTAAAATGGGAGATGGAAAGAAGTCAACTTTTCTAAAAGAAAATTTTTGTTTTTCAGCAACCAGTTACTTGAAGATAGAAGTTGGGAATAATGCTTAACACAATATCAGTATATCAGTATATAACACTATCAATAGGAAACACTTTCAGAAAAGCAAAATATAAATAAAGTCAGTTGAGAGTTTTCCATTTCTACATAAAGAAACTAGCTACATAGAGAGCAGTTTCAGTCAACAAAGCACTTTTGAAATCTGATTTTTCCTCAATATAGTTAAGCTAGAAGTAAACCTATAGACTTTGTTAATATAAAGTTATACCTACTTTTAACACTTTAGATAAGATTTAATAAAAGTTCAAATCTTTTCTTCTACCCGAAACCCTGATCAAATCCATAAGAAGCTGTGGTTCTCTTCTCTTAGTTTTGAGTTCACACAGAGTGTGCTTTTCTTCTATCACCTGGCTTGATTTTAAAAGGTATTAGTTTATACAAGATACTGGTATATTAATGTTTGATGTCGTTGTGACTATATCATGTGAATATAATGATTCTCAAATGATATTAGAGAAAACTTACGTTGACTCTAGTCCTTCTCTGGTTATGTGGATCATACTAATTTTCTAGTTTCATCAGAGCAATCTTAATTACATTCCCTAAAAGGAGTTAAAACATCTGTTTAACAGTATAATTTAAAAATGTATTTCAAGGAAAAAAGCATGAAGATAATGAGGTATCACATTGTATCTGAGATTAATCAAAGAGATTTTGAAGATAAAGGAAGAAAATGTACTTTATTCTGATAATCCATCAACTAACCCTATCAGTCAGATAGTGTAGTAAATTGTCATTTGGTAGCATATCACCTCTCGGCTAGGAGTACACACCATTTATACATTTTATTAAACTAAAAGACATACTTAGATCTTGTCCATCTCATATAATGAAAGTATGTACTGTATATCTCTTGGACTTTGAACATAGTTTGACCTATGTGAAAAAGCCAATAAGAAACATCTTTCTATCTCACATAAGTGAACTGTGGCAGTAATTTCATGAATTTTTTTCCGAGGATAAATGGAAGATGTTTAGGAACTTATTAATTGTTCTCTTGCTAAGTCCATTAGTCCCAAGTGACATACAAAAATTTAAAACTTGTAGCTTTGCTAATTCTTTGCAAGAAACTTCTCATAGGTATAACCTTACTGAGGTTACTTTACTCACTGCATTCCCCACCCTTGATAAGAGTTAAATGATGGTATGACCCTATGAGATGATGTCTTCAAGACAAATTGTTTCTAAAATACCATTGTTACTATTCTGTGGCAGCTGTGACTTTCTAAAATTGCTTTTTCAAACTTGAAATACCCAGATTTAGAATCTGACCAGCAGCTGGTGCTAACCAAGATTACAAAAAATGAAAACAGCAGACTCGTGCTCTAAGACCACGATTGAAACAGGTTGCATATACTGCAGAATCTGCCGGCACTGTAATCTGCACTTCAGGTCCCCCCCCCCTTTTTTTTTCTGGAATTTCACTTGCTCTTTGAAAGTACCAGTTTGTTTGTTTTGTTTTTTTCACTTGTTGAAATGTCTATCAATAATTATTTGATCAGTGGGTAAAATTTCTGTGAAAGATACACTAAAAAGTTTAGAGTTGACATAATATGAAAATTATAATAATAAATCCAGATGAGGGGGCACCTGGGTGGCTCAGTCAATTGAGTGTCTGCCTTTGGCTCAGGCCATGATCCCAGGTCCTGGGATTGAGCCCCGCATTGGGCTCTCTTCTCCCTCTCCCGCTCCCCCTGCCTGTGCTCTCTCTCTCTCTGTCAAATAAATAAATAAAATCTTAAAAAAATAAATCTTTAAAATAAATAAAAATCCAAATGTGTTAAGATTTCATATTGAAATAACATTATAAACAATTAATCTTAGAATATTATGACAAGTGAGAAGAAATAAAATGCATCTATAAAAATAATATAAAGCAATCAAATAAGAAGAGGAACATAATTCAAGCAATAGATCTTAAAAATCAGTGAAATATGGTAAAAGAAAGGAAAAAAGAAGTCGAGTTCTGGAATGTAGCAGAAGTTGGCAGCTTATCACAACCCTTAAAATGCCCCAGTTTCCCAAAGTCATACTGGTAAGGTGAACAAATTCTTAGAATTCCAGTAGTACTGTGTTAGTTTCATGTGGCTGCTGGGACAAAATACCCAAACTCGGTGGCTTAAAATGATAGAAATTCATTATTTCACAGTTCTGGAGGCCAGAAATGTGAATCCGGTATCACCAGGCTGAAGTCAAGATGTCAGCAGAGCCATGCACCCTCTGGAGGCTCTAGGACAATCCGTTCCTTGCTTTTTCCAGCTTCTGGTGTTTGATGGCATTCCTTGGCTAATGGCCACATCACTCTACCTCTGCTCTGTCTCCACATGTCTTCACATCTTCTTCTGTTCTTACGTCTTTGTGAACTGTTTTGCTTTTCTCTTATAAAAGACACTTGTGATGGCATTTAGGGCACAAATTGATAATCAGAGTAGTCTCCCTATCACAAAAGCCTTAACTTAATCACATTTGCAAACATCCTTTTTCCAAATAAGGTAGCATTTACCCGTTCCAGGGCTTAGGATGTCATATCTTCAAGGGGCCATTTTCAGCCTGCCATGACTATGAAATTTGAAAAGAACCAAAGTTATGTATCTTTTTAGAAGAAGAATAAGAAATGATTGCTGGGGAGAAACTGCTGAAATGCTGAAAGTGAACAGGTCTTAAAAAAGTGAAGTTCAATGACTACATACTGGATTAAGGAAATGTCCCACAGCCTAAAGTCCTCAGTATTACCTTACCTCTCTGAACCCGATGGCATAAATCCTCGTACATGAGGCATTTGACAAGTACCTTAGAAGAGAGAGCAGGGCCTGGGCTTTTTATAAGTGATTACATTCCAACTTTTTAAGCTCTTTCCACCTCTGGCCCTGCCTCTCACCCCACCATTCCATCAAGCTACAGAAGGATATAAAGGATACAAATCTTTTGGCCTCAATCTAAGAGGAAAAAACAAACTGTTCTAAATGCAGTGGAAAGAGATTCAAGAAGGAAGGGAAGAATGAAGGGGGCGGGTAAACAGAAGGGGGAATGAACCATGAGAGACTATGGACTCTGGGAAACAAATTGAGGGCTTTAGAGGGGAAGGGGGTGGGGGCCTGGGATAGGCCAGTGATGGGTATTAAGGAGGGCACATATTGCATGGTGCACTGGGTGTTATATGCAAATAATGAATCAAGGAACACTACATCAAAAACTAAGGATATACTGTATGGTGACTAACATAACATAATAAAAAATTATTAAAAAAAGATTCAAGATTCACCCATGTTTTATCAGATTTAATAGAATGGCCCAAATATTAGCAAGTTAAAATAAAATACCATTGCAAATGTTGTAATAAAGGAAGGAAGAAGAGGAGGGAGGGTGGGAGGGAGGAGGTAGTGAAAACAATAAATAGTACCTGCTAGTGGGAGAAGAACTGTTATTAAAGATGAAGTTTCACAGGTTGGGTCAAAAAATTAGATTCAACTGCTATTTACAAGATACTAATTTAAAGAAATCTAAATAAAATGACACAAAAATAAAGCTAAATAAATAGGCCAATACATATTAAGTATACAATAACCAGCAATCTGTTTATATTTCAGCGATAAACAATTAGAAAATACAACGGAGATAAGCCATTCTTGTTAGCAATAACAATATAAAATGACTAGGAATAAGTTTAATAACAATTGTGTAAGAGATATCTGTAAAGTATACATAAAGTAATATTAACATATACTGAAAGCATTTACCAGTAGCTAATAAAATGTTAAACATTGCTTTTGACTAAGGATGGTATGGTGAGAAAAGACATTTTTTCATGTCTACCCTTTCCATTGGAGAAATTCTGGTTTGTTTGAAAAGATCAATAAACCTCCAGCTGGAGAGTGGTGAATTATTACAATATTGTAGATAAACCCAAGGAAATGAGCTAAGAAAGAAAATCACGTAAATTGGGGTGTAAAAAAGTTCATATTTATCTAAGACCAAAATATATTTTGTGACCAAGTTGTAAAATATTGTTTTGTTAATTCTGAGAAAGACAGTTTAGTTTATAAAGCATTATCTGAGTTCAGTCCAATTAACTTTTGTTTTATAAGTTTACAACCTGATAATCAAGAAACTATCATAAGGTATCTGAATATTCAGTAAGGCATTGAAAAGGTTTATTTTTGTTTGTTTGTTTTAAAGATTTATTTATTTATTTGAGAAAGAGAAAGAGGAAATGTGAGTGGTGGGGAGGGGCAGAAGGAGAGGGAGAGAGAATCTTCAAGTTGACTCCCTGCTAAGCTTGGAGCCCAATGCCGGTCTCCATCCGAAGACCCTGAGACCACGATGTGAGCCAAAATCAAGTCAGCTGCTTAACTGACTGAGCCACCCAGGTACTCTGAAAGGTTATTTTTGTATCTTAATGAACACAGTGGAGAACTGTTAAGCAGTCTGGCATGTGAATTTTTAGATACATATGTTTTAATGACCATACCAGAAAGAAATTTGATTATTTGGTGTTAAGCTGGAGTAAAGTCTCTTAGGGCAGTGTGAAGAAGTCTATTCTTCAAAATTTTACTATTCCACTCAAATAAATATGTAGAAGTCTTTTTAAAAATATATATCAGAAATACCATCTCATAATCTTCATCAAACATAATCTTTGATCAAATACAATCTTTGGTCCAATAATTATTTGGAAATTAAAATATGATATGAAGTATATTTATTCTTGTATTTAAGCCAACATTTAGTATAATGGGAAACTTAGCCAAGTTAGCATTGCCCATACAGTGAGTTTAACCATAAGTGTTGGTGTAGAGGATTCTCCAGACTTTCTTAAATGAGTGGTTATCCAATTTAATCACTTAGAGGTATGTATGTCATAGAATTCCCGTGTGTACCATAATAGGCAGCACAACACAGCTATAAGAAAAAAAGGGCATGAAATTATAGAGAAGAAAGATTTTATTTTATTTTTTAATTTAATTTTTAAGTTTTTATTGACTTATTTGATGTATAACATTGTATAAACTTAAGATGTACATGTTAATTTGCTACATTTATATATTGTAATATGATTTCCTTTGCAGCAATAAATAGCACCTCTATCCCATTACCTATTACCTGTCACCTCTTAGAAGAAAATTTTAGATGGAAGATAGGAAGGCACCATCAACAAGCTTTACCAATACCGTTGTTTGCCTTCTTCTGGTAATTTGAATACCATTGTTTAAAAGATATTAGCTAAGATTTCATTCATTTGGACTGGGCAGTTGCTAGAATCAAACAATATTTGCAAATACCTGTATCTCACTAACATTTATAATACATAAGTTCACAACAGAATAATTTTGATGTAATATTTGCAATATAGTATTCATAATCATTTGTAACTCATCTGACAAAAGATTTATATCCAGAATATATAAAGAGCTGTTCCACTTCAATAAAAAGCAACAAACTATGCAAAAAATGAGCCTATTATTTGAAAAGACACTTAACAAAAGAACATATAGAATAGGATATAAGCATATCAGTTTATGTTCAACATCATTAGTAATAAGGTAATTGCATATTAAAACCTCAATGAAAAAGAAAAGTCAAACTCTTTGGAAAGATTTAATTTAAAAAAAAAAACAACAATACCAAGTGTTGATGAAGGTGAGGAACAAGTAGAAATTTTATGCATTTCTATTAAAAATGTAAAATGATATAACTATTTTGGAAGTTTGATAGTTCCTTATATAGTTAAACATATACTTACTGTATGACCCAGTCATTCTACACCTAGATTTTTAACCAAGAGATATTAAAACCTGTAAACCCACAATCTTGTATGGGACTGTCCATAACATGTATATCCATTATAGCCCCAAACTAGAAACAACCGTGATGAACAGCACCGACTGAATGGATAGTTATACAGTGAGATTTATATAATGGGAACTCGTTAGCAATAAAAATAAACTGCCGATATACATAGCAACATGGTATAATATCAAAAACATTATGCTGAGCAAAGTAAGCCAGGCACAAAAGAGTACATACTGTATTCTTTCATTTATGTAAAACTAGAGAAGAAAAATTTAAAATGTCAGAAATCAGATTAGTAGTTGCTCAGGTCTAGGAGTTGGAGTGTTGCCTGAAAGAGGACACAAGTGAACATTTTGGGGTGATGAAAATGTTTTATATCTTTCTTGTGGTTTTAGTTACGTCTGGTTTTAAATTTGTCAAAACTCATTGAAACACACCTAAAATGTATTTTATTGTATGCAAAATATGCACAAAGTTGATTGATATAAAACACCTTTTATAATAGCATCAGAAACAGAATATACTTAGGGATAAATTTAACACAAGATTTACAAGATCTCTGCACTGAACCCTTGAAAACATTGCTGAAATTTAAGAAGAGCAAAATAAATGGGAAAAATATACCATGCTAATGTTTTAGAAGACTCAGTATTGTTAAGGTTTAGGGGGTTTGTTTTTGTTTTTTTCAAATTGATCTATAGAGTCAGTGTAATCCAAAACAAAGACCAACGTGATTTTTGGTAGAAATTGACAAGCGGGGGTTAAAATTCAGTGGGAATGTAAAAAAAAATAGAATAGCCAAATAATAATAATAAAAAAAAAGAGTGTAGGAGAACTTGTACTACCTGTTTTCAAGATGTACTATACAGCTGCAATAATTGAGACAGTGTGATATTAGCCAAAAAGAAACAGAACAATGAAAATAATTTGAATTTAGGAATAGACCCATGTGTAATATAATAAACTGATTAATAGGGAAAACAGCAGTCCTGGATACAAATCAAAAAATGGTGTTGAAACCACCAGGTATTCATATGGGAGTAAAATGCATCTTGTTTTTCTTTCCCACATCATACATAAATTTTAATTTGGGAAAACTGTAGATGTAAAGCTAAAACTAAATCTATAAAGCTTCTACCAGAAAATGCAGGAGAATATCTTTGAGATTTTGTGTCAGGCAAACTTTTTTTTTCTTTAGATAACATACATAAAGAACTAAGCATAAAAGAAATCATTGATAAATTAGACTTTATCAGAATTAAAAACTTCTCATCAAAAGTCACAGTTTAGAAAATGAATAGGAAAGCCATATTGAGAAACGATTTTGCTGTAGATGTATCTGACAAAGGACTTGTACTCCTCTAATATAAGGGACTTTTCCCCTATATTAAAGAAATGATATAATGTAAAATAATATAATCATAATGTAATGTAATATTAAAGAAATGGTCCAATTTAAAAATGGGCAAAATACATGAACAGATATGTCACATGAGTGACAAATATGCACATGAAAAAGTGTTCAACATTAGTCATCAGGTAAAATGCAAATTAAAATCAGAATGAGGTACCTTTATACTGCCACAAGAATGTCTAAAACTTAAAAAAGGTAGGCAATGCCAAATGTCAGCGTGGACATGAAATAACCAAAGTTCTTTTTTTTTTTTTAAAGATTTTATGTATTTATTTGATGGAGAGAGAGACAGCCAGCGAGAGAGGGAACACAAGCAGGGGGAGTGGGAGAGGAAGAAGCAGGCTGCCAGCGGAGGAGCCTGATGTGGGACTCGATCCCAGAACGCCGGGATCACGCCTAGAGCAGAAGGCAGACGCTTAACGACTGAGCCACCCAGGCGCCCCGAAATAACCAAAGTTCTGGTTAGTGACAGGAGTGTAAAATGCTTTAACCATCCCGGAAAACTCTTGGACAAGTTCCTATCAAGTTAAATATACCTTATAATGCAACAATTCCACTCCTAGGTATTTCCCAAGATAAATGAAAACATAATGCCCCCAAAATATCTTGTCCAAGAATGTCTTTAGCATCCTTATTCATAGCCCCAAACTGAAAAGAACTCAGTATTCGTCAACAGGAGAATAATGTAGCCTTGAAATGTAATACAACTCATTAGTATATAAAAGAACAAACTACTAATAAGTATAGCCGCAGGGATGACTCTCACAGACATCATGCTGAGTAAAAGAAACTGCACGAAAACCATATAGTATATAACTGTATTTATGAAATTCAATAACAAGTAAAACTAATCTATGATGATAGAAGTCAGAAAAATGGTTCTCTGAGGGAGGTGGAACTATGGGTTTGGGAAGGAACACAGGCAACTTTCAGGGGCGGGGGGAGTAATATTCCAAATCTTAATTGGGGTGTGGTTAGACGAGTGCATGTATTTGTCAGAATTCATAAAGCCATGTTTGTCAATTTCACCATCATGTATATATCTTTTAAAAATAAAGCTGTGCTTAAGATTCAGCTCCTTTGTGTTAGGCAATTCCTGGAAACTAGCAGTAGCATGGAATTTATGTATGAAATGCAAACTGTAAGGGGAGCTGGAGCAGCACCACTGCATGGAATGATGTTGTAACAAGAAAACATTGGCAGGACTCCTTCAGAGCCTGCGTGGCTCAGGACGGCCAGGGAAACAGCACCAGCAGGCAGAGCGCCCTGGTGTGCAGTAATCAGAGGCGAGATGGCTCATTTCAAACATAGAGCTGAAAAGTAACCCTCAATAAATTTTTGCTGAATTGAAATAACTTTTTAACAGACTATGAAGAACAGTAAAACTGTTTCAGTGAAGATTTTAGAAAAGCTACAATTATACATTAACTGAACTTTTTTTAAAAGAAGACACATGAACCTTTTCAGCCTTCAACTAATTTATGGCTAGTAATAATTACATTCAAATATTGTTGATTTTATTAAACAAATATTCATTAGTTCTTCCATGATGAATGTTTCTCTAGTTAATATAGATAGATAAAAATATGCACTGAATCATTAAGACTTACACTGTTACAAGATGGCCTAGGTGAGGGCAGAAATAGTACTCTATATTTTGTTTGGGGAGATTATTTTAATTCTGTTACCAGCTTCTGAAAGTATATAAACCTTTCAGAGTGCCCACACTTAGTTTCTTAACAGAATTATTGTATCTAGATTCCACTTCTTTTTTTACAACTGGAATAAAAGTCATTGAAGCTAAGACTTACTGAGGGGCAAAAATTATTTCTGACACCTGAGGGCTGTTTATTATTACCTCCCTATTCAGTCTTTTAATTTTCCTATTATTTGCCTTTCTTCCTTTACTCTTTTAAAGCTGATTTCTAAAACAGATTTTTCTTAGTTTTCATTTCACATATGACGCACGAATAAGTTCCTGAGACACATGCTATTTATTCCATTTCTTCCTCCCAATAATACAGATATCTCTCATACATAGGGATGATTTTAAAAGTCTATGAAATGCCCACTGTTGATGAAAGAATCTAGCTGAATTGCATATGTATGCCATATACTCACTGGGGTGGGTGGGGGTGTGGGGAATGTGCTGACCTAACAAACTTCGGAAAATGATGTTTTGACTAGAAACTGAAGGTAAAAGAACTAAAGGTAAAAGGAATTTTACATCCACAATAAAGCATTTGGCAAAGTTGTTTCCCATGTGGATAAGGGTTCATCATTCTAATACTATTACACATACATATACAGGAATTGAACAAGTAAGTATACGATGGCAAAGTATAGGAACCAGGTTATTCAGTGTTGGAGTCCGGGGTTACAGATAACCAAAGGGAATAGTCTAGAATGACCTGTGTAGTAATGGGATTAGAGTTGGAAACAGTATGAATTCATGTTTATCTTAATATAGGTATAGATGGTTATGTATAGAAATACGTATACATATATGTATATTTATGTATCAGTATGCACATATAAAGTTGCTGCTCTGTCAGCTCAGAGGATCTAGAAGTAACACTACTTTAGTAACAGTGAACATACCTGTCATCCAGATCTTGGCCGCTGACATTATTCTCCAATAAAAAGAATCAGGATTCCTTGTAGAAAGATTGATTCTAGGAATGGAGCAGGAAGTAATATGAACATGGAGTATCTTCTAGCACTAGAAAAGAAGGAATTCCTAAAGAATAACAATAATAATAATAATAACCCTATAATGATGGTGTGTGTCAAAGGGAACTAGGAATCAGCTAAAAGGGCTCTCAGTGGCCAAAGCTAGAACAATATGAGCAACAAAATGAATAAAGCAATATTGGATCATAACCCAAAGTATAAAATAAATATCCAGGAGTTCATGCTTATATAAATAAATGATTGAATGTATAAATAAATGATTGAGTAAATAAATTGGGGGGAGGGGGGAGAGAGGCAAATCTCTATTAATTCCAAATAATTTATATAGATACTCTGCCTTCAAGAAGAAAGAGCATAACTCCATACTTCTTAAGTGTGGACTGCATATAAAGACTTCCTGACAAAACGAACAGTAAGGAAAAGGGGGAAAGAATAACTTTACAAAGAAGAAAGATGACAAAAATTCTTCAGCCAGGTGATCAAGGTTAACATCAGTAGTGATGAGTCGTGTTGATAGTATGTACCCTTGTTATGGTGTGATGAAAATGACACTTTACCTCTGTGGTCTTCCTCCCCCAAAAAACAACCTCAGTCTAATGAAAAAAAAAAAAAAGGACAAATCCCAATGAAGAAATGTTCTATAATATACCTGACCAGTATGCAAAACTGCTTAGGTCATGAAAAAAAGGGAAGTCTGAAACTGTCACAGACAAGATGAGCCTAAGGACACATGACAAACTGAGTGTAATAGGATATCCTGGATGGGATCCTGGAACATACAAAGAATATTAGGTAAAAAAGAAGGAAATCTAAATAAAAACGGACTTCAATGATAATGTACCAATATTGGTTCATTAATTGAAATGAATGTGATTTATTAACTAACATAAGATGATAATGGGGGAAGTGGGTGTGGAGTATAGTGAGTATATCTGTACTATCTTTGTAATTTTTCTGCAAATTTTTTGCAAAACTGTTTTAAAATAAGTTTATTTCAGAAAAAAAGTACAGGGAGAGCTGCTTTAGTGGGAGCTACCCCATTGGCTTGTCCTTTGTCAGTTTTTTGGTTTGGCAGTGGATTGGTTTGTTTTCTTGCCTGTTGGTTGGTTTGGACCAGCTGTGGTTCAGTGAAATTGCTCAGGATAAGGTTTTGGGCCTCCATATTTATCACAGCTTCTGTGTTTTTCTCAATTCCTGAAACTGCCTTTAAGCAAAGGTTTGATTCAAAATCCATGAGTAGTATAGTGGTACAATCTTTCAGTGTCCAAACTGAAGGAATTCAGATCATTCATAAGCACATTAAATATCCCCCGGCACATATTTTATATATATATAATCTCATACGTCAGGGGTAAATGCATTTTGGGTACTGAAAGAATTGTGCAGCCCATAAGTGCACATGGGATTAACTATCTCATATTGAAAGAGATCTGGCACTTGTGGAAATTCTTCTCAGGCGCCAGGTCCTCTCTGGGAAGGCTCTGCCCCCTATGCTTGCTGAGAAAAACAGGTGTCATGGTGTGTGTTCCTGTGAGAACAAGGAGCATAGGTAGCCATGAGAACTTCATGCCTACTCAGGATACAATTCACATTCACTTCCCACGGGATTCTTTATAAGAAAATGAGTGGAGTGAATGAGTGCACATACCTGCTTAGTCCTGACATTAGTAGGTAAAATTCCTCTGAATCTCCACTGTTCATCCAAATCTCCATGAAACCAGAATTGTTTATTTAGAATAAAGAGCCCCTTACTCTGCCTGCATTTTAGAATCCTCTCTGGAGCTTCTAAAATTGCCAATGCCTGGGGCCCGCCCAAGGCTAATCAGAATCTCTGGGTGGGGAGCGCAGGGTACAACCATCAGGACTTGTTTAAATCCTCCAGGAGATTCTAACATGCATGGAGGATTGAGAGCGCTTGGGTAGACCAAGCTTTAAATCCCTGTAAACCTTAACCTTTTGGAGGTGAAGCTGCTTGTATGGGAAATGCATATAGGATTTCCCCTGATCCTAATTTTAAGCTTTTGCAACTTTCAATTTAAAAAGAAAAAAAAAATGGAGAAGAAATAAAACCCGCAAGCACATATGAAAACCAGAGAAAATGCTCTGGGGACAGTCTCACATCTGGAGAAGAGTGACTTTAAAAAATGCTTATATTTAAAATTCTCTTTCTCTCTCTTTTGTTTGCGCTTCCTGATATAATTAGGCAGAGGCATATTTCTGACTTCTAAAAAAGTAAAAAATCAATCATGGCTAGAGCTACTGAGCCAAAAGAGAACCTGGGGAAGTGAAAGGGGCAACATACCTGGTTTTTGAAATCATACAGACTAGAGCATACCCCTCAGGCATTCTGTGTGCTCAGTAACTCCAACACCCCTGACATCACTGTGTTCGTAAATGAAAAATTATAGGTCAATTACGAAGTTAATAAAAAACCTCAGATACAGTATGCCAGGAATCACCAAGCAGTACTGAGGTTATTGGATCTGAGTAGAATTGAAACCTTATGCTCTCCAAGACAATTAGCATTAAAGCAGAAAGAGGTGACTTACGATGACATCCAACTTTGCAGAATGAGAATTTTAAAATATTTTTCTAAACCTTTCCAAGTGTGACAGTTTGATTCTACACATTTTCACTGTTTTTATCCAGAGATGACTTGTTTCTGTGATCTTTTCTTAGAGAAATGAGTATCATTGAATAAGTAGTGAATAGAGGCACTAAATGAACCTATATTCTTAAAAGCTGCATACAGATCATAACAGAACTTGTAGATATGTACATCTTAGTGTACAACCTGCTTTTTAAGACGAAGAGAATCAGGTCATCCAACCCACATCTGCCTTTAAGCAGACGTTTGATTCAAAGTCCACGAGTGGCATAGTTTTCCATTGTCCAAATTGAAAGAATTCAGATCATGCATTAGCACACTAAAATTTGAGATTTATTAGCTTAATAATTTTCAGAACTCACTAAACTGGATATGAGATAGCAAACAGATATTTTATCAAACCAGTGAATCTTCTAGTACTATGGAAGATTCACTGGTTCTTTAAATGCAGCCTAAGAGAGTGTGTTTGGCCAGGAAAAGAACCACTAATTATCTGTAAATTCACAATGATCTTTAAATTTTCAAAGTAAATGGTTCTCAGGGGGACACTTGCCCTTCTAGCTCCAGATGCTCTAAAAACTGTAACAAACTGCTAGTAGTCGGGAGACTCCTGAGAAATCTGATAAATTTGGATTAATGTCCGTTTAGGATAAATTTCACTGGGAATATCTTTTCTCCTCCCTCCTAGGTACCAATTATATTTAATCAGTTGTAAAATATATAGAAAAATAAGATAGTTTTTCTCTCTCCTTGGTAGGTTAGACTGATTTTTTGGCCCCAAAATATACCATACTCCTTGCCTACCATCCACCCAGCATCTAGTAGCTCTCAGTAAATACTTTATGAATTAGAAGATGACTACAAAAATGAATATATTGCTATCACGATCTCAAATAATCTTAACCTAAACTCAGCAGTTTAACAGTAAACAGTTATAAAAGATCTACTACATGCCAGGCACTGTGCTGGGTTCTAGGGACACAGAGTTGAATAAGAGTTTTTTAAACACATTTTTAGAAAAAAACTGCTTGTCATAAGATATTCATAATATTCCACAATGACTAATAGCTAGCTGATGGCAAGCAGATATTTCATATGCCTAATTTCAGTGGATGCCCAATTTATTTCTACCTACCTCAGAAAAATACAGTTGAGAAAATATAAGAACTGCTTATGAGCAATCTATGGGCAATGTCAGTAGAAGGTGTTGCTTAAGAATAAACCACTGAGTTCAAATTCTGACTCCTTTGCTAACTGTGTGGTTTTGATGAAGTGTCTTAATATTTCTAAACTGTAATTTCCTAATCTGTAAAGTGGGGAAATAATGATCATGCATGTCTCATAGGGTCATCGTGACGATGAAGTGGGACCATCTCTATCTGAAACAAATTAAACACTTTAGTAAAAGCCACTGATGTTATAGTCCGTGGTAGGGCCAGTTTTTCAAAACAGGAAGACTCAAGTGTGGTGATTTGTTTGCAGGTAGATGAGACTAGTTTGAGGCTGTGTTCCTAGAGCAATTTACGTGAGATTGAGAAAATGTCCTTATCCCTGTCAGAATGAAGGAGAAAACTGGTGGAGCTGAAAGGGTATTTAAAGCTCCCCCAGGTGCTCGGCTGCTGTCGCCGTTATTACTACTACTTTATGTTACCACTTCATGAGGGGTGAGGGAAAACACGTCGTGCTAAACTCTGATAGTAGCCAGAAACTTTCTATGTTCAGAATAGTGGAAAGAAAAGTGATAATGAACATAAAAACGACCTATACTCCTGACTGATTAATTGAGAATTCTAAGGAATATGAGAAGCCTCAGTAGGGAATCTTACTGACAGCACTCCCTCACTCATTCATTTATTCACTCACCCATTTATTCATTCATAAATAAAAGAGCAGTAGTAGTAATAACCATGAGGAGCATCGAGAAGCACACATTTCTATCTCACACTAGTGCTATTATAATGGCCAAATTAAAATCTAACTTACAGGGGGGAAAAAAAAGAGTTCTCGTTAAACCTCCGGCTGGGACAGGAAGGAAGAACCAGTTGCTGAGGAAGTTGTTTCCTGAAAAAGAGAAAAAGGCAACGATCTGTCTGTGGCAATCAGCGGGTGATCCCATCAGTGACTCCCTGTGATTGCATGCAGTGGGGCGAAGTAGTAGGATAGAATTTTAAATTAAACATAGGTTGATTTTCTTGAACATTTTTAGAACATTCTCCATAATTAAATATAAATGATGAAGAGGATGGGAAGGGCAAAAAATGACAGAAATTAAAAATTGCAATTTAAAGCTATTAACTGTATTGCAGGGTCAAACGTGGCCCAGGTAACTGCCTCTTGGCATAGGAGTGTCTCCTGAAGTCACATCCCTGCAACAAAACTTCACTTGTCACTCTATAGTTGTAGAAGTTATATATATATATATATATAAAATTTTAACCTGCCAATGTTGCCTTGTCACTTATTTCTGAGCCCTGTCACTCAGGCAGTGAATTGTTGAGGATTGCCAGCTTTGCCACCATCACCAACCACTGGAGTTCCCTGAGTTTCTCAGACATTCTACACTCTGTGCCCTTCTGAGGACACATTTGCATTGTGGGGTCCCCACTTTGAAATGATGAGATCTGAACACAATCAGAGCAGCATTTGTAAACCTCTCCATTTTCCTGCAATGATGTTTCCCTATTGTCTGTGCATCTTGTTAGTGCTATGCTTGAATCCGCACCATTAGAGCAGTGACACAGCTGCTGTCATTCTTAGTTATCTGGGGCTCTGGAGAAGACAGATCAACTCAGAGAAAAAGCCTCTGCGCCCCCCCCCCCCATTTTGTCACCCAGAGACATACAACCAATTATTTGAAGTCTTCCCAAGGCTCATAGGATAGGGCCAATTGCCCTTCCAAAATCAGAAAAAGAGCTGAACTAAGGAGGATAGGACAGCTCAGGACTGATCAAAATAACATTCAGACAAGAAGGGCCAATTAGGATGACGGCTGGAAGGGAATGCAAGACACCAGAGAAGCAGGTGTTTTGATTATTTTTTCTTTTCAATTTGAGAAAATATTACAAGTAAAAATTCCATTAATATCCACAATAATTTTAAACATGTATCTTTTATGTCATTTCAGGCAGCAAAGCAGGGATTGTGTGCAGTATGTGTGTGATGAATTAAAGAATGATAAGAATTTATTTAAATTAGCAAGGAAAAGATGAAAATATCTTTCATGGGACGCCTGGGTGGCTCAGCCATTAAGCGTCTGCCTTTGGCTCAGGTCATGATCCCAGGGTCCTGGGATCAAGCCCCACATAGGGCTCCCTGCTCGGCTGGAAGTCTGTTTCTCCCTCTCACGCTCCTCTTGCTTGTGTTCCCTCTCTCACTGTCTCTCTCTGTCAAAAAAATAAAATCCTTTAAAAAAAATCTTTCATGGATTTAACTACACTATTGATTATGAAAAACTTTTAGCTAATTTGGAGTCTAGTTTCTTTTATGAGATGGGTTTTGAGATCAAAGATAATTTGAATGTTTAAATTTGGGTAAGAAAAGACTTGACAATGGGTAAAGGCACTCTATAAACATTAGTTCTCAAACATGGCTGCATTTTAGAATCATTGGGGAGCTTTAAAAATTAACTTATGTCAGTATAAGAGTGAAAGAACACTGTCAATTTAATGATCACTCTTCATAAGTTGTATGAAATGCCCTTAATATCAGAGAGATTAAATATGGAAAAATAGTGAGGTCTCCAACTGATCACAATTGTAATGTTGTCTTTGGAGATTAGCAGCCAGGAAAGTAATCTAATCAAAACTTTGCCTATTCCATAGAATATATTTGCAAATGATACTACAGATAAAAGACTGGTATCCAAGATCTACAAAGAACTTCTCAAACTCAATACACAAGAAACAAATAAACAAATCATAAAATGGGCAGAATATATGAACAGACACTTTTCCAATGAAGACATACAAATGGCTAACAGACACATGAAAAAATGTTCAAAATCATTAGCCATCAGGGAAATTCAAATCAAAACCACACTAAGATACCACCTTACGCCAGTTAGAATGGCAAAAATTGACAAGGCAAGAAACAACAGTTGTTGGAGAGGATGTGGAGAAAGGGGATCCCTCCCACATTGTTGGTGGGAATGCAAGTTGGTACAGCCACTCCGGAAAACAGTGTGGAGGTCCCTTAGGAAGTTAAAAATTGAGCTACCCTATGATCCAGCCATTGCACTACTGGGTATTTACCCCAAAGATACAGACGTGGTGAAGAGAAGGGCCATATGCACCCCAATGTTCATAGCAGCTCTGTCCACAATAGCTAAATTGTGGAAGGACCCGAGATGCCCTTCAACAGATGACTGGATTAAGGAGTTGTGGTCCATAAATACAATGGAATATTACTCAGCTATCAAAAAGAAAGATTTCTCAACATTTGCTGCAACATGGACGGAACTGGAGGAGATAATGCTAAGTGAAATAAGTCAAGCAGAGAAAGACAATTATCATTTGGTTTCTCTCATCTATGTAACATAAGAACTAGGAAGATCGGTAGGGGAAGAAAGGGATAAAGAAGGGGGGGTAATCAGAAGGGGAAATGAAGCATGAGAGACTATGGACTATGAGAAACAAACTGAAGGCCTCCGAGGGGAGGGGGGTAGGGGAATGGGATAGGCTGGTGATGGGTAGTAAGGAGGGCACGTATTGCATGGTGCACTGGGTGTTATACACAACTAATGAATCATCGAATTTTACATCAGAAACCAGGGATGTACTGTATGGTGACTAACATAATATAAAAAAATAATAAATAAATAAATAAATAAAAATAAATAAATAAATAAATAAATAAAATATTGAGCCTAACTTTTTAACTGTGGAAAAAAAAAAACTGCCTAGCATTGGGAAAATGGGTACAGGAATAGTGAATATAAAGCCAAAATAACTGTGAAGAAGTTTACTTTTTTCTCTGTGAGTTTCTAAAGGAAAATACTGATGTTAAACTTTCTCAGAAAATGTCTTTTCACATCTCATTGTGCCCAGACGGCTCTGTTCCTTAGCCAAGTGCTAACGAAGTGGGCAGGATTACTTTTAAACCAATTATATGTGCTTCAAGCCATGAATATTGTCACATTTACCTGAAACAGAAGGGTCTTGTGGAAAAGGAATGAATTCCTGAACATAATTATGATTCTTTGAGGAAGGCAGATGGGAAAGAATGGATGTTGGGTGGGCAAAAACAATGTCCACTACCAGGAATGATCATGGCACCAGGGTTTGTGTTAGTTAAAAGTTGCAAACAGCTTATATGCCCAGGAGAGGAGGTTTCAAAAAGTATCGAATATAGATTAGTTAGTTATATAGATGTAACTGTCTATAATAACATGAAAAATGGCTACTAGATGCTAGGTAAAAAGCAACATTGTTTTTAGGTTTTTATATAAAGTATGTCTAAACATGTATCAAAATGCATGTGTATGATATCTGTATACACACATATACAAATAGAAATATACTGATATTTAGGGATTCAATGAATATTTTTTAAATATAAGTAAGGATTGTGGACATACCTTAGAGTGAAAATATCTCCTAGGTAATTTATGTGTTAAAATATATAATAGATAATTAAGCTTAATTATACATTTAATATTGAAAAGTAAAATTAATTGCAGTAAGTTAATTATAGAAGCTATTAATTTGTATGAAAATGATAATCAACAACTAAAATAGCTAAATAGAGAAATAGATTGCTAATATGAATGTCACAAAAGCACCTTTACTAGATAACTTTAGAAAGAACACAATATCCCTTTCAAGTCAATAAGTCTATTTAAATAATTTAATAGTTATCCGATACCAAAAAAATAGGTATTCAATATCATAATTCTATTTTGTCAAAATGTTACATGCTTCCGTAAATGTTATATTCCTAACCATACAACTCTTATAAACTGTATGTAATGTCCAGCTGTTTAATTCAGTGGAAGATTTTAGTTATAAGGAAGGAAATCTCCAAAATCATGAATGACAGCATCATAATAAATACTCACAATAATAGCAATAATAATACGAATAATTTAAAGAAAAAAACAAGAATTAGAAAAAAATGAGATTATCTCCACACCTACTACAATCTTCACTTCTAGTAACATCTGGTAAAACTGAACCTTTTATTTAGCTTTATAAATGTAACCTGTAAGGACCACAGATCACTCTTGCATAGAACAGTGCCGAGACCTTATTGTTCCAGCATTATAATCTTAAATTTTAAATGTGTATGACTAAAAATTACAGTAATAAAGTAATTAAGTAAAATATCAGATTTATCCTTGTATTATAGAAGTATTATGGAAGTTTATTGTGATGATATTTGGCTTTGACCTTCGTTTTGGGTAAATATTTATGCTAGTACTTGAGCATCTCACATTGAACCAAATGGTTCTTAGAGGGACTTCTATTATGCATGTATGTCTGTATGTATGCACATACATATATCTATGCATTTATTTATATATGTGTATATATATGTAATTTGGACATGGGGTGTGTTTGTGCATACATATATGTATATGTGTATGCGTGTGAGATATCATCTATCTATCTATCTATCTATCTATCTATCTATGGTGAGAGACAGTGAGAAGGGAGAGAGAGAAAAGAAATTCTGGAAAGCTTTATAAATGTTTAATGGTAAATATCTCTGTGGGGTGTCATCAGTGGATCTTTTATTTCCAGCACACATATTTCTATTTTGAGTATTTTATTTTTAACATTCATTACATCTCTGATGAAGTAACTTCAATGAAGGGAAAGCACAGAAGACTTTGGTTTTAGAAGGTAAAGGCTAAGTTCTTAGGGAGCTTATTAGACTATGTTCACACTGGAGCAATCATCCAATTAAGACTGAGAGTAAGGTTAAATCCCATTAGGGCAATTATTCAGTTAATTACTCCTGTGTGAACACAGCCTTAGCTTAAGAGATGTAGAACCTGAGCCTGTATCTAAAGGGGAAGGAGGTCAGGGCCATCTCCCCAGCAAACCAATTCAGAAGATTTAAGTGAGCTATTCCAGAAGCCAAGAAAGAATCACTTTTGAGAAATTAGTGTTTAAAAGGAGAGTACACTTAATTAGTACCGGACACAAACCCCAAACACGGACTTAACCACCATAGAGAAACGCCAAAAGTGGAATATTTTTACAGTAGGACGGCCACTGGAGCAGTTCAGCGTCCTTGAACACAAATTATTTGTTAAATCATTGATTCATTTACTCCTTGCTTTATTCACTACGTAAATATGTATTGAGTATCTAACACAGAGTAAAAATTTGTCTGCAGTTTTAATGTGCAGGGCAGACATGAGGGAGGAATCACAGAAGCCGAGAGATGGAGTGGGTATTTCCTGCAACCATCTGTTCTGTGAGGATCTAAAATGCAACTTGGAGTCATGGACTCACAACCTAAGGAATCACTTCCTTTAATCCAGGGACTTTTGTTTTGCTCTTTGTATCTTCTTAGCTGTTAAATAGCATCTTTATGATGCCCACCTCTGGTGCTTTATAATGCAAAACCAAGCTACTACTCAATCGCGATGCAAAAAGACAGATATTTGTTCTTATATACCACAGGTGGGGTATAAGCTAAGCTCTAGGGATATTTTCTATAGTGACCTCAAACCCCAAAACAAATAAAATATATTAGTGCTGCATTCTTTTTCCTCCTTCCCTCCCCCAACCCATCTCCTTAGCCTGGCATTGGATTTTCAAGGATAAGCAGATGAGACCTTTTTTTATCTTGCACTTTCCACATTACTGGAAAGTCCATGGGATGAAATGGATCTGTTTCCCAAAAGGGGAAAATCAGAACACTTTGTTTTCCTGCACTTGGGAAACTGCTCAAGGGTGAAGCTCTTATTGACTGTGCATCTGTCATTTTAAAAGAGATTCTGGGTTTATTACAGTTTCTTGGGATACAGAACAGGAAGCGAAATATGCTATCTGTTAACTAAACTACACGATTCATTCATTTTTTTTTATATTTTAATGTTTTTTTATTATATTATGTTAGTCACCATACAGTACATCCCCGGTTTCCAATATAAAGTTCGATGATTCATTAGTTGCGTATAACACCCAGTGCACCATGCAATACGTGCCCTCCTTACTACCCATCACCAGTCTATCCCATTCCCCCACCCACCTCCCCTCTGAGGCGCTCAGTTTGTTTCTCAGAGTCCATAGTCTCTCATGCTTCATTCCCCCTTCTGATTACCCCCCCTTTCTTTATTCAT
The DNA here is from genome assembly GCF_017311325.1 of Ursus maritimus. Lineage (NCBI taxonomy): Eukaryota > Metazoa > Chordata > Mammalia > Carnivora > Ursidae > Ursus > Ursus maritimus. The sequence goes on along the minus strand of NW_024425563.1, from coordinate 25,126,118 downwards.
TCATTTTTTAGACACTATATTAATTGTTCTTGTAGATTGAAGTTGTTTTCAAATTTATGTAATATAATTCATAAGAATACAGGTTTTTAATGGCATCAATTACAAATTTTAATTTTATTGTTTTTAACTAAAAAATACTACCATACACTGAAGTTTTATCATTATATCATTTTCTAAAGGACCGAAAGCAGCTTAAGTCTTTCCTCAGATTTTGAATAAAGGAAATTACTAGTGAATCAGCAGGCTCTATATTAATCTACTTAGCTCCATGCCTCTGAATCCTGTGGAATATTTCATCTCTCCCAGAATTTTGGTCCTGCCCCAAATGCTGGAAGCAATGCTGTTCCTAGATGGGAAGAATAGTAAGACCTTTTCATCAGTACTCCATGAGATCAGAATTAAGTCAGAATTGCTTTTCCTATTCTGATGTTTTAACTTTTTTCTTGTAGCTGATCTCCTGCCTCATTCACCTGTATCAGAGAGTTATTTAAACCTCATTTCCAATAATATTCTTTTCTTTCTTATCTCCTTTTATCTAGTAGGTTAGAACATCATGCATGCTATTAGTTGTGTAATTCTGATTATGCATGTAATTTCAAAAAGGAGCGTAACTTTTGTGCATATGTACCTTTCATATATATACTATGTACAGTGTGTATCCTGTACATTATTTTACATATTATGTATTTATAGATAAAGATGAATATACAGGGTCATATAAGCCAAATCATGTTCATTATATTTTATGGGCCATATAAACTATTGTCGAACTCAGTATTGACCAATTGAATTCACCTTGTGTGCTGAATTTAGAACCTAACTTCTAACATGCATCTTCTGTTTAGGTTTCTGTTGTTGCTGTAATGCATTACCACAAAGTTAATGGCTTAAAACAACATGAATTTTCTGTCTTAGAATTCTGTAGGTCAAGAGTATGACAGGGGCCTCACCATGCTAAAATAAAAGTGTTTGCAGGGTCGAATTCCTATAGTATGTTCTGGGTGGGGTCCGTTTCCTCTCCTTTTCTAGCTTCTAGAGGCTACCCACCTTTTTTTGGCTCACACCTCTTTGCATCTTCAGAGCCAGCAGTGACAGTTCAAGTCTTTCTCACATTACATCATTCTGGCCTTCTCTCCTGTAGCTCTCTTTTGCTTTTAAGGACCATTGTAATTACATTGGGCTCACCCACATAATGATTCATCAGCTCCTTATCTCAAGGTCCATCCATACCTTTAGTCATGTCTGCAAAGCTCCTTTTGCCATCTAGGGTAACATATTCAGAAGTTCTGGGAATTACAACATGGGTCTCTTATCCGTGGAGCCCTTATTCTGCCTACCACAGCTCCACTGTATGTTTCTAGCAATGTAGTTGTGGAAATGGTGTCTTGTCTTGCCTTTCCCAAGAGCTGATAGGGTTCGTTGCCCCTATAAAAATTCTCCTAGCTACGCTCTCCTTTGTCTTCCTTTTCCATCAGCCTGAACCAAAGTTTGCTGCTTAGAACTCCTTAAATCACTTGTGCTAGCCCCAGAGGGGTAACCGGACTTGGCATTTCCAGCAACCTCCACTGTACCCTCAGTTCCCCTTTTCCTCAGTTCTATAATATGTGTTTTTTTTTTAAGATTTATTTATTTATTTATTCGACAGAGATAGAGACAGCCAGCGAGAGAGGGAACACAAGCAGGGGGAGTGGGAGAGGAAGAAGTAGGCTCATAGCGGAGGAGCCGGATGTGGGGCTCGATCCCATAACGCCGGGATCACACCCTGAGCCGAAGGCAGGCACTTAACCGCTGTGCCACCCAGGCGCCCCTATAATATGTGTTTTATACAACAAGTTTTCTCATTATCATCGTGGCTATTCCCAACCTTTTCCATCAAGCTCAAGCCTCTATTCATGTCACCTCTGTCATGGTCATTGTGATATGCCCCAATTCCTCTTCAAGGTAGAACTTTTAGCCCAGCTGCTGGGAGCATGGTCAGCAAACACCATTTAGTTGTCAGTCCCTGATACACTGCCTCTCCTAGGAGGATTGCTGCTTCTTGGGGTGTCCTTCATGCAAATGCCTGATTGATATGAAGGGTATAACGGCTTGGTTATCTCAGTCTAGCCCAGAACAAACCTCAAAGTCCACTCTATTTCCAGAGCTCCCTATAGGGTAGGACAAAGCTATAATTGGACCTCCATCACACTTGGACTTCACCTTCTACTCTATTCTGCTCCCTTCCTTTACTTCCATAGGGTCTGGTTCCAAGAGCACCTCTTAATAAACATTCTGCAAGCTAATCCCTGTTTTAGAGCTGGCTTTACAGAGAGCTGAACTTGCAAAACCCTCTCAGAAAATGAATTGCCTTCCAAACTACCTAATATATTTCTATTGCCCTCATATTTTTAACCCAAATATTCTCCTCTCTTTAAGGTCTTTCATAACCCCTCCAGGAAAACTGAGTTATTCTTTCCATGCTCTTCCATATTCTAGAACATAAGACCTCTGTCATAAGATGCTAGATACTAAATTGGTAAATATGATTATTCTTCTTTACCTATCACAATGTGTGTTCCCTAAGAATAAGCATTATGTCTCTTTTGTGTTAACTCTCTAATGTCTAACAGAACTTGGCATAAAGTTGCTTCATAAATTTTTTCAAAGACTGTATGAATGGGAAGATGGTCTCTTCTGCATCCATTGAAATCCCAGTTTAGTTACAATTCATCATATTACTATTTATACAGGGTGGCAGGATGGCACAGCATATCAACTCTGCTTTGCACTAAATATGTACTCAACTCATGCCCAACCCCCATCCAATCATGCTTTCTACATAATTTGGAGAAATAAAGAGTCCATAGGCCACATTAGGTAGATTGAATTTCTACCATTTAAAATGCTTTTTGCAATGCTTCTACTCACTTGTTTTCTTACAGGTTACTCCTTCAGTCTCAGTCACATTGTCTTTCCTGCCTATCTTTCTATATAGGTTGAACTTAACCGGGGTCCAATTATCAGGAGATGGTCAACATCTGTAATACAAAATCTATAATAGAAAAAAGGCAGTAGCACTACCTACCTATAAGTTGAACTGGAATTTTTTACATTCTTAATGGCCCTGCTTCCTTGGAGAGGAATATTCTGTATTCAATCGGAAAGAACAGAATACCAGAGAGAGTTCATCTTGTCTTCTTAAAAAAGTTCTCAAGCATCTACTTCACAGCTTTTCTTTCTTTATTTCAGTTGCTTAAGAATTAGGAATTTCTTTCTATTATGTTACATAATGGTTGACAATGCACACAAAACAACCACAAGAAAAATCTAGTGTAATTGATCACTGAGATATAATTCTTCCTTTCTTACCATGTTTATCCCCACATTTTCAATTTTGCCTCATTATTTATTTCCTTCTCCTTGACATGGTTTTCTAGTATCTGATTTCCACAGCATGTTAACACTTAATGCACTTACATGTTTTTTGTGATCTTTAAAAGTTGAGTGTGCTGGGATCAGGGAAGTGCAGAAACAGCTCTAGATTTCCCAGTCCCTGATAATTTTAAAATTCTGATATCCATACTGATTTTCTTCATTTGTGATTCCAGGTTATGAATTTTCTCCTAGATGGGTTTTGCTTATGCTTTCCTCCCAGTTGTGCATATTTAATCCTGAACATCTAAAAAATGTCCATAGAGACTCAGAAACACATCTAGGAAGTATATGCTTTGTGGACGCTCATATCAGTGGTGTCATGGTCGTGCTGTCATAGTGTGGTCAACCTGATATTTATCTAGGTTGTGAGTGATTATATCAAGACTAAACTTTAATTCCAGCGAAAGTGATTACATTTTTCTCTTCACATTTTCCCGAAAGTTCAAGAATGTTGTTTTTAAATTTATCTGTATGTGGGCATATTTTGAAATGTAAAATATCAAACTAAGTAAGCCAAAAAAAAAAAGAGGCAGAAAAAACATGTGTTGGGTAATTCATATAGCATGAAGATAAGAACTATGACTCACAAATATTATGGAACTTTCTTATTTGTATAATTTATTTATTGAATTGAAATATTACTCTGTAAATAAAGTAACATCTGAAGTCAGAACTAGAGAGCAATAAATAAATATAAAACTAGATAAACAGACTTTCTGATAATGGAATTAAATTAGACAGAAAAACACTGAATTATTAAGAGGAATGGCAATCAGAATCAGTTTTCAAGATTGAGAATCCCTCCAGTTGGACATGAAATTATTGCTGTAACATCCACAGAATGTTGGGACAGAGAAATAATCGGGCAGAATGAGACTGAGATGACGATGAAGCTAGTGATGAATGAGGTGGAGAAATCATATTTTTCCACTTAAAGATGGTGCTACAGATGGTATTACTGACTTCTGAATATATTAAGGGTAGTCAAAAGTAAGAATTAGTGACCTAAAGTTCTTTCTACACTGAGTACAGATCTGTCTTACCAATTCAGTTTTTTCATAAAGACCTTACTATTGGTAGCTTTCCCTTTTGGACTTATTGGCATGCCACCTCTCTAAAGCAGGCACCTCGTTTATGAACTGTGCACTTCAGAGTCATCGACTCTGAGCTATTCCTGAATTAGTGCCTCAAGGATATTCACGGATATCCTCCTAGCTGTACTTAAAAGAATTTTTCAGGATAGATACAATTTTTAAGAAAACAAATACAGCCTCATACTTGTTTTTAGATTCCTTATATCACCTTCCAGCTGAATTGAACACATGTGATCCGATTTACTAGAACACATCAACTTATTATTGATTTAAAGTAATTTAACACAACCAGTCTTATTTGATAATACCCTGATTAACTGTATCTTTATCTTGTCATTCAAAAACGAACATCTTGAGAAACAGTATTTACAGTAAGCAGTCTTGGGAAAGCACAACATTTAAAGATTTAAAAAAAAAAAGTGAAGATTCACTTGCATCTTTTTATTGTCCTCTTGGAATAATAACAAACAATGTAAATTTAAAACCAAATGCTATGTAAAATGTTTGGCATAGAATAGTTGCAAAGAAACAACAGTGCTCTTCCTTTTTAGAGTCCCAAAGCAGGTAACATTTGTAATTGAGAAGGTGCAAATTAAATCATACTTAACAGTATCTAAAACATGCATCATTATCATTTAACTGGAAATTACAGGCTAATCAAGACATGGAATTGTCCCATTCATTTGTATAAGAGGAAGAGGAGAAACATCCAAGTCTAGTCTAGGATGGAGGCAGAAATTAAAGAGCCCAGAGTGATAATCCTGCGGATAAAGAATGGTTTCCAATATTAGTTCTTTAACCAAATTCCCTAGAAATTGTCAAGAAACATTCTAACCATGGAAACTATAGTTTCAAATTATAGAAACCAGTCTTGATTAAGGAAATGAAGGATATATATTTTAGCATAGGTTTATTATAATTCTGAGAGATGCAAAAGCAACTAAAGATTTAGATTTTTATCGTTTCCCAAATTATTATAAAGCCCTACCTAGATCTCTTTTTCTGATTCACCTCTTACTTATATTTCTAATCAAATTTAATTATTAAATAAAGCTATTTTTCACAGACTCCTAAACATTTTTGCCCATGTGAAATTTTAGAGAATGCTGTCTTCACTTTAATTATATTTTGTTTTAATTTAATCATTGGAAATAATTTGGAGCTTCTATCTCTCAGTAGTCATGCTCACTTTCAGTGAATGAACTTGTCCTAAGCACTACCCAGATTCCAGGTGCACTGCACTGCACAGGAAATAAATTAATGAGCAGGGTCTTCTAGTCAAGCAGCTTCAAATATGTAATAAGATTATTGATCCCTGACAGTGGACAGTTTAGTTACTAGAAATAGATTTGTTTAAAAAATGAATAAATATCTGGTAAAGTGTTATGTTTTAAAATGAATACTAAAAACATCAGTTCATGTGATTGCATACATTAAAGAAGTTTAGCCATAATGATTGAACTTTTACTAGTTTGGGGGTGCTTGACTTATCTCTATTATTCATTATAACAATATTTTAAGTTTGGCTTTATTATCCTATTCACTTCTCACACTAAAAAAAAACCCACAATAAAACAACTGAGCCTCACAGTGTTGGCAGTGCGTCCAAGGTTAAGCCACTAATGTAATGTTATCGTATGACTAGCCCATGCTCTTTCTTCTATGTAGAATTTGCTAGTTTTCATTTGAAACTATCAATGCATCCAACAATTTCACTGCATTGGTGCTTTGTCAGATTGCAGTGTATTTTCTCACCCTCAACTAATCTCTACACAGAGTGTCCTTAGTGAATACCAGATAATGACTAGACTCATGATCTTAGAGCATTTCCTGAACAATGAAACATTTTCAGTGAGGCTCAAAGGTGTATGCTGCTAACACAAACAAGGCCTACGGTAAGGTAAATGGCTATCGTGTATGCAAATTAATAACATCGGAAATGCCAAGATAAAATTAAGATTGGATCATTTTGTGACTTCAGTTGAAAACACTAATGAGATTCTAACAATACCAGGGTTCAGGAAGTAGAGCGAGGGGAAAAAACGAACAATGCAGCAACAGAAGGTAGAATTTTTGCCTATCCAAGATAGTTGTGGACGCCTCTGTGATATTACCAGCTGATGTGAGGGGATTCTATTTTGCAACATTATTTCAACAAATTATTAGAATTCTGTTTTGTAGTGCAATTATTATTAAGGAATATAAAGGATATATACTTCATTATTTATATCAGGATGTCTGAAGATATCTTTAAGCCTCCTGATTTTGTTGAATCTTAGTACACTTGAGGAATTTTTAAGGGATAATCTGTTGCAACCCCATTTTTAACATGTTAATTCGTTATGTGATTTTAATGCTGTATTTCATTAATCTACTCCTTAAATACATACTGAAAGTTAACTAAGAAAAGGATTAGACATGATAACACAGTCACTCGCTTAAAAAAAAAAACTTATAGTCTAGTAGGTGAAATGGCACAGATACACTGATAGAGACAAGGATACAAAACAGGTTAAAGACATAAGTATAGTTAAAGAAGTATTCCTGGATTCCTTCATTTCATTTGTACGTATCCTTCAACAATATGTATTATTTTAACATACAAAGATGAAGGTCCTATCAACCAGAGGACACAACACAAATCAAAGGATTAAGCATGTTTAGGGAAAACCAAGGAATGTAATTTTGGTACAGGATGCATAAGACATGGCGTTATAAGATGAGACAATATAGCATCAGATTTTTCAAGAGCTTCGAATGTGTCATGATAGCAGTTGTTATAAAACAGAGAATTGTTGAAGATCTATAAAAGGGGATTAGGTATATAATCAGAAGGTGGTTTCAGAATGATTATTACAATAATTTCCTGAAAGTTTGGCTTATCAGTGAATGGACAGAAGACAAGGGACAACGAAACAACAATCCAGGTGTCACAATAGGAATCACAAGTCAGGGATTAATGCAGAGCCCAGGAAAATGTGGCATGCATATTAAAAATTAATAAAACAAGACTTGCAATTCAGTGGATTGAGGGGTTTGTGCAAAGGGTGAAAGGGTTATCAATAATCATGTGAGTTTTTAAGAGCAATGATAACAGTAAAGTGTGGAAGCCACAGGAGGAGTTACTTGACAACTGAAATCTAAGCAGGATTTGATATCCAACAGGCAGTTTGCAGTGTGTGGCTCGAACCTGGGAGGGAGGTTGGGAATGAAAGTACTGATTTAGGAATTTAAAGAGAGTCAGTAACTAGAGTCAACCCAATTATGACAACCATAAATAAATAAACAAGCAATCAAATGCCTACAGAGTGGGAAAATGACCTGTATGGAGGTGGTAAGAACAGTAGCTTGGGAGAATAGAGGGAGAGAAATCAGAGTTCGTAGAAAGAGGACCTGACTAAGCATCGTATCAAGTCAGAAGAGTCCTCTTAAGAGTGACCCGTGACTAAGCTGACATGCCCTGGAAATAAAGGTACAGCTTGAGCAGGGCGCGTCAGTGCAGCAGCCTTCATGTGCTTGTGAGCATTCCACCTGGATTCCAGGGCTGCTTCACCCTCTCCATAGTGGGCCTATGACTGTTCTGGGTCAGCAATTCCCTTGGGCCCACACCCAAACCTAGCCTGCATTACTAGATACAAAAAGTTTAGAGATTAGAAGACCAGGTTTTAAACCAGGCAAGAGCAGGTGTTCATTTTTTTCACTGCTCAATGTAGGAATATCATCACGTTATTTCCAATATGTAAAAGGAATTACTTCCTTTTTCATATTCAAGTGGCCTATCTTCTATGGTATTATAGATCAACACAGACTTATCTACCAAATAATGGAATACACAGTAAAAGACCACTCTAGTGATTGAACGAGAGCTTTGCAGGGTAAGAAGAAGATAGGGATTTCTCAATAGATGGTGAACTTAGGGATCTTGGTTTTTTGTTTGTTTTTGCAAGAGGTAATCTTACGAGCTAATTATAGTCAGATTCACAATGAGCGATAGTAGTAGATGTTATAAAGTACTCTGGCATTTTTAAGCATTTAAATATGCTCTTCTGTTCCTTTAAGTCCCAGGGTTAACTACTATTGGTATGCAGTGCTGATTGTATCTAGGTGCATGCCTGAGAGAGTGCATGTGTGTGTGTGTGTGTGTGAGAGAGAGAGAGAGAGAGAGCCCTCATGTGTGCAGAACAAGACTGAGAACCAGAGGTATAGAGAGACAAAGAGAGAATAAGAGAGTGAAAAAAGAGAAAAGGAGGTGCTCTGCTTTTATTCTAATACAATTATTTCAAAATGATATAATTCTAATAATAAGAAGTTTTATAACATCTTAAAGTATCCTCATCTTTACAAATTTTCTTTGTATTAAATGAAAAAGAAAACTCACTCCTAACGGGTTGGTTGTCCCAATACCCACAGAAGGGAAGCTGTTCATTTCGTTGTTTCTTTCCTTCAACACATTTTGTAATAAAAGTAGATGAGGAAGTTGCTAGTCTCTGACACTGGTTTGTCCTCCTGGGTGCTTTTCCTGTCTCAATTTGATTCTAGATCACCGCTCTGAGCACCTGCTCTGCGTCCTCCCGTTTCCTGGTTTTCACTGAGCAGTGATCAGTGATCAAATATACATTTCTTCTGGCTTGTGAAAAGATCATTTATTCATTCATTTAATCACCATTTTTGTAAGTCATGTAATTGGATGAAGACAAACAAATGTCTGAACCAGCTACTTAGGCTAGACCTCTAAATGCAATTATTTAGGATTTCTTGATTATGACTGTTCTTTTCCTATCTGTATCCCTTCTTTTCTATTGGCCTGACACACAAAAGAAATTAAATTACATTTCAGATAATTGATACCTCTACTTATTTTGGCAAAAGAAGGAGGACATTTTATTTCTCTCATTACAATGTGAAAAAAGAATGTAATATGATTGAGGATGTGCAAACTATTTCAGCTCTGCGTTCTGTACCTATTCTGATGACCTGAAAGCCTGTTATTAAAAGCATTCACTCATTCAGAACGCATACACGTATTCATGCTTTCAAGAATTTTCTATCCTGTCCTATTTACCTGGTTGTCATATGTACAGAAAATTAAAGTACATTGTAATTATTACTTATCGGAATAATTTCATTTTTATTGGAAAAACTCAGGCCTCAGTGTGAGATTAAATGGTGCTAAGGCAGTGCCCATGGGACAGATTTTGGGGTTTCATGCCATATAAATCCTAGAATAAGGTATCTGTGCTCTAGAGCAGAAGTTGAC
>NW_024425563.1:25096960-25116347 GCF_017311325.1 Ursus maritimus | reverse complement strand
CATTCCTTGTTAACTTTATCTGCTTTCCCTGACCCAATGGTAGCACATCAGGGACGTAGTCTTTCATCAGTGTCAGATGTCTTCCTGTTGTATCCAAGCTTATATGCAGCAAGCATTGAATGCATGTTTTGAGAAATAATGGTTTTCATTTTATTTTTTATTTTTTTTGAGATTTTATTTATTTATTTGACAGAGAGAGACAGCCAGCGAGAGAGGGAACACAAGCAGGGGGAGTGGGAGAGGAAGAAGCAGGCTCCCATCGGAGGAGCCTGATGTGGGGCTCGATCCCAGAACGCTAGGATCATGCCCTGAGCCAAACGCAGACACTTAACAACTGAGCCACCCAGGCGCCCCAAGAAATAATGGTCTTTAAATGGAAATTTTTAAGAGTAAACGTAAAAGACTTCCTATAGTTCTTGAGAGTTCTACCATTTGAGTTCCTTTCCTTAGGACTACAGCTTTCTATCAATATAGAGCTAAGGTCATGGATAAAATAATTGATGGGGCATAGGAAATGTGACTTCAGATTTCATCTTTACCAGGGCAGCTCACTGTATTTCTTAAGGCAAGTCACTTAAACAACCAACGTGAAGTGCCTTATGAACACTTGCCACCTCTCTGAAGTAGACGCCCAAATTTGCTTCCCTGGCCTTGCTTAGAGATACAAGATAGGGATGTGACTTAGTTTCCTTCAAAGGATCGTTCGGAAGAAAGAAACAGGAGGATGGTGACATTGAGCAGATTTGATGCTGCTGCAGAGGGAGGTGGTGTGGTGTGGTGTGGTGTGTGTGGTATGGAAAAAGGGAAGACTCTTGGTAGCGGGGCCAGAAGCCCAGCGGTACCATCTCAGATCTCAGGACACAGTGCCTGCCGCGGAGCCCGTGAAGCACAGCAGAAAAGCATCTTGGTCAGCACAAGGCTGTGATTTGGCTGTCCTGGGCTGCAGAGCTTCCCAGCCAGATTTTTTTTGCTCCTCTTAGAGTTTATGTGAGCTATCTACTATCCTTTATCAAATTGCTTTTGCTAAATTTGTTAGACCTGGTTCCGATGTTTATAAATAAGAACCCTAACTGAAATACACATTAAGGAACTTGCAGTTTCTCATGCCTGTAGGCTAGCATTCGAATGTCAAATGTCAATGCGACTGATCTTTTCAGCAAAGCAAGCCGGGTATAATCCATTAGTGAGTAGCGGGGAACTTAATGACGGGGGCTTAGAGGGGACAGCTGTACCCAGCTCTAGCTATTGGATCATACTAATACGCTGGCTCAGGGGTATTAGATCTTCTGATTTATGAAAGAAGCTGGAAATCTATTTTATCACTTACAGCCTTCCAACTTTATAAATATTGGCAATTAATAAAAATGTTTTAAAGTGTGGTGGGATCAGAGAAAATGTGTCTATATTCTGGATGGGGCCTGCGGGCTTTCAGTTTATAAACTTAAAATGATTTCTTATGCTTGCTCCTTTCTCTGGGATAGTAAGCTGAAATAACTCCTCTAAGAAGAATTTTCAGACCACCACCCCATCTATTGGTGGCAGGCAGTGAGTAGGGAGGCGTGACAGGGAGAATAAAGAATCAGACACAGGGCTGTGGGGAAGGTGTGTGTAGGATAAGCATCATACTGGAAGAGAAGCTGTAATTTTGATTTAGGTAACACTAGGCTTTTTCAAAAAGAAAAGTCTGGGTCATACTGAACTTTTTTTTTTTTTTTTTTTTGTAATGTGTAAACATAAGAGTGACAAAAAGAAAATCCCTGGAAGATATCTATGCATACACACATACATGCCAGAAAGCAGGAGTTTTTCTTCTAGGGTTAAGGATAGAGATTGGAGAAAAAATAAATTTATTACCTTCTTCTATTTCAAAGAGTACATTAATAAAGAAATAGAATCCATATTTCTCGTTGACCACTGCATCCCTAGTGCCCTAGCTGAGTAGAAACTCAACACTTGTTAAATCAATTATCATGTATTTATGAGTACACTCCAGAATAAAATGTGTGCACTCTACTGGAAGAACTATTTGTTTGGGCAGAATTATTGAACAATAGTCATTCAGAACCAGAGAAAATTTTAGACATAATCCAGGACAGCTGTATCAGTTTACCTATGAAAAAGAGTCATCACAAAATAAATCAACTTGCCAGATCCACAAACATTCCCACACCAGAGCTGGAGCAAAGCCCCCCAGACCGCAGATCACAGCTCTAACATGGCTGTAGAACTGGAGTTTGTGATACACTCTATAAGAAAATAAGTTATTTTTTCTTACAAGCTTATATTTGTATCTTGAACTTAATGCCTTCTAACGGAGAATGTATAAATCTAGATACTTTGCATCTGTGCAATATATTGAAATATATATATGCATAATGATATGTCTCATATTCGGTTTAGCTTCATTAAATTTACGTCAATTTTGAAAATATTTTTTAGACAGAAGGTGTTCTGTTGGTAAGGAACACTTCAGAGATTTTCTGGAACGCTCTAGTTATGTCTCCATGTGAGCGTTTTCATAGTTTTGCCATGTGCTTTCCTGTTGATTGCTTTTCTTCCAGATGACAGGAAGCAATTTCCAGTCTTACACTTACTACACACTTGAATATGGGATGCCAATATACACAACCAAGGGTCAGTGATTATTATGCAGGTGATTTTATTATATGGAGTTCCCATATTCCTCAATCTCTCTGGAGGCCATACACTATCCCCCACACCCATCATTTTCTCATAAATTTTACAATTTCAGTTAAATTTATATTTTTCCTACATTGTTAAAATCTAGAAAAATGCTTTAATTTAAAAATAGACATAGATTATTTATTCAAGAAGTTTGTTAAAAAGAAATCACACTTGATGACTCCTTGCTGCTAACGCCAGTGAGAAAATAACATAAGCCATAGAATTTACAGTTAAAACTGGTTTAAAATTCCAATTACTATAACCGTGAGCAAATTAATTCTACTCGATAAGCCTCAATGTTTCCATTTATAAAATGTTGATAATGGTACCAGTTTTGCTAGGTTGGGGATAAGATTTTTAAAATGGATTCATTTGAAATGTTTGAGGAGTGAACTGCTTTTGTTTTTTTATTTTTTATTTTAAATAAATTGAATTTTAAAGTGGTTCTGGATATTGGAACTTTTATTTTGGAAAATCTTGTTCCCTTATGTCCACAAGGAAAATTTCTCTCCAATCCCATGAGGAACTGTACAGAGTAAAATTCTAGTCTCCCTCTCCATGCTCATTTAAAAAAAAAAATTTAGTAAGTGTCATTATACTTTTTATAACCTTTTTCTTTATTTAAGACAGCTATGTCTGAGGGTTGCTGGAGGGGAGGGAGGTGGGAGGATAGGGTAATGGGGTGATGGACGTTGGGAAGGGTATGTGTTTTAATGAGCAGTGGGTATTATATAAGACTGATGAATCACAGACTTGTACCGCTAAAACAAATAATACATCATATGTTAATTAATTGAATTTAAATTTAAAAAAAGAATAAAAACAAAAAAAAAACAAAAAAAAAGACTGAACCAATAAGTAATTAAAAAAAAAAAAAGACAGCTATGTGACAATTATACCCCTATATTACATCAGTTTTCTTCTAAAATTGTAGTAGCTTGCGTCGCCAGCATCCATTATCCTCTGTCCCTATTACATAGCAGCCCATGCAGAGGTATTGATCCGTCATGAGCTCTTGGGATTCCAACCTCAGCCCTCCTTGACGTAGTGGACTGGTTCAAGAAGAAACAAGTAGAGTTGTTCTAATTAAAGTCCTAGACTTTTTAACAATTAGATTCTGTCTACTTCTGGATGTTGTTAACATGAACTGAACACAGGATAAAGCAAAAACATGGAGGAAAACCTATGCAAGAGAAGAAGAGAAATAATTTCTAGTATATCATTGGTAAACATTTTAAACCCGTGCATAACATGGAGTTGAGGCAATAGACTTCTAGTTATTTAATCGTATTTATGTTATTCAGCATTTATGCTATTTCTTAATTTTTGGTTTCAAAAAGGTTCTGAAACACATATTTTGCCTCTACTTTTTTAAAATTGTTTCCTTGAGATTGTTTCACAAGAGTAGAATTATTGGACCAAACCACATGTGAGCGTGTGTAGAGTCTTGTAACATCTTCCACAGTGCTTCCATGGTACTTTCCAAAACTGTTGTGACCATTTACTCTCCTTCTCTTTACTGATGTGTGAGAAAGCTTGTTACTCTGCATTTTGTCCATGATTAGGAGTTATTGTTAAAATTTGTTTTCCAAAATTGATAGGTAAGGTGTTTCCAAGTCAAATATTGGTTTATGATTTCTTAAGTGTTGATTAGTTGAAATTATTTTCAATATGCTTAATAATCATGATATTCTTCCTTTCTTATGAAGGGTCTTTTCTATATTTTAGAACAGGTTTTTATATAATGATAAAATTAAAGATGAAAGAATGTGTATATCATACAATTGCAACTATGTAAAAAAACAAGTCATAGAAAAAAAATATTTGAAGCCAGTAGAATTGGGTCCTGTTTTTTGCTTCTTTTTTTTTTTTTTTTTAAAGATTTTATTTATTTATTTGACAGAGAGAGAAGAGAGGGAACACAAGCAGGGGGAGTGGGAGAGGAAGAAGCAGGCTCTTAGTGGAGGAGCCTGATGTGGGGCTCGAACCCAGAACGCTGGTATCATGCCCTGAGCCGAAGGCAGACGCTTAACCGCTGCGCTACCCAGGCGCCCCCTGTTTTTTGCTTCTAAATTGCTATATATTAAACCTCCTTAAACTATGTCCCAGTCATGTAAGATTTTTCAATTAAGTTAAATTAATCTTTAAAAATAAATGTTAGCAGGGGTGCCTGGGTAGCTCAGTTGGTTGAGTGTCTGACTCTTGGTTTCGGCTCAGGTCAGGATCTCATGGGTCTTGAGATTGAGCCCCATGTTGGGCTCTGTGCTTAGAGGGGTGTCTGTTTGAAGATTTTGTCCCTCTAATCCTCTAATGTGCACTCTCCCTCTCTCTCTCTCACAAATAAATAAACAAAATATTTTTTAAATAAATAAAAATGTTTTAAAATGTTAACAAGTAATTGGGTTTCACTTTTATCACAGGGCAATTGTGAACTTTTTTGTAAAGCATGAAGTATTCTAACAGTACTAGTTTTTTTGTATTACTATTACCACTAATATTAATAATAATGATGATAATGTTATGGTGCTGGAACAGTTGCTAAACAATTATGACAGATAAAAAACCTGAGACTGAAAACTTCCAGTCAAATTCCTCACACAATGTAAAGGGAAAAGAAATTATCTGAAGAATAATTAACTGATGCAAATGAACTACGTAAATATGTAAATATACAAATGACATAAGAGATAATCTAGTTGAATAATCATTTAGTCTAATATTGCATATTAAGTATGCTTTAAGAGGCTTGAAAAAGTAGCCAAAGAATAAATTTCAAGATATTTGAGAACATTTTAATATTGAAACATTAAATCTTTATTTATTCTCTCTGAAAATGTGCATGCTAATCATAAAATCATATTTTATTTTCTCTGCCAAATCCCAGCTATTACCATTAAATGCCCACTGCTGTCTATAACCAAAGGTAACAGAACTTACATTTTCTCTTCACTTTTAAGACGGTCATGTGAGCAACTTAGTCATTCCCTTAAAATAAATTTAATGGAATATAGGTTTAATTCTAAAGTTGTTATTTCTGGATTTTATGAGGAAGCTCTGTCTCACTCTCATTCTTGCCCTTGCTCTTTCTCTTCTAAAAAATGTTTATAAGAGAATTTAAATTGCATGGATTCATATCTGCCAAAATCCCTACAGCTGAGAGATGGGAGATTTTTGGCAGGATAGAGAAATAGAGATTCTGAGAAGGCAGGGTAATGAAGCGCATTTTTGTTAGTGTTAATGATTGTGCATGGATTGTTGATCTCAAAACTGAAGAGACAGTACTGCATGGAACTAGTTGGCACTATAATTTCAATGGTTATTTTCAAAAAATCTCTTAACTCTGCACTGCTACCCTGGTTCCCCCTCTACATCACAGATTAGCACAGTGAGTTGTCCTTCATCTGTTTGAAGGGAAGAAGGAGAGATCTAGCTGCTCCTAGAACTTGTCTTATATGCTCTGGAAGACCTTAGTTTCTTAGTTATTCTATGATGCAGAAGAGGCCCATATGTTCTAAACAAGAACACATTGAAAACTCAAAGAAGTTCAAAATATTCCACATTTTGCACCCTTGATCTAAAGATAACATTTCCCTTGAGCAAGTTTACAAACTTGAAGTGATTAGAATGGAACCAGTCCAATTCTAATTAGCAACATAAACTTCTATAAAGGTTTTATTTAATAGATTGTTTCTAATTCTTTATATGATGTATTTCCTAGGTAACATTAAGGAGAAATCTTGAAGGAATGCACTGTTTTCTGATTTTGACCAACTAAGTGAATAAATAACTTACAGACATGGGTCCAAATTATAGGTATATATTTATAAAAAAAAATAAATTTTGCTTGCTTAGGATCAGTTTAATCATATACAAATAATAAGCATAAATAACCATAAACTATATGGATTTGCTTTTTCTTTATGTATGCAGTATGAGAGTTAAGCATATGTATCATGACTCCAGAATAAATCATCATGCATCATCATGTGATGAGAAAAGTTCGTTGAAAAGAGAAAACTAAGAGAGAAGAATACCAAAGAAAGTAAATCTAGCCTAATTTGCCAAGTCTATAGTAAATGACCTATAGTAAATAACAAACAAACAAACAAAAAATATGCGGAAGAGAGTAGAGAACTGTCACAAGAATATTGCTCAACTTGCATTCTGAAAAGTGAAACATGATCATATTCTAACTTTTAATAACTTCACTCTGCATGAAAAACTTCACATACATAGGGCAGTATATATGTGGTTGGGTTTTTTGTTGTTGTTGTTTTTTCTAAGTATCTTATATAGTTGATACTGATATTTTTGAAATGAACTTTATTATTATAAAATACTACTAATTCTATGATAACATCTTCTGTTCACTTTGTCAAGAAATATGCGTCTACCAAACAAAAGCAGGGACACAGAGAATTGTTACAAGGTTATTTTTGCTCAGCTTAAAAATTATCCCTCTGGGGAGCACATGGGTGGCTCAGGTGGTTAAGCACCAACTCTTGGTTTCGGCTTGGTCATGATCTCAGGGTTGTGAGATCGAGCCCCATGTCCGGCTTCATGCTGGATGTGGAACCTACTTAAGATTCTCTCTCTCTCCCTCTGCCCCTCCCACCCCCACTCTCTCCCTCTCTAAAAAAAAGAAAAAAAAGATACAATTACAGTGAATTACCAGTGGAAAGATAATCTTTAGAAGTAATTCTTGGCTCTGGAATTTTTCATGTATTATTTGAAATAAATCCCCAGCTGAATTGATCATGAAAATTAAAAATGTATCTAGATTTAATGTATCTCTTGTATTATGTGTCCTTATTTCTTCACTAGAATAATAGCAGAAAAATATCTTCTATTTTTCATTCAATGCAAACATCAACTCTCTCAGAACATGTACTGTCATCTTATTTTTAATATTTGTGAATGTCAAAATCTAAAACCATGTAGCTATTTTTTTTTCTGGCCCTAGGAAATTTCTAAATGATTGCTTAATCCCAGTTGACAGAAAAATTGCTAGACTTATTTAATCTAATAATTTTGTCAATACTCTATTTTAGCCGGATCAGTTTTCCATTTTAAATCCATTTATATAAAGAACTCAGAAAACTAAGTACCTATTTTAATTATGTGGGGAAATTCTTGTGGCTTGTCTCTGTTGCAATTAAGAGGGGATTATCAAAACATTAAATAACTCATTATGGTCAAAATTCTTTTGTAAAAGTTAAAAGGAGAAGAAAGTGGTTCCTATTCTTCTGTATCTTGGGGTACTCTTAATTCAAAAAATATACCACGTTAACTCTGTTAAATCTGCTATATGGTAAGTTAAAAATATGTGTATATACATATATTCCATTTAATATAAATTCATACATAGTTGAATTACAGAATACATATGTCAAGAGGCTTACCTACCAGCAATCTAAATTATCTTGTTTATTTGGTAATGTATACATGTGCATATACATGTACACTGGTATGAAATTCAGAATATCTTTCTGAATCCAGAATGTTAGAACTTCAAAGGTGAATTTACAAATGATTGTGCCTAGAAGAGTATAAGAGAAAAATATTTCCAAATGTGTGACATTCTAAATCTGTGATTATTGAAAAAACGCAGGGATATATTTACCATAATTAACTACAATACAGAACAATAGAAATTAAAATGGATAACTTCATACACAGAAAAAAATGACAGTGAAATTGTCTCAGACATAATTAACATCAAAACTTTGGGATAGTAATGTTGTTGTAGCTCAGTCTGTATATAGTCATGAGAGAGAAAAGGAGCCTCTAACATCTGGAAACTGATGTGGCACTCACAGACCTTGATGGTCTTCTGATAAACATAAACAACTTTACAAAACATCAACGTCAGGCAAGGCTACTCCATGAGCATGGTGGATTAAGACAAAAATAAAACCCCTCAGAAATCACATGTAAACACAGAAAAAGAAAAAAAATTCATGAGCAATGATACCACGTAAAAGAACACATATTCTGTCTTGGCAAATATGAGTGACTCCTGTTTCTTGACCAATACAGCTTTAACCTTGCTCTATTCTTTTCTCCTTCTAGAAAAGATTTATGAAGATAATCAGTCATAGAATAATTCCTGCTTCCTGACATCATCCAATTTAGAACATAGCCCTACTTCTTTAACCCCTCCCCTAAATCATTAACAGAGGCTCGAATCTTATAATAATCCCTCTTTAGCACTCTCTTTACTAAAACCATTAATGATTCCCCATGAAATGTGTTCTCTCTCAATGCAATGATTAGTAAACACAACTTGTTCAACAGGTAATCTTTAGCTAGAGGGCATTGACAGAGGAAAGTCACCAAATAGACATTTTCATTTATCAGTTATTATACTTGATAATAAGTTTATTATTTATTAATGTTTTTGCTATTTATTTTTCCTAATAAATTTAGGATGCTAAAAATATGAAAATATCTGTAATATAGCCTACTGCTTTTGGTTGAGAAGTGGTTGCATCATACTTATTCATATAGATTTGTTGAGCTGGATGCAAATAGGTTTAGGGTGTAAATATATAAAACCACACACTATAACTGAAGTTAGAAAAAACTAAATGACTGTTGCTTATATGTCACACATCAACCTAAATAATTAGCATTATGAACAAATGTTTAGTAATTTAGAAATTTCAATATAATCACTGGACTCTCTTAGAATTAATGAGATAATTTGAAATCATAGAGAAAGAGCAAACATTAAAAAAATCAACATTCTCCTGTTATTTCCATATACAACCACAACAACAAATAAGTAGGAATAAGCTGAACAAGAAATATCTGGAACATATTTGATAGAAATTTAAAAATTTTATACCCACATATTTATAAAGGCTGAATGGAGATATGTGTGTGGAAGTATTGTTCATTCCTCTTGGATTATAGGATCTGTACAATTCTTAAGACTGTTTCTTTGAGCTTAATTAGTTCTGAAGCATTTTCTAAAATAAATAAATACCAAGAACATTTTTTAAATTATTTTTTTAAAAAGATTTTATTGATTTATTTGAGAGAGCACAAGCAGGGGAAGTGGCAGGCAGAGGGAGAGAGAGAAGCAGGCTTCCCAACGAGCAGGGAGCCCGATGCAGGGCTTGATCCCAGGACCCTGGGATTATGACCTGAGCCGAAGGCAGATGCTTAACCGAATGAGCCACCAAGGCACCCTCCAAGAACATTCTAAAGACAGAAGTTATGAGGAAAACACTAAGGACTGCCAGATATTAAAGTATAATATTAGTCAACAAAATTCAGCACAATATTATAGCATGAGCAAACATAACAGACCAGCAGAATAGAATGAAAGCTTCAGTGATAGATCATGGTATGCAAAAAAACATTAACAGAATGTAGTAGACAGAAGAGTGTCCCCCTTTCCCCATTCTCCATTCCCCATTCCTAAAGATGTCTATGATGTCTATGATAAACATGTTACCTTAAATTGCAAAAGAGACTTTGCAGATGTGATTAGAATTATGGAATTTGAGAGGGGGAAATTATCCTGAATTATTCAAGAGGACTCAGTCTAATCACATGAGTCTTAGAAGTGGAGAACCTTTGC
The DNA here is from genome assembly GCF_017311325.1 of Ursus maritimus. Lineage (NCBI taxonomy): Eukaryota > Metazoa > Chordata > Mammalia > Carnivora > Ursidae > Ursus > Ursus maritimus. Next base: position 25,106,071 of record NW_024425563.1, on the reverse strand, counting down.
CGGCTGTGGAGATAAAGAGAATCAATGATAGAAGGATCAGATCAAAGAGACATGAGAAAGCCTTGACTCACAGTTGTTGGCTTTGAAGATGGAGGAAAGAGGCCAGGAAACAAGAAATGTGGGCACCCTGTAGAAGCTGGAAAAGGCAAGGAAGTAAATTATTCCCTGGAAAATCCAGAAAGGAGTGCAGCCTTGCAGATACCCTGATGTTAGCCCAGTAAGACCTATGTTGAACTTGTGATTTACAGAATTGTAAGACAATAAGTGTGTGTTAATTTGGTCCACTAAATTTGTGGTAAATTCTTACAGCAGCAAAAGACAACTAAAGCACAGAAGATATTACAGCTTTATAGATCCATATAATATAGCAAAAGTGCTATTGGCTCTGAGACAATGGGCTAAATTATTTTAAAAGAAGCAAAATTATAGATTTTCATCTCATACCTTACAATGACAAAATCCATATCAATAATGAAATTGAACAACAACAACAAAAAGAAACCACACTAATTAGAAGATGATGCAAGAGCCCATTCACTTCTTCGTAGAATGGATAGGTTCTTTTAAAGCACAAAGGAATTGAAAAAGTGGTAAAAGGAATGAAACAGTAGTCCACAAAAGGTAGAATGACTGAACATGAAGAAGCACTCTGAGGGATACTAAAAGGCAAAGAAAACACTAGGGGAAAATAACTCTTAAATAAATATAACAAAGGGTTAGCTTCCTTAATAGGCAAAGAGCTTATATAAGTGAGTAACATCCATATTCCCAGTGTAACATGGTTAGAGCCATAAATAATGAATTTGAAAAAGAAGAAGAATATTATGAAAAACAGTTAATCTTTATTGCTTGTCATTTCCATATTTTGAATTCATCTACTTGCTAAAATTTATTTGTAACCCTAAAATCGATATCTGTGGCACTTTCAAAGTCATTCATGGACATGCGCAGAGCAGGGAAAAGTTTAGTCACAGGTTGCACGCATTCCCAGCTGAGGTCAAACAAGATCATGCTCTGCCTTCTTATTGCAGCTATCATACTATAAACAAGTATCCTTTTTGTGGTCTATTCAGTGCCACATTTTTTTTTATATTTTTGTGCTTTTTGTTGGTGACCGTGCTATTTAAAATGGCCCCCCAAACATAAAATGGCCCCCAAGTACTGAAACCTGTTTAGTGTTTCTAAATGCAAGACTTTATATGCCTTATACAGAAAAAAATACATGTGTTAAATAAGCTTCATTCAGGCGTGAACTGTAGTGCTATTGGCCATTTTGAGTTCAGTGTTAATGAATCAACTATATATATATATTTTTTAAATGCCTTTAAACAGAAACATGCATTAAAAAGATTATGTCATGGTTTGTTGATGAAAATGTGTTGACTATAGGCTGTCAGGAGCCTAATTCTGTATTTTCCCTGGGAGCAATGGTTCAGTATCCACTATTTCACTGTTCACAACAACTTTATACAATTAGCTACCATGAAAAATGAGATTCAACTCTAACACTGTTTAAAATATTCACTCTCGCTAGCAAAGAAAAAAATGCAATTAATACGAGTAAAATATGTTTTTAAATGTCAAAATTGATGAGCTTATCTTTTCTTAAAACTTAATGAAAAAAAGAGGTAGATAAGATATGCAAACATACACTGTGTAGGACAGTGGAAATGGTAAAATTGTTCCATTAAAAAAAAGGCCTTAAAATCTTTGTGCACCTTGATATACAAATCCTACTTCTAATAATTAATTCTAAAGATGTAATCAAAGATGCAGATTTATATAGGTTCCTCTTTATTCCAATGATACTTATAAAAGTCAAAAATTACAACTTAAATACACATTTCACAATAAGGCAATATGGTACATCTATATGTTATAAATTTTAGAGATAATGGGGAGTGCCCATTTTATCATATTAGAAAAGCAAAATATAAAAGTGTATATTTAACATCTAATTTTTAATATATCTGATTTTTTAAAAAAACATGCATGTGATATATATATGTTTTATATATAACCTAAAAAAGGAAAATATCACAATAATACTCTAAACATTAATAGTATTTATCACTAATTGAAGTGTCTATCAAGGATTCTGGGTTCTTCTTTCTAAATGTCTTTATTTTCCAAATTTTCTTCAATATACATATATTTTAGAGGGCATTCTGTAAGACCTATCCAGTCCTTAATAAGCTGAAGAATCAGCTGTCATAGCATCAATCTGGAGATTTATTAAACTCCTGTGACACCTGCAGGGTACATCACCACTCCGAATCCGTCACATTTTTGGCCTTTTCCAAGAGCTGAAACATCATAAGTGATGTTATCTATGTTGTTCTTCCCATTTAAATATGTTGGGTAAAATTCCAAATCTTAGATCGTCTTTGTTGTTTTAGTTGTTGGTTTTTGCCCATCTCTCTATTTTCAGTCTTTGGGAATCATTTTGATTTAGGTATATATGCCACATAGCATTGCTTTTGCTTTGTAATCGACCTTGAAAATTATTTTCCTTTTAATAAGCAAGTTTCATACATACATTTATTAATATTACTGGCAATTTTCTCATCACTGATGTTATTTGATGTGTTTTCTGTTTAAGTTTTTGTTTTACATACATTTTCATATAGACAAGAAAGTTTATATTTTTGTTTTAGTTATTGCTTTATTGTAATATTTGAGTCCTTTCCTTTTAGACATCTATTTCTTGCCAATTACACACATAATTATGGATTTAACCTGTCCTTTTTCTCCCTTCTCCTCCTTCATACCCAGTTCAATCAATGGTATTATTTTTCTTCTTGTTTACCTTTGTACTGTTAATGTGCTTATATCTCTACAACTAGATTTGTGAGCTATCACATAGGAAGCAATCAGTGGGATTATTTTCCCGACCACCTTCTTGCCCCCACCCTGTCCCCAAACCCCACTGATATTATTTATTTGAGCCCGTTGCTGAGCCTGTTGCTGAGATTTCCCTCAGTGACTTCTCATTTGAAGTTTATCATCTAGTTGTTTCCTAAAAGGTCTCATGCCAACAATATCCCATGAGGTCTTACATGTTCAAAACTCTTTGGTTGTAGCTTTCATGTGGTAAGGACTACTTGACTTGGTATGAAACACTTGGCTCGCACATGCTTTCCTTGAGTATATCATAAGTGTTCTCGTCTATTTTGATTGTTTATTGTTAAAGCATAGAGAGAGATTCTGATCTATGTTGCCTACAGCTGTTATCACAGGCTGTGTACAGAAAATTAATTTAATAAATTTTATCTTCAATATAAAGAACTATCTCTGATAGGAGGGAAGTCACAAAGAAAAACTATGCCTCTGATAAGATAGGTGCCCTAAAGCCTATTCTTCTCTGAGGAATAGCTTCACACCAAGCTAACAAAAACCATACAATAGAAGCATTCACAGGAGGTTAACCAAAATCATGTTTGATTCTTCTGTATTTAGATATTTAGCATGAAGAAGCTTTATCAAAGAATCTCAGTTGTAAAATTTGGCCATGAAGTATAAATTCTGGCTGATGGTATTGTCATGCAAAATATGTCTTTAAATACAATACACCAGCAACAAATATTTCCTCTATAGCAGACAAGTTGTTGAATTATTTTTGTGGCAGCATACATTCCTATAGAAAATTAAAGGTTTTTGTTAGGAACATCTGTTTATGTAGATAAATTGACAGGCCAATTGACATCTGCCCAAGAGTTTTGAAAGAACTCAAGGGTAAAATTAGGAAACCACTGGCCAAAATGCACAAACTGTAATTATAAACAACTACATTATTGGGGAGATAGAAACTTTTTAATCAGATTTTTCATACAAGCAAGGATGCAAAAACCACCTTAGAGGATTGCGGTGACTCTCTTATTCATATCCCCGCTTCTAGATGACATGACTATAATTGAGCCCAAACACACCACACCAGGTTCTATTCCTCAAATATCATTTTTGTATATCAATCCCTGGTTCAAAAACCCACTTACTAAAAACAAGTCAGATTCCTTAGTATTTAACACCCTATTCAGTATGATACCAATCTATTCCTCCAATTAAATCCCTCATCATTTTTTTCTTAGATTAGACCTCTTGGAAATGTCGAATCATTGCCCATGGAGGATATAACACAGTTCTGTCTCTGCTTATATCCTTTCCTGTTTCCTATCCCTCAATTACCCTTCTGGATTTCATGCCGTCTCCTCCTGTCTCCCTGTGAATATCCATCATTTCATTGAATGGTCAGTACAAATCTTAAAACTTCTGTGAAACTGCCTAAGTTTTGCCACTCTTCCTTGAAAATCTGTTAAGTCCTGTTGCAGTGGTGACAAGCAGATGCTAGATTTGGAAAAGAATTATTAAAACTAGGGGATACTCAATAGTAGAGTTTGGACTTACATATTAAGTTTTTAAATTTTAGAGCAAAATGAAGGCAGTAAAATCTCCAAGGTTCTGAACTTTAATTTAGCACCATATTAATCAAATAATGACCAACTAGGGTTTAAGAACCAAAAGATATTTAAATTAAGAAATCCCATTTTTATATTTTACTACTTCAGCAAGTCAAAGGATAGTTATATCCAAAGATACAAAAATAATTAATAAACATGTAATTTCTGATAAAACCTTTTAACAAACTAGGACTAGAAGAGTACTTCATCAGCATTTATCCCAAAGCAGCTGTAGGTAATAAAATCATTGGTGAATTTCTGAAGCTATTTCTGTTAGGTGAGGGACAAGATAAGAATGCTGCCAGCACAACTTCTAAAAACATTTTTTTGGAAGACCTAGACGATAATATAAAAAGGATAAAAAATAAGAAATTTATGTATCTTAAAGGAGATGAGAAACATAATTATTTGCAGGCGATAGAATTTTCTGCTTAGGAATCCCAAGAATGTTACTAAAAATATACTATATATTAAAAATAAATAAGCAAAATGTAACAACTCTCTTTTGTATTAGTGAAAAAATAATTGTAAAATATAGGTTAAAATTATAATGTGATAATAATTTTATGCAATTGAAGTAAGAATCAAAAAAGAAACGGTGAAGGCTTTGGTAGAAAAAGCTGTGATGGCATGAAGATATCCATTCACTCAAGTAACAAAACATCAGTTTAATCAAAGAAATACCATTGTTTTGTCTAGAGGGTAAAAATAAAAGTAAATATACCCGGTGCGGAAATAAACAAAGACCACTCAAGTGAGAATAAGCAGTCTATCTATTCCAAGTTGTATAGCAAGAGAGTCAGCCACCATACTTCGATTTGGCAGAGGAGGTAGGAAAGCTTTATAGTGGAAAAAAGGGAAGGCTTCGGGTATAACCTGACTGGAGGCTGTTGGCATGGAGAAGTTGTAAGCAGGCTAACTAGAAGCAGGGTCTCCCGTGTCCTTTGGTAGGGATGCATATTTGGCTTTCTCTGGTGGGTCCTGAGTTGAAAGCAGGGGCACAAATTAAGGAAGCTGTTATTAAGCAAGTCCTGGTCTTTGGGGCTGATTATTACAGGGCTTGTTTGGCTTCCCAGACTGGTTCTTAGGCATACTGGTCTGACTTCCTTCATGCCTGACTTGTTGATAGTAGGTTGGCTTCCTGCGATGATTGCTGCAGATTGTGGGTCAGAATTCTTTTTTGCTATATTGTCTGGCCGTGGTCTGGTTGTATATTTAGTCTCTCACCAGTGTCACAATATATTACTGGATATAGGACACACATACGCTATCAGCAGGTGTGCAAATCAATAACATTTCAGGAAGACAGTGTGGTATTACATATGGTGAACCTTAAAGCCATGCATACATTTTGGCATAGTAATTCTGTATCAAAATTATGCTAAAAAATTATTGATGATGCACATATAGGGACACTTATTGCAGCACCATTTAAAATAATTTAAAAATAAGGGGGTAAGGGGCGCCTGGGTGGCACAGCGGTTAAGCGTCTGCCTTTGGCTCAGGGCGTGATCCCGGCGTTCTGGGATCGAGCCCCACATCAGGCTCTTCCGCTATGAGCCTGCTTCTTCCTCTCCCACTCCCCCTGCTTGTGTTCCCTCTCTCGCTGGCTGTCTCTATCTCTGTCGAATAAATAAATAAAATCTTAAAAAAAAAAAAAAATAAGGGGTAAAGCTAATGTCCATCAGTGGAAAGAGGAGGAGGATGGGTTGAATAAATTAAGCTGATATATAATTAAAATACCATGCATTTACTAAAAATCATGTAAAATTATTTATTGGCAAGAGAATATTTTAAAGAATATACATAAATTTTATAAATAGTCTAAAAAAGCAATCCACAAAATGTCATTATAGATAAAAAATGAAGAGAAAGAAGGAAGGAAGGAAATTAAAATAAATTCTAAAAGGAGAGTAATCCTCTTTGGGCCCTAATAGCTAAAATAGAGTTTTACTGTTTCCTAGCACTCTTCTAAAAGTTTTACCACTATGAACTCACTTAATTTTCATCACAACCTTATAAGGATGGTTCTCATTTTATAGATGAAGAATCTTGAATCCAGAAAGATTTATTTATTTATTTACATTTAGGCTTTTATTTCTTTGTTTCTTTTAGAGAGAGAGGGAGTGCACTCAGGTGGAGGGAGAGGGAGAGAAGCAGACTCCTTGCTGAGCATGGAGCTTGATGTGGGGCTTAATCCCACAACCCCCAGATCATGACCGGACTTAAAACCAAGAGTTGGTCACTTAGCTGAGTGAGCCATCCACGTGCCCCCAGAAGGATTTAAAAATGTGCCAAAATTATAGAACCAGTAAATAGTGGAGTTGGAATTTGAACTTTTGTTGATTGACTATAGATCCCAGCATGTAATTTTTCTCCTGCATGCTTGCTGATGTTGACATAATATTCTGCAGCATAATATTAGTTTCATCCTCCTTTAAAGGATATGTTTTGATTGAGCATAAAGCCTTTTTTCATCCCAAATATCTGATGTTGATGTTCTTCCTATTTATTTCCAGTGAGTAGGAGTCTCGCTAGAAATATTTTTTTCAGATTGCTCTCTACCTTTAGCATAAATAATAGCAGTAAAAATTAGAGAATTTATGGAATTTGCATTTAATAATTGTAGATGTGTTTAAAATTAAAGGACATTATCCCTAGTACACAGTAAGTACTAAGATTGTAATAAAAAAGGTAAATAATGATTAAATAATAAAAGAATAAACTGTAGTATCAATAATAGTTAACTAATAAACCAATGCCTATAGAATGGCTGTCACAGTAACAGCATATTATTGATATTTACAACTTCTGGTGATATTTTGAAGTGTAAGTTTTCATAACATACATATATGCAATTATATATACTTACCAAAATTAAAAAAGAAAAGCACAGCGGTCACTTGTCCTTGATTTGTACTTTTTTGCTGATACACTGGACAGCTGGGGAATGACTAGCAAAGATCTTTTGTCCTTTATGCTAATTTTATTTAAACATAGGTATTTTATGCCATTAGCTGAAGATAGAAATTTTTTTGGAGTTTTTTTCTCTAATATCAAAGATAGGATTGTAAAGAAATATTACTGTATGTTCTGGGGATTGTAAAAAGGTTAGAAAAATATACCACATGATAAAATCATTATTCTCAAAATCTGATAGCATTTTGGGAAGAGGGAAAACATGCGTTCTCAAATACATTTATAACCATGTATTTAAGTTTTATGATCTCCCTAGTTTTAGTTAGCTTAATAATTTTAATATATTAATACTTTTATGAACTGATTGAACTTCTGTAATTCAAAATTTTTTATTTTTTGTATTACCTAAAGAAGCTCAAGGGAGTAAAATATTTAATTATAAGATGTTTATTTTATATTTAAAAAATATTTAATTATAAGATGTAAAATTGAAAGAATTCTAACAGAAAATAATGTAAAGAACTGTCCAATGAAAGTGCACAGTTTAAATACAAAAAAGCATTACCAATTCACAATTATAATTTTGTCTTACCTACATAGGATTTCACAAAAAAAATTGGACATAAATTGGATTTTTAAATTAATCTTGGAATAAATAAGTCAACGATGCTAGAAATAAAGCACCACTTACTGTTTCAAATCACATAAAAATTGCTACAGTAGGTGGTATGAATCTCAGTCCATAAATATAGATTTATGATATATTCTCATGCCTAGCTCCTCTCTCCCGTTCAAGTGGAAGGAAATCCCATCTTCCACTTTTTAGTGTTCTTCACAATTATGAGGATCATGTGATCCTAGAAAATAGTGACAGCAAGTAATACATTATTGTTCAAACTTTTTGAACAAAAGTGAAATAAAATATTTATAAAATAATATTTATTATACCAGAGTTCTTAGACTCTGTTAATTTATTTTAACTTTTTCTAATTTAATGAAAAATTCTTACAACCCACATATACAATGCATATGATCTACTAAGTGTTTATGACCCACAGTTTGAAAATCAGTGCTCAAATGGAGTCAGATTTCCCCCACTGATCTTGCCAACATCTTAGCCCACAGTGATCCTTTGACATCTTATTGTGGTATGCTTCCTTTACTTTTCTTGGGTAAAAGAATATTTACTGAGGCAAGAAATTCCAGTGCTTAAGGTTCATTCACCTGAGATATACCTGAGTTCCTACTGCCTAATTTCTTAGAAATGTAATCAAATATTTTATTTCATTTCACTCCCCAGACCAGGGAAAGTGCCTTTCCCTACCTCCCACTTCTCACACAACCAGTCTTCACCACACATTTTACAGAACCTCTAACATGCCCTCTTTTTGGGATTTGGCTTTTACAAAACATTTGACACGCATGAGTTTCACATGTGCAAAATTATTGAGACAAGTCATTATAAAGTAGCTTATCGTTTGAAAGTGGGGTTACAGGAAATATGTGAATGAACTGTTTTGAAGATATCAACCAGAATTTGAGCAATTCAGTCATTTGAATTTTCTAGGACTTAGTCTCCACTTTCATTATGGGGTTTGGAACTCTGTAATAATCCACTTTAGCAATTTTGCATGATTCTATCATTCCGAGTACCTTAATACATATATACTATATATGTATTACTATATATATATATATAGTTCCTTCCATTTATTCATATGTTAAATAATGACTA
>NW_024425563.1:25078966-25096950 GCF_017311325.1 Ursus maritimus | reverse complement strand
TATATATATATATAGTTCCTTCCATTTATTCATATGTTAAATAATGACTAACTAGCAGCTAAAAATACTTGTAATTTACAGAATCAACCACAATTTCCATGAAATCTTACTAGTTTCCATGTAACTTTGAGCCAGTTACTTAGGCATGCTGATGCTTAATTTTGTATATGTAAGTTGGGAAAACATACCTCTGCCAAGGGGGTAGTAATTTAGAAGATTAAATATATAAGATTCCTACTGCAGTATTTGTGAACTAAACGAATGGTAACCTCCTCCTGTTCATCACCATAGTTATCATTACCCTCATCATAATCATAACTATCTACTTATATAATCAACATACATTTATTTTTTTCTCTTTTTTAAGATTTATTTATTTATTTGAGAGAGAAAGAGAGATGGAGAAAGAGTGTGCATGTGAGTGAGGGGAGGGGCAGAGGGAGAGAATCTTTAAGCAGACTCCTGGCTGAGTGTGGATCCCCACACTGGGTTCAGTTCCATGACCCATGAGATCCTGACCTAAGCCAAAACCAAGAGTGGGACACTCAATGGACTGAGCCACCCAGGCACCCCACATTTATTTTTTTCTTACACATATCAAGAATGGTACTGGGTTAATAATGATATTAGTGGTTAAGATATGAATTATACCCAAAAGTCAAATCCACAATCACAAGTCAAAATACTGTTCTAGCTAGGAAAGATAAACTGCATTTTGGAATGCCTGATCAATTCATTAAGGCTAAGATTAATTATTTAAACAATTCACTCTCAGGATCTAACTTCTCTTTGAAGATCAGGCCAAAAGCCTGGATCACCATTTTCCAAATTGTGTTTGAGGGAACTGTAGTCACAAAGGATGTACCTGGGGAAAACAGCAGGATCCCATGATAAAATAAATTGGGAAACACTGTGTTATATTTCCTTTGGAAATTCATAATGCATAGTAGTATATTAACATCTCTGGTAAATTTTTCAGTGAAAAATGGTTTAACTGTATTTATCCCCATAGCATTAATAGAACATTTTGACATCTTTGGAGCCAGTGTTAATGTAAAGGTACCTAATTGTTACCCAATAAATGATTAGTAAAATAAATTAGACACATCTATATAAGAACTATATAAATTTTAAAACATTAGGTCACTAAAGAAGTTTTACAATTTTAAGTCATCATATCAGCGGGCATGTGTGTGTATGTATATATATATATATACATACATATATATATATATATATATATACATTAAACTTGTAGATCAGTTATTTTTGAGAAGTGGGATGACTGGTGATCTTATTTCTAAAATACTTTTTTCAAAGAAATAAAATAAAACAAAATAAAATAAAATACAGGGGTGCCGGTCGGCACAGCGTTAGCTGCCGCCTCTGCAGGGCGTGATCCCAGCGTTATGGGATCGAGCCCCACATCAGGCTCCTCCACTATGAGCCTGCTTCTTCCTCTCCCACTCCCCCTGCTTGTGTTCCCTCTCTCGCTGGCTGTCTCTCTCTCTGTCAAATAAATAAATAAAATCTTTAAAATATAAATAAATAAATAAATAAATAAATAAATAAAATACTTTTCTCAGCAATTATGATTTTCTGTATTGAATAAACATCTCTTAGATAATCAGGAAAATTAACAAATTTGCTATGAACTCATTGTAATTTATCTTACTGCCAATTAAAATCTAATCTTAGTAATTATTATACATGTGCAAGTATGAGGGTTGTTAGATAACACAATATAATTTTATGAATGAATAACAATTATCTAAGTATTTAGTATTTGCATGATTAAAAATCGATGACTTTCATTGTCTATTATTCATATAAATAGATCAGTGATTTTTTTAGCAATCCCCACATTCTAGACACTATACAATTTGAAGTCAACTTGAAGTATTAATCCGTGGATCTCAGGTAGTTACTAATTAACTATAGCATTGGCTTAATAACATCGAGTAAAGTTGCCAACTGAAATACGACACAACCATGAGGTACATATAGGATGGTAAAACACATTGACTATACGATTACTGAAATTTAAGCACATTTGAGTTTCTTGTGTGCCAGAAAAAACAAACAGGAAATCATTCACGTTTATATTAACTAAGATTTAACTCATTAAAAATCCATTTGATTCAATTTTATTTTAATTAGCCTTGTGGTATTATTTATCTTTAGTAGAGATTAAATAGAGCTGGTTATTTTTCTCTGGAAAAGAAAACTTACATCAACTTTGTGGTGCTTAAACATAAAAATAACAAAACATTAACTGTAATAAAAAAGATTTAAATGTAATCTATCTTTTTATATAGCTCAGTAAATCAAATGAGATGGACTGTGTTGCCAGCAATTGATAGAAATTCACTCTCTATTCATAATCAACAATATTTATGGAGTGCCCAGAATTTTGCATTTCCCAGAAGTGTATAGGACAATAGCAATGTTTATATTTATTTTCCTGTAATTCTTTCACATCTTCTTTCTTAAAGGCATATAATAATTCTAGGAAGGATTTGAGATTTTCACAGCTGTTCAGTTCAACACACACACACACACACACACACACACACACACACAATACCTAGGAGCAAAATTCAGGGTTGTTTTTTTTTTTCTCCAAAATTCAGTTCTGTAACACAGGCATAAAAGTATGGCTTACATATTTTAGATATCGAAGATTTCTGCACTGATATTCTCAATCAGTAGGTACTTCTTACCTCAGCAGCCTATTAGCTCTTTTCATCACTGCCTTGAAACTGAAGGAAAATCAGAAGAAAAAATGGCATTCTGCTCCTCTAATAGTATTTAGAATTACCATTAATGGGGAAAGATACTTGAGAAAGTTGTCTTCTACTATTCTTCTTTTCTCCAATATGTGAAATTAAGTGAGTTTGAGTGTGTGTGTGCACACAACATGTATATCACCATGAGGGAAAGAAGTCAGGAGGAATCATTCCTACAACACAAGACTCAGAATCAGTCTTCTTTGTGAAGGACTTGAACTTTGGACTAAAGTGTAAATCAATATTGAACAAAAATAATAGAAATCCAAGAAGTGAAGTAATTTTGCAAGACCACTTCTCTGCTCTAAATAAGCTTTTAAGTCCCACTGCCAAAAGAAATTTACTCCAGAGTATTTATAGTACTATACAGATGAAGAGATGTCAGTTACTCTTAAGAAACCACAAACTTTCAGAAGAATGGAGCCAGAGAAAAATTTTAATTTATAGGAAGAATAAAAAGAGGGGCTCTGAAAAGAAACAAGCCAATGAGATTTGCTGCTAATTCTAGATAAGATTTTATTTTTTTACTATGGTAAGAATACTTACTATGAAATTTACCATCTTAACAAAATTGTAAGTGGACAATACAGTATTGTTAAATATACACACACACAGTGTTGTGCCGCCAATCTTTAGAATGTATTCATCTTGTATAACTGATACTAAGATTTTTTTATTTTATTTTATTTTATTTTATTTTATTTAGATGTATGTATTTATTTTAGAGAGAGTGGGGGGGGGAGGCTCAGAGGGAGAGGAAGAGAGAATCTCAAGCAGACTCCCCACTGAGTGCAGAGCCCGATGCTGGATGCAGTCCCACGGTCCTGAAATCATGACCTGACCTGAAATCAACTGTCAGACGCTTAACCGACGGAGCCACTCAGGTGCCCCTGAAACTAAGATTTTAAAAAGAATTTGTAAAATTATGAATTGTGAGCACTTTGAAAACAGTAAAATTCATGAGGACCAAAGAATGTATTCACTAGGAGTAAGTAACTTCAAAGAGGCTTTTACCTCTTTTTGTCAAGATTTCTAGATTATTACATGAAAGAACTATGGTAAAAACAGCATATCTTAATTTCAGCAAAAGATTTTATATGATTTTTTTACGTAAGGGAGAAGATTTGGTGAATAACCTTTTTTCAGAGAGGTAGATTAGTTTAGATTTACTTAGATTAGCTTTGATTTACTTAGGAAAGAGGCATCTTTGGGCATTATGTAAAGGCTCAGTCTCAGCTGGCTCTTGATTCATTATCAGGGAAATGTTTGTCACATGACTGCCAATCCATATGCTAAACACTTAGAAAAAAAGGCCTTTACCATCAAGTATGGGAGACTTGGCCGTAATCAGGAAATTACAGTGTTGGGGTGTCTACAGATGAAAGTGGAGGGGATTCAAAGAAAGATCTACAGAAAATGAGCTCCTGAACTGAATTGTTGACTAAAAGCAAAGTTAAGATTACTTGGAAACTAAGAAGAGTGCTATGGGGAGGGCAATTAGCAAGTGCAAAGGAAATAGGGCAAGAGGATTTATGGTTCACTCAGAAAATTACAAGCAAGGCATAAAGCAAGGGGGGGAATGTGGTAAAGATAGGAGCCTTGTATTACAATAAGGATTCGGAAGAAAAAGGTACGAGCCTGGTATTATTATAAACTTCTCAGCCTGAGAAGTTTATACTTCAAAAGCTATAAGAAAATATTTAAAAGATGACAAAGATGGTATTTATCAACTTGAAAGATCACTGTAATTGGATGGAAGGGACATGAAGATGGGAAGTAGGAAAATAATAAAGAACGTGCTGCAGTCAGGCATTCAGGTAGGAGTTAGTCATGGCATTGAGGATGAAGGGAAGGAGACATCTTTTGAAAAGAGTATTGGATGATTCATCCAGTAACTGTTGAGCATGTACCATATTTACAGGGTTAGGCACTAGGGCTTCAGTGTATCATTGAGTGTCACTGAGTATCACTGGTGCAATTGTTGCCAGTTGATGAGTGCTTGTCAGGTGCCAGGCACTGTGCCAAAGGCACATTCTCATGTTATCTAATTCTATTTTAGTTATGCCAACCTGTGAGGCCCTACTATAATCCTCAGACACGGAGATGAGGGAAAAGAGGCTCAGAGTTGTAAGGGACTCCATCTTTTTTTTAATCACTGAGGAAAGTTTGAGAGATGCTAACACAAAGATTTTATCAATCAGGTTTTCAGGCAATGAAAGGGAATCCAGATATTCCATTTAGTTTAAATGGACAGATAACAAAATGGTTTAAAAGGTGACTAAGGAGCATAGAGGACAGAAAATGAATGGGAAGCAGTCTAGAGATTAGTCAGAATTGCAAAGAACTATCACGACTCCTAGAACTATAAAGATAAGAGGGACCCTTAGCCACAGCTGAACCCTTTGCCACGGCTGAGGAGTCAGGACTACACCACCTGAAGCTGGAACCGCAAAGCAGTAGTAGCCATTTTTAAAGACAAAGGAGGAGGTATGTCTCCCCTGGTTTCTCCCAGTCTTCTAACTGTCCTCCAATCCTTGTCCCACCAATGTCTTCCAGTGGCTGAACCATGCCAGAGCAGAAGCAAGCTGGTAAGAAAAACACAGAAAAGGAGTATATAGCGTTGCCCCTCCACCTACCCAAGACAGACACGTGTGTGCTTCTTCTTGGAGTTTGACCTTTATCCATGGGTGTTTCAGAATGTATTAATTTTCCTAAAATAGTGAAAAGTAGGTTAAGATTTTTGTTTTAGATAGATCACGTCCCAGTTGCAGCATGGGTAAAGGAATTGGAGAGAGCCAGACTGAAACCAGAGAAGCCAGCTAGAAGACTTTTGCATTAGTTCAGAAAAGACAGAGAACTTGTATGCTGTGGGACATCGTTAACCCAGAAAGGGGACAGGGGAGCAGGAGCAGATTAGGCTGAGGAGAGAAGGTCATTGATTTGGAAAATACTAAATGTAAAGCGTTCCATAGGAGTACGGAAGAGTAGAGAGTCTGTGGCTTGAGTTGTCAGAAGGAACATTTGTCTTTGAAAACCATTGGTTAATATAGCTAGTAGTTAAAGCCATGGGTGTGGTTGAGACAATTTAGAGGGAAAAGAGGATTATATATAATGTCAAGATGTCCCCAGAATTATATCACCAATTCTAACTAGTGTGAGGAAAATCAAGTAATAAACCTCTCTGTAACATTTTATAAAAATACAGCTTATATGGATCAGTGGGCATAGAGCAATGGAGGTGAGCTAAGTGGTCTGTGAAGGGTTCTCTTTTGTCCATTTAGTGCCACTAATGTGCAGTGAGCCAAGTAAAAGCAGGAAGCTCAAAGAAACTGGATAAATCTCAACCTTTTATAACAGATAACAGCGTAACTATCAAAGGAAGAGTGCATGAAATATCTATTCTAAAAAATAAAGTCCCCTCTGAAATTTCAGATTTTACTGTTACTCAACAGATTTGTATTTCTTTATATAAACTAAGTAATACCTATACTTTGTCCTTTAGGTAATGAACACGTTCTGTAGAGATATTTTAATTCATATCTTGATAGAATCAGTTAATACAAATCAAGGATTNAATATATGTGCATCTGAGTATACACCATTAAAGAAGTTTGCCTAGAAAAATAATAGGTACTGATTTGAAATGCCTCACAATAATCTGAAGCAGATACGTGATATATGCAAGAAGTTATAAAGGAAACATTTCTCAGTTCAAAACACTTTAAATATCTCATACAAGTAACACCTGAAAATTACTGAAAAAAATGTAGAAAGCTATATAATTGTAATCACAATAGTAAAAACCAGAAATTTATCTGATTACTTGATGAATCACAGAACATTTTAAAAATAACTGGGAAATCACCGGCCGAAGAAAACACCCTTTTCCATTGGAACAATTTTAAAATACGTGAATATGCAAGTTATTTATACACACTCACCCATACATATATTTTAAGAACTACTCAATATCTTAAAAGCAATCACAAAATCAGTCTTAAGCTTAATCCTCATCTGCATTTTAATGATTTCAAAATATAGCCACATTATAGGGGTTGAGGTTGCATATTGCTACATTACTAGTTTCATAGCATTGTGGCTTTCCATCTTGGTAGCAATAAATTCTAGTAAACAGAGCCATTAACAGCGTCTTTATAGGGTCAGATGGAGCTATGGCATTAGAAGTGTGGTGCTAAGTAAAATTTGCAGGCTACTATGTTATACTCAACTATTTATTAAGGCATTAAAATCAGGTCTTCTCAGGGATATTTGAATGTTTTTCATGATCTTTTCTCCCCTTGAAAATTCTAGCTTTTATGTGACAATTTGGGGCGGGGGGGAAGATTACCTAAGGTTTCACAAAGTTTTGAAGTTCTCATTAAAATATGAGCTTTATTTATAAAAGAATATGGCACTCTAGATAAAAGTAATAAAACTAGGTGATGAGTAAAACTGCTCGTGATGATGTTTGGAAATATCTGTGTTATGTTAATAATCTGAATAAAGGTAATGATGATTTTGAATTCTGATATAACATATGGAGCATCTTTGATCAGTACAATTCAACAAAACTAGGATTCCCTAGTTCTCCAAGAATGTGTTAAAGATTAGTTTTGCCTTAATAATATGAAATACCAATATAACATTACACTATAAAACCATCCATCTTTAGTTCAGAAAATTCTCTACTCACCTATGCATCTTTTTAAGTTGCAAAAACATAGTAAGTTGTATTACACATGTATCATTTTATGTGAGCATAAAAAATGAAAAAGCTATATAAAATTAAATTTTCTATTTTGACTTTTACTTTGAGTGCATGAAAAATAACGTTCCTTGAAATAATAGATTACATAATTATATCCTGAATATTTAACAATATCAGTTAGGTTTTAACATAATTTGGAAAGATACTAGTGTTGAAAACAAATCTGGTTCTGTACCACCAGTGATATGGAAGATTATTTTAGTTGTTTGTAGGCAAACATGTTTTATGTAAGCAAAATGTGTTTATGTTAATAAAAATTAGATAAAAGAGTCAAGTGCTTGCATTAGCAGCACCCATACTAAAAAAGGAACAATACAGAGAAGATCCTGCACAAGGATGACATGCAAATTCATGAAGCATTCCATATTTTAAAAAAAGAAAAAAAAAAGGAAAAAGTCAATTTTTATACATGTGATGTCATAGCCACTATTATTTGGGTTAGAATATAAGTTTTGGAAACTGAGTTGACTTAAAATAATACTAAATAGTAGCAAAAATGTCACACAGACAGGATAAAAATCTTGCAAGTGATACGTGAATAACTGATACTGGAGAAGCATGGATGTAGTCTACTCCCTCTGCAATATTATAAAAGAAACTGAGGTCCAGAAAAATTAGCTGATTCACACAATTTGACAAAACTCTTAAGTACAAGAGCAAGTCAGAATACCTGCCTCCTTGTACCAGTACCTTCTCCCATACTAGGATAAACCACCTCCCCTCTACCACTCCCTTGATAATTGCATTAATTGGGATAGACTTGAGTGTACAAATTATGACTGCACTCGTATAACTAACTCTTTTAAGAAAATTTCAGACAACCCTTTAAGCCATCAACTCAAAACAAAAGTGCCCATAGGTACATACCCTAGCACTTTCTAAAACAGAAGGAATGACACTTTGTCTTAAATCACCTGGGTAGTTTTTTGTTATGAGCATGAGTGTTCATATTTCACTCAATTCTGACAAAATTGTTCTTGTATAAATTTTCTTAATAAATTAAAGTTTTAACTAAACACTTATTTAAAATCTGACCCCCATCTTTTTTTTTTTTTAAAGATTTTATTTATTTATTCGACAGAGATAGAGACAGCCAGCGAGAGAGGGAACACAAGCAGGGGGAGTGGGAGAGGAAGAAGCAGGCTCCCAGCAGAGGAGCCCGATGTGGGGCTCGATCCCACAACGCCGGGATCACGCCCTGAGCTGAAGGCAGATGCCTAACCGCTGTGCCACCCAGGCGCCCCCTGACCCCCCATCTTTTTATCTCTTTTGTTCTGGTAACTTTGTATGTCATTCCATACATAAATATTTCAAATAATGGTCAACTTAAATACAATTTATATACACTTATTTTTTAAATGTATTACTTAAGCATAGTGATTTAGGTTGTGCTTATATTATTGATAGGTATTCTCTCTAAAACGAATGCAAAACTAAAAATTCAATAGGTGGCTGATAGCATTTGTCCTGCATTTTCTATAAAACTTTAACCCATGGATCCTAGAGAAATTCCTTATAAGATTATTTGAAAGTATTTTGCTCTTTGTATTCTCTTCTGGAGGGTTTATAATGATCTATGCTTTCATTAAGATTCTCTCAGGTTGTACAAGCCTTTTACGTATCGATACATTTTGATAATTCATTACCATATAGTAGAAATCAGTGTTATTTAATGTACATAAGATGTTCTCCTTTTCATTTATTTTTTTATAATTTTTATTTTGTTATATTAGTTCCTTTTTATTTTTTTTTTAATTTTATTTATTTATTAGAGAAAGAGAGAGAGAGCACAAGCAGGGGGTACAGCAGGCAGAGGGAGTAGCTGGGAGCAGGGAGCCCGATGTGGGACAAATGACCTGAGCTGGGATCATGACTTGAGCTGAAGGCAGATGCTTAACCGACTGAGCCACCGAAATGTTCTCCTTTTTAAAGTCCATAAAACTAGAAACTTTTTATGGGTGTTCTTTTATGTGTCTATCTATGAAGGCTTTTCCAAGATCGGTTCCTTAAGTCTGTTCCCTTATTGTCAGGGGAAAATATTTTTATATGAATAAGTTATATTTACATAAAGAAAATCTACAACCTATTTGACAATTTACCAAATACTCAAAATCCAACTATATAAGTTGTTTATTATGAAAACCCTACTGTTTTTCTGCTTCCCTCAGTATTACAACCATTTTGTGTATGGCCAACGCATAGCAGTGGGAAAAAAGAGAGATGGGATAAAAACTTAATCATGTTATTTGATTACCGATTAGCATAGCATCTAACTTTTCAAAATGAAAATGAAGGATTTCAATGTAGGATTTTCATGTATGGGATAGCCTGCATCCCCTCTTTCAGGAGGCCAATTAGACTTTCTAACAATAGAATTTTATTATAAGTAATTAAAACCATGAGATACTAATACAGACCTTTCAAAATGGCCTTAAAAATAAAGTGACCGTACCAAGTGCTGGCAAAGGTATGGAATAACTAGAACTCACATACATCATTGATGGGAGATATTACCTAGGAAGAAGTTGATACAGCCAGTGTCAAAGAGGGCACTTCCTATGTTCTCCTTTAAGGACTTTTATGGTTTTCTGTCTCACATTTAGGTCTTTAATCCATTTCAAATTGATATTTGTGTGTGGTATAAGAAACTGGTCCAGTTTCATTCCTCTGCATGTTGCTTGCTGTCCAGTTTTCCCAATACCATTTGTTGAAGAGACTGTCTTTTTTCCATTGGATATTCTTTCCTGCTTTGTGGATGATTAATTGAACATATTGTCATGGGCTCATTTCTGGGTTTTCTGTTCTATTCCACTGATCTATGTGTCTGTTTTTGTGCCAGTACCATACTGTCTTGATCACTACAGCTTTGTAATGTAGCCTGAAGTCCAGAATTGTGATGCCTCCAGCTCTGCTTTTCTTTTTCAAGATTGCTTTGGCTAATCATGCTCTTTTGTGGTAATATACAGATTTTAGGATTATATGTTCTAGCTCTGGAAAAATGTTGGTATTTTGGTAGGATTTATAAATGCATAGATTGCTTTGGATAGTAAAGACATTTTATCAATATTTGTTCTTCCAATCCATGGGCATGGAATGTTTTTCCATTTTTTTAAATATCATCTTCAATTCCTTTCATCAGTGTTTTATAGTTTTCAGAGTACACATCTTTTGGTTAGGTTTATTCCTGGGTATCTTAATGTTTTTTGGTGCAGTTGTAAATGGGATTGATTCCTTGATTTTTCTTTCTGTTGCTTCAGTATCATTGATGGGAATGCAAAGTGAATACAAAGTTTGAGCAACAGTTTTTCAGTGTCTTGTGAAGTTAAACATATACTTAAAGATGACCCGGAAATTCCATTTGTAGGTGTCTACTGAAGCGAAAAGAAAAATTTCTTCACACAAAAGTTTGTGTGAATGGTTATAGGATAGTACTTCAGCTTAGGAATGAATAAACACCCACTGATGGGAGTACAACTCAGCAATAACAAGGGATGCGCTAATGTTATACCAACAACCTCGTTGAATTTCAAATGCAACATGTTAAGTGAAAGGAGCCAGCCTCTAAGACTGGGTTTTAATAATTTTAATAATTTTAGCACATAGGTTTATTATGAGGATGAAAATGACATCACAGATGTGAAAGTGCCTAAAGTGAAGCAGGTACTCAATGGAGTTCCTAAAATAATATTAGGATAATAGAGCTCTCCCATTGTCTGGATCCGGATCCATTAAATACAAAGAACTCCAGTGTTTCAACAAAAATGATAGTCTCAAACTACATGGCAACCAATAATTAGTGTTTTGATGGAGTCACCTACAGTTTATTCAGTAGTACCAACTATGTGAACTAGCAAAGGAAATGAGGAGTAGCAGTATATTTTAGGCTTCAACTAAAACTAACTTAAAAGGATTTGATTTTTTATTGTAGAAAAGTCTTGGTTTGTATTCCCACAAAATCTGGCATATAATGTTTTAGAATATTTTACATCCTGTTCAGAAAGAAATGTCTTATATTCTTACTTGCTACATGGAAATTTGCACACTTTACTAAGTGATTTGTCATTAAGTAAATGAATTAGACAGACATTAATTTAAATTTTTACCTGCACTGTGTGGTGGCCTTTAAATCTTGATATTTACATCAATGTCTGCATCTGTGAAGCCATTGATTCCACCCTGCCCTGCTTAAAGAGAATCTTAAAGTGGCCTCTGAATCTATTATTCTGAACTCGCTACAATAAAACGTTTTTGTTACTATCCTGAAGCAGGAGCATGCATTTCACAACACACCATGTGGTCTTTCACTGAGCTAACTACTGTGTGATTCTTGCACTGAGTTTAATATTGAGCAAGTAAAATGTATTACAGCTGAAATATCAAGTGAGATAATGTAGCCAAGGTAACATCTAGATTTCTCCAGATATTTTAAAGTTAGCTTAAATCTCATAGTGATATAACCTTATAACTCTAAGGCTTTTCATTATTGTTCTACACCAAAATATTCCATACATCAATGAATGTAGTTAGCAGTTTAATAAGATACAGGTTCAATGTATAAAATCCATTGTATTTCTATATTCTATCAACAATTTAGAGATGGTAATTTTTAAAAAAAGGGCCATATAAATAATATTAAAATGGAAAACTTTTAAAGGGATAAATAACAAAATTTGTGCCACACTTGTTCAATAAAATATACAAAAAATATTTCTGAGAGAAATTTTAAAGGCATAAATAGATGGGGATATAAAAAAAATAGATCAAAGACTCAGTATTGTTAAGGTGATAGTCTTTTCCAGAGTTAACTGTATATTCATCAACTCCCAATTAAAATCACTTTTTTTGTAGACATTCACAACTAAGACTTTGTATGTAAATACAATAGATCTAAAATGGACCAAATAATTGTGAAAAACAACAACAAAGTTGGAAAATTTACATTATATGATTTTAAGATTTACTACAAAACTACAGTAATCAAGACAATGTGTTTGATGTAAAGAAAACATTTAGATCAATGGAACGGACGAAAGAATCCATATGTGTGTGATGTGTATGTGTGTATGTACACACACATTGATTTTCAACAAAGGTGCTAAGGCAATTGAATAGGGNNNAGAATTGTCTTTGAGAAAAATAGTGATGAAGTAATTGGATATCCAATATGCAAAAATATAAATACTAACCCTTATCCCATGGGGTTAAAAATTTAACTCACAAATAGAGTAAAGACCACAAAGGGGCAAGAAAAACAACACAACTTCTTGAAGAGGAGGACATTGGAACAAATCTAAGTGGCTTTGGGTGAGCAAATATTTCTTAAGTAGGATACAAAAAAGTAAATTAGATTTCATCAAAATTTAAAACTGGTGTTCTCCAAAGACATCTCAGGAAAAAGAAATAGCAAATCATAGATGGAAAAACATTTGCAAACTATATATCCAGTGAAGGACTTACATCCAAAATATATAAATAACCTTTACAACTCAATAAGAATTTAATGAGTCAAATAAAAATTGTTGCTTTAAAGAGATACTTCACCAGAGAATATATAGAAATGGCAAATAAACAGATAAAAAGATACTCAATCCCCTTAATTATCAGAGAAACACAAATTTCAAATATATACACTAGAAAGGCTAAAATTAAAAAAGACTAACAAAATCAAGTGTTAGAAAAGGATATAGTGCAAATCAAAGCTCTCAAACATTGCTAGTTTGAATACAAAAAGTACAGTCACTTTTGAAAAGATTATAATTTCTTATAATATTAAACATTCATTTACCGTATGTTCCAGAAATTCCACTGTTAGGCTTTTAACCCAGAGGGAAATATATTTTCACACAAAGATGTGTGCATGAATGTTTGTGGAAACCGTAATCTTAACAGCCAAAAACTAGGAAGAACTCAACAACCCATCATCTGAAATATTTGTAATCAAGTTATGATATATCTAAACAATAGAACATTATTCAGCAATAAAAAAAAAAAAACTATTGATGGATGCAACAACAGGGATGAATTTCAAAAACATTCTAAGTGAAAAGGGCCAGATGCAAAGACTGCAAACTCTATGACTCCATTTATATGAGTTCTAAAAAAGGGCAAAACTATAGGATACAGAGTGGATTAGTGTTTGCAAGGTGGATCGCTGGAGGAGGCATTATTGCAGAGTGATGAGGGAATTTCTGGGGGTGATGCAAATGTTTTGTGTCATGATTGTGGTATTGATTATACAACAGTACACATTTGGCAAAATTATATGGCTAAAATTGATAGATTTTAGTTTTATAAATTATGTCTCAAAAAAATCGTAGAAAAAGAAAACAAAGAATTATCAAAGACCCAAAATTGCTTTGTTTCATGGCTTATATCTACTGATATTTAGTGCATTATAAATTAATACTGTAAAAAGTTTAAAATATGTATTAACTTATTTTTTAAGAATTTCTGTAAACTTAAAAATAGTCTATAAATTAAAAATATGATGGGGCACCTGGGTGGTGTCCAGTTCTTGATTTCAGCTAAGGTTGTGATCTCAGGGTTGTGAGATCAAGCCCCACATCAATGGTGCTTCATGATCAGCCCAGAGTCATTCTCTTTCCCTCTCCCCTTCTCCTTCCCCCACCCACTCCCCAAAACCCCCTCCACCCCCACTCCCACTCAGGAGAGGTCTTTCTCTCAAAAAATAAATAAATAGGGGCACCTGGGTGGCCTAGTTGGTTAACTTCTGTGTTCGGCTCAGGTCATGATCTCAGGGTCCTGGGATATAGCCCCACATTGGGCTCCCTGCTTAGCAGCGAGTCTGCTTCTCCCTCCTCCCTGTGTGATCTCTCGCTCTGTCTCTCATATAAATAAATAAATAAATAAATAAATAAATAAATAAATAAATCTTTTAAAATAAATAAATATATAGTTTTATGAAAATAGATGTTAAAATATTTTACTATCTTTCAAAAAGTAAATCCATTACATATTTTATGACAAAAACTTTATTTTCAAAACAAAATTAACTCCCTAAGAAGAATAGCATTGTGTTATACTCTTTAATGTCTGGCTTATAGAAGACAGCTGGATTCTCATATCCACCTCTGTGTTTGATTTGTTGTGACAGGGGCGCCTGGTGGCTCAGTTGTTAAGCGTCTGCCTTCGGCTCAGGTCAAGATCCCAAGGTCCTGGGATCCAGCTCCGCATCAGGCCCCCTGCTTGGCAGGGGGCCTGCTTCTCCCCCTCCCACTCCCCCTGCTGGCTTTCCCTCTCTCGCTGTGTCTCTTCTCAAAAAAATAATAATAATAATTTGTTGTCATGTATTTTTTAAAGATTTATTTATTTATTTGAGAGAATGGGAGCACAAGCAGGAGGGATAGAAGGAGAGGNNGAAAGAGAATCTCAAGCAGACTCTGCACTGAGCTCAGAGCCTGACTCATGGTTTGATCTCACGACCCTGAGATTAGGACCTGAGCCAAAAACAAGAGTTGGCTGCTTAACTGACTGTACCACCCAGGTGTCCCTGTTGTGATATATTAATTAAGAAAATCTAGTTTCACAGACATATATATTTTGAATAAGGAGGAAGATTTCATAGCATTTTCAAGTGGTAGTTTCTTAAAAATGAGTTGCAGTGTGGAATATAGAATCCTATAAATCCTTTTTCTTCTGTTGCATTGCATCTTAAATGGATCTATAACCCATGCATGCAGCACCAAACATTGGCTAAGATATGAAGCAGTAAGATCTAGTATGCATTGCTGCTGGGAGAAAAAAAGTGATACACACACAATGGAAACAATTTGACATTATCTTTTAAAGCTGAACAGGTATAGATTTTTTTTTTTAAGATTTTATTTATTTATTTCTCAGAGAGAGAGAGAGAGAACAAGCAGGGAGAGCTGCAGGCAGAGGAAGAAGCAGGCTCCCCACTGAGCAAGGAGTCTGATGTCCTACATCATCCCAGGACTCTGGGATCATGACCTGAGCCTTAGGCAGATGCTCAACCGACTGAGCCACCCAGGCATCCCAAGTTACAGATCTTTTAAAAATGTCCACATTTATTCCCAGACAGGTATGAAAATATTCATAGCACTATTGTTTGTAATACCAAGATACTGGAAACCTTCCAAATGCTCTTCAGAGAATAATGTACAGATAAATTATACCATAATCACACAATAGAATATAATTATACAGAGGGGAGGAGTTAAGATGGCGGAGGAATAGGGGACCCTTTTCTCAGCTGGTCCCATGAGTCGAGCTGAATAGTTACCAGACCAACCTGAACATCCACAGAATCAGCCTGAGACGCAGGAAGATACATCTGGATCTCTACAAATGAACATCTCCAGCGCTGAGTATTGAGGTATGAAGCAGGGAGCCGTGAAACCGCGCACAGATATTGGAAGATAAACAGAAGGGGGAGGGAGCCGCCGCATTCGGGCGCCAGGAAGCAGTAGCCACCTGCACGGGGGAGCGGGCGGAATCGCGGACCGGCACCCAAGAGAGAGTGGACTGAGACTATAAGCCGGAGAACGCGCACGACCAGTCTGAGGGCTGGAGTTTCGGAGCGCCCGCAAGCCACACTGAAACCGAGCTCTGCAGCATGCGGGGAGGCTAGTGGCTGGCGGTGTTAGAAACACAAAGGACAGAGACATACCGGCTACGGAAGTGAGGGCTGGGATGCCGGGTGTGGGGTGCACATCCCGGGACACTGCAGGGTTGAGCAGCACCAACAGTAACAGAGTTAAAGTGGCCAGAACATCAGTGGAGAACGGCCCGCGATCCCTCTGTTCTGAAACAGAGGCTGAGATTCGGCCACTGCTGCTCTGACTCTCAGAAGAGGCACAGCAAACCGCCAGGGAAAGCTGCCAGAGAACAAAAGCCTGGAAATTCCGGCTCACAGCGTGCCCATCCCCATCCGCCCTCGCAGAGGACACAGAGACTCTACCCAAACAGGGTTGCCTGAGTATCTGCGTGGCAGGCCCCTCCCTCAGAAGGCAGGCTGAAAAATCAAGAAGCCCACATCCCTAAGATCCCTATAAAACAAGGGCGCACGGCCTGGGTCCCGGTCAATAATTTGGGCTCTGGACAACCCCGCAACCTCTCCTCATCAGAATGACGAGAAGCAGATGTCCCCCCCAGCAAAGAAAAGACAATGGGTCTGTGGCCTCTGCCACAGAACTAATGGATATGGATATAACCAAATTATCAGAAATGGAATTCAGAGTAACAGTGGTCAAGATGATGTGTAGACTTGAAAAAAGTATTATGGAAATGTTAATGAGAATATAAAATCTCTAAGGGCGGAAATGAGAGCGAATTTGGCAGAAATTAAAAATTCTATGAGCCAAATGCAGTCAAAACTAGAGGCTCTGACGGCCAGGGTGAATGAGGCAGAAGGACGTATCAGCGAATTGGAGGATGATAGAAAGCTAAAATAGAATCTGGACTCAAAAAAATCCATGCTCAGGAATGTAGGTTACGGGAGATTACTGACTCAATGAAACGTTCCAATGTCAGAATCATCGGCATCCCTGAGGGGGTGGAGAAAAACAGAGGTCTAGAAGAGATATTTGAACAAATTGTAGCTGAAAACTTCCCTAATCTAGCGAGGGAAACAAACATTTGTGTTCAAGAGGCAGAGAGGACCCCTCCCAAGCTCAACCACGACAAACCTACAGCACGTCACGTCATAGTACAATATGAAAATATTAGATCCAAGGGTACAGTATTGAAAGCGGCCAGGGCAAAGAAATTTCTCACGTACCAAGGCAAAGGTATCAGAATTACGTCAGGCCTGGCTACACAGACCTGGAATGAGAGAAAGGGCTGGGCGGGCGGGGGGTGGGGGGGATTTAAAGCTCTTTCAGAGAAGAACATGCAGCCAAGGATCCTCTATCCAGCAAGGCTGTCGTTCAGAATGGATGGAGAAGTAAAGACCTTCTAAAATCGCCAGTCATTGACCAATTTCGTAACCATGAAACCAGCCCTATAGGAGATATTAAGGGGGTTCTATAAAAGTAAAAAGGCCCCAGGAGTGATACAGAACAGAAATTCACAATGTATAGAAACAAAGACTTTACTGGCAACATGGCATCATTAAAATTATATCTCTCAATAATCAGTCTCAATGTAAATGGCCTAAATGCTCCCATAATATGCCGCAGGGTTGCAGATTGGATAAAAAGAAATGACCCATCCATTTGCTGTCTACAAGAGACTCATTTTGAGCCTAAAGATACATCCAGACTGAAAGTAAAGGGATTGAATTTAATCTTTCACGCCAATGGACCTCAAAAGAAAGCTGGGGTAGCAATTCTCATATCAGACAGATTGGATTTTAAACTAAAGACTATAGTTAGAGACACAGAAGGGCACTATATTATTCTTAAAGGATGTATCCAACAAGTGGATATGACAATTATAAATATATG
>NW_024425563.1:24908462-25078956 GCF_017311325.1 Ursus maritimus | reverse complement strand
CAGAAGGCAGGCTGAAAAATCAAGAAGCCCACATCCCTAAGATCCCTATAAAACAAGGGCGCACGGCCTGGGTCCCGGTCAATAATTTGGGCTCTGGACAACCCCGCAACCTCTCCTCATCAGAATGACGAGAAGCAGATGTCCCCCCCAGCAAAGAAAAGACAATGGGTCTGTGGCCTCTGCCACAGAACTAATGGATATGGATATAACCAAATTATCAGAAATGGAATTCAGAGTAACAGTGGTCAAGATGATGTGTAGACTTGAAAAAAGTATTATGGAAATGTTAATGAGAATATAAAATCTCTAAGGGCGGAAATGAGAGCGAATTTGGCAGAAATTAAAAATTCTATGAGCCAAATGCAGTCAAAACTAGAGGCTCTGACGGCCAGGGTGAATGAGGCAGAAGGACGTATCAGCGAATTGGAGGATGGGTTAATAGAAGAAATAGCTAAAATAGAATCTGGACTCAAAAAAATCCACGCTCAGGAATGTAGGTTACAGGAGATTTACTGACTCAATGAAACGTTCCAATGTCAGAATCATCGGCATCCCTGAGGGGGTGGAGAAAAACAGAGGTCTAGAAGAGATATTTGAACAAATTGTAGCTGAAAACTTCCCTAATCTAGCGAGGGAAACAAACATTTGTGTTCAAGAGGCAGAGAGGACCCCTCCCAAGCTCAACCACGACAAACCTACAGCACGTCACGTCATAGTACAATATGAAAATATTAGATCCAAGGGTACAGTATTGAAAGCGGCCAGGGCAAAGAAATTTCTCACGTACCAAGGCAAAGGTATCAGAATTACGTCAGGCCTGGCTACACAGACCTGGAATGAGAGAAAGGGCTGGGCGGGCGGGGGGTGGGGGGGATTTAAAGCTCTTTCAGAGAAGAACATGCAGCCAAGGATCCTCTATCCAGCAAGGCTGTCGTTCAGAATGGATGGAGAAGTAAAGACCTTCTAAAATCGCCAGTCATTGACCAATTTCGTAACCATGAAACCAGCCCTATAGGAGATATTAAGGGGGTTCTATAAAAGTAAAAAGGCCCCAGGAGTGATACAGAACAGAAATTCACAATGTATAGAAACAAAGACTTTACTGGCAACATGGCATCATTAAAATAATATCTCTCAATAATCAGTCTCAATGTAAATGGCCTAAATGCTCCCATAATATGCCGCAGGGTTGCAGATTGGATAAAAAGAAATGACCCATCCATTTGCTGTCTACAAGAGACTCATTTTGAGCCTAAAGATACATCCAGACTGAAAGTAAAGGGATTGAATTTAATCTTTCACGCCAATGGACCTCAAAAGAAAGCTGGGGTAGCAATTCTCATATCAGACAGATTGGATTTTAAACTAAAGACTATAGTTAGAGACACAGAAGGGCACTATATTATTCTTAAAGGATGTATCCAACAAGTGGATATGACAATTATAAATATATATGCCCCCACCAGGGGAGCAGCAAGGTAACAAGCCAACTCTTAAACAGAATAAAGAGACATATAGATAAAAATACATTAATAGTAGGGGACCTCAACACTCCACTATCAGAAATAGAGCACCGGAGCAGAAAACCAACATAGAAACAAGAGCTTTGAATGCCATACTCGATGAGTTGGACCTCATAGATATATATAGAACACTACACCCCAGAACCAAAGAATACTCATTCTATTCTAATGCCCATGGAACATTCTCAAGAACAGACCATGTTCTGGGACACAAAACAGGTCTCAACCGATACCAAAAGATTGAAATTATCCCCTGCATATTCTCAGACCACAATGCTCTGAAATTGGAACTCAGCCACAAGGAAAAATTTGGAAGAAGCTCAAACACTTGGAGTCTAAGAACCATCCTGCTCAGGAATGACTCGATAAACCAGGAAATCAAAAATCAATTTAAACAATTTATGGAGACCAACGAGAATGAAAACACAATGGTCCAAAACCTATGGGATACTGCAAAGGCACTCCTAAGGGGAAAATACATAGCCATCCAAGCTTCACTCAAAAGAATAGAAAAATCTAAAATGCAGTTTTTATAGTCTCACCTCAAGAAGCTGGAACAGCAACAGAGAGACAGGCCTAATCCACTCACGAGGAAGCTGTTGACCAAGATTAGAGCAGAAATCAATGAATTAGAAACCAGAAGTACAGTAGAGCAGATCAACAGGACTAGAAGCTGGTTCTTTGAGAGAATCAATAAAATTGACAAACCGCTGGCAAGACTTATCCAAAAGAATAGAGAAAGGACCCAAATTAATAAAATTATGAATGAAAAAGGAGAGGTCATGACCAACACCAATGAAATTGGAAGGATTATTAAACACTTTTATCAACAGCTATATGCCAATAAATTAAGAAATCTGGAAGAGATGGAGGCCTTCCTGGAAACCTATAAACTACCAAGACTAAAACAGGAAGAAATTGATTTTTTAAACAGGTCAATCAATTATGAAGAGATTGAGTCAGTGATAAACAACCTTCCAAATAATAAAACTCCAAGCCCGGACAGTTTTCCTGGGGAATTCTACCAAGCATTCAAAGAAGAAATAATACCTATTCTCCTATAGCTATTTCAAAAATAGAAACAGAAGGAAAACTACCAAACTCATTCTATGAGGCCAATATTACCTTGATCCCCAAACCAGGCAAAGACCCCATCAAAAAGGAGAATTACAGACCGATTTCCCTAATGAATATGGATGCCAAAATCCTCAACAAGATCCTGGCTAATAGAATCCAACAGTACATTAAAAGGATTATCCATCATGACCAAGTGGGATTCATCCCTGGGATGCAAGTGTGATTCAACATTCGCAAATTGATTAGCGTGATACATCCTATCAACAAGAAAAGACTCAGGAACCATATGATCCTCTCAATTGATGCAAAAACTGCATTTCACAAAATACAGCATCCTTTCCTGATTAAAACCCTTCAGAGTGTAGGAATAGAGGGTACATTTCTCAATCTCATAAAAGCCATCTATGAAAAGCCTACTGCAAATATTATTCTCAATGGGGAAAAGCTGGAAGCCTTTCCCTTAAGGTCAGGAACACGACAAGGAGGCCCACTCTCGCCACTTTTATTCAACATAATACTAGAAGTCCTTGCAACAGCAATCAGACAACAAAAAGGGATAAAAGGTATCCAAATCGGCAAAGAAGAAGTCAAAATGTCTCTCTTCGCAGATGACATGATACTCTATATGGAAAACCCAAAAGAATCCACTCCCAAACTATTAGAAGTTATAGAGCAATTCAGTAACGTGGCGGGATACAAAATCAATGCTCAGAAATCAGTTGCATTTCTATACACGAATAATGAGACTGAAGAAAGAGAAATTAGGGAATCCATCCCATTTACAATAGCACCAAAAACCATACGTTACCTTGGAATTAACTTAACCAGAGATGTAAAGGACCTATATTCTAGAAACTATAAATCACTCTTGAAAGACATTGAGGAAGACACAAAAAGATGGAAAAATATTCCATGCTCATGGATCGGGAGAATTATGTCCATGCTACCCAGCATTAAAAAATGTCCATGCTACCCAGAGCAATCTACACTTTCAATGCTATCCCAATCAAAATACCGATGACATTTCAAAGAACTGAAACAAATAGTCCTTAAATTTGTATGGAACCAGAAAAGGCCCCGAATCTCCAAGAAACTGTTGAAAAGGAAAAACAAAGCTGGGGGCATCACAATGCCGAATTTCGAGCTGTACTACAAAGCTATGATCACAAAGACAGCATGGTACTGGCACAAAAACAGACACACAGACCAATGGAACAGAATAGAGAACCCAGAAATGGACTCTCGGCTCTTTGGGCAACTAATCTTTGATGAAGTAGGAAAAAACATCCAGTGGAAAAAAGACAGTCTCTTCAATAAATGGTGCTGGGAAAATTGGACAGCTACATGCAAAAGAATGAAACTTGACCACTCTCTCACACCATAGACAAAAATAAACTCCAAATGGATGAAAGACCTCGATGTGAGACAGGAATCCATCAAAATCCTAGCAGAGAACATAGGCAGCAACCTCTATGACATCGGCCAAAGCAACCTTTTTCATGACCCATCTCCAAAGGCAAGAGAAACAAAAGATAAAATGAACTTGTGGGACTTCATCAAGATAAAAAGCTTCTGCACAGCCAAGGAAACAGTCAAAAAAACAAAGAGGCAGCCCACGGAATGGGAGAATATATTTGCAAATGATACTACAGATAAAAGACTGGTATCCAAGATCTACAAAGAACTTCTCAAACTCAATACACGAGAAACAAATAAACAAATCATAAAATGGTCAGAAGATATGAACAGACACTTTTCCAATGAAGACATACAAATGGCTTACAGACACATGAAAAAATGTTCAAAATCATTAGCCATCAGGGAAATTCAAATCAAAACCACACTGAGATACCACCTTACGCCAGTTAGAATGGCAAAAATTGACAAGGCAAGAAACAACAATTGTTGGAGAGGATGTGGAGAAAGGGGATCCCTCCTACATTGTTGGTGGGAATGCAAGTTGATACAGCCACTCTGGAAAACAGTGTGGAGGTCCCTTAAAAAGTTAAAAATTGAGCTACCCTATGACCCAGCCATTGCACTACTGGGTATTTACCCCAAAGATACAGACATAGTGAAGAGAAGGGCCATATGCACCCCAATGTTCATAGCAGCATTGTCCACAATAGCCAAATCGTGGAAGGAACCAAGATGCCCTTCAACAGATGACTGGATTAAGAAGTTGTGGTCCATATATATGCAATGGAATATTACTCAGCTATCAGAAAGAATGAGTTCTCAACATTTGCTGCAACATGGACGGCACTGGAGGAGATAATGCTAAGTGAAATAAGTCAAGCAGAGAAAGACAATTATATGATTTCTCTCATCTATGGAACATAAGAACTAGGAAGATCGGTAGGGGAAGAAAGGGATAAAGAAAGGGGGGGTAATCAGAAGGGGGAATGAAGCATGAGAGACTATGGACTATGAGAAACAAACTGAGGGCCTCAGAGGGGAGGGGTGTGGGGGAATGGATAGACCGGTGATGGGTAGTAAGGAGGGCACGTATTGCATGGTGCACTGGGTGTTATACGCAGCTAATGAATCATCGAACTTTACATCGGAAACTGGGGATGTACTGTATGGTGACTAACATAATATAATAAAAAAACATTAAAAGAAAAAAAAAGAATATAATTATACAGCACTGACCAAGATTGAACAAAAGCTACATTCAACAACATATATGAATTTTAGAAAAGTACTGTTGACTGAACAAAAATTGCTTAAGAATGTACATTGTATAGGGGCGCCTGGGTGGCTCAGTTGTTAAGCGTCTGCCCTCGGCTCAGGGCGTGATCTTGGCGTTCTGGGATCGAGCCCCGTATCAGGCTCTTTCATGGGAAGCCTGCTTCTTCCTCTCCCACTCCCCCTGCGTTCCCTCTCTCGCTGGCTGTCTCTCTCTCTGTCAAATAAATAAATAAAATCTTTACAAATAAAAAAATGTACATTGTATAAACAAGACTTAAAAACAGAGAAAACTGGATAAAATATTGCTTAGTGATCTGTGCATATGTGACAACTGATAATTACAGCAAGTAAATGATAGGGAAAAATTAAAAAGCATGAGTACTTCTGAGGGGAAGGCACGGACAGGGAATCGGAGATGAGAACATAGTATCTTCAACAAAAGGGCAATGTTTTATTTCTAAAATTAGTGTGTTTTATTAATTATTATTATGATTCATAACATATATAAAACCTGCGTGTGTGTTATGCACATTATCTATATATGTGTTACAAGATTCTTTTTTTTTTTTTAAAGATTTTATTTATTTATTTGACAGAGATAGAGACAGCCAGCGAGAGAGGGAACACAAGCAGGGGGAGTAGGAGAGGAAGAAGCAGGCTCATAGCGGAGGAGCCTGATGTGGGGCTCGATCCCATAACACCGGGATCACGCCCTGAGCCGAAGGCAGGCGCTTAACCGCTGTGCCACCCAGGCGCCCCTACAAGATTCTTTTAATAGGATTTCCAAAAATTTTTGAATGGAAGACTTTCCATCTTATTCATAGTCTGCTGAGATTTCATACGGTCACACTTGTTTAAAGTGAGAGATAACATAAAACAGTATCATATAAGATTTCCTTAATAGTATCATCAGAGAAAAAAAATCCATATTTGAGCCATGTAGATAATTTCTTTCAAAAATCAACATAATATGCACAAATGTAAATACACACCACACAATGTCTTATGACTCTTAACATAGTTGAGACTGAATCATTGAACCCACAGTTTTTCTTTCCATTCTTCTATTAATTTCTATTCTAAGCAAACACAAGCAGTGCCTTACATGAAATATGCCCAGAAATTGCACCACAAACATCCATTCTTGTGAAACAAATGAAAATCAGAAGCAAACCAAATAAAATTTCTCATTCAACTCATACTTCTCTCATTTGGGCTTCTGGGTGGTTCTTTTAGACCCACACAGATTCATTTAAGCTCTGCTGATGCAATACAGCATTTATTTTCATGACTTTCCCATCAAATTTAACAATCAGGCAGTAACAAGAGACTATATATTTTCATGGCGTTCTTTCAGGAAATTGAAATATAATAACTTTGAATTCTGACCTTATTTTCAAGGTCAAATATACAGTTCATGGAAACAGTGTATTTATGGTTCTGTAATAGAATATTTGACGTTATGCAGAAAAAAATTCTCTGTAGGATTTTATAAGGAACTGTCACAGATGTATTTATTTAATGACATCCATTGTTGGGTGTGGAAAGATGTCAAGAAGGCTATTATTTGATACACAGCCTCAGTGGAATGGTCACAATTAGTAGATGAGCAACATTAGTGATGTTCTTTTCTTTTTTTCTTTTTCTGATTATCTAGCCCTTAATTTTAGTTTTTATTGGCTTTGATGTCTTCCAGGCTAAAGACAGCTTTGTAAAAGAATTAAGGCACTCTATCCTCATTATAAAGGTGCCTTTAGGAGTCATACATTTTGATTGTAATAAGTAGGCTGTGTTATGTTAAGGATAATTATCATTGACAAATTAACACATTTAGAAACCAATAAAGAACCAGTGGTTTTATATAATTACAAGTGCTCTAAAAGGAAAAGAATATGTGATCTTTAATTGATAGTTCAACTTTTATTTCTGAAGTCTGAATAATAAAATAAAACTAAAAGAGTTATAGATTAAGTGTATTGGGATTTTTGTCATTTTAAAAGACTTCTTTTTTATATATATATAAACCCACTGTCTGTAATAAATCTGTTATTGCTTTTGATGCTTTTTATTATTAAAACAAAGAAGGTATATGTAAAATATCAATTTCATATCAAAAAACCATAACTGAAACACTGCATCAAGAAAAATAATATTTTTTCAAGTATAATTAACATATGGTGTTATATTACTTTCAAATGTACAATATAATGATTCAGCAATTCTATACATTTCTCAGTGTTCATTGAGATAAGTGTACTTTTAATCCCCTTTTTATCTATTTTGCCCACTTCCCTCTGGCAACCACCAACTTAATCTCTGTAATTAAGCATCTTTTTTTTGTTCCCTTTTTTCTTTGTTTGCTCATTTTTTCCTCATATTCCACATATGAGTGAAATCATATGGTATTTGTCTTCCTGTGACTGACTTATTTCATTTAGCATTAATCCTCTGGGTCCATCCATGTTGTTGCAAAAGACAAGATTTCATCCTTTTTTTGGCCAAGTAATATTCCATTGTGTATATATATATATATATATATATATACACACACACACACAGATACACACTATACATATATATTATCCTTCTTTGTCCATTCCTTTATCGATGGACACTTGGGTTGCTTCCATATCTTGGCTATTGTAAACAATGCTGCAGTAAACATAGAGATGCATTTATCTTTTCAAATTAGTGTTTTCATTTTCTTTGGGTAAATACCCAGTGATGAAATTACTGGATCATATGGTAAAGAGGAATACTGTTCCTAATTATAAGATATTCACAGTCTTATTTTATCTTTGTGGTTATAGATAGTAATAACAAGTGATGAATTACCTTTATGTTCTCCATACTCAAAATAGTCATCCAAATATATAAAATGTCTCTAATACTAATACAAATGCAAGTGGGGAAGGGACAGAGGGAGAGGGTGAGAAAGAATCTTAAGCAGGCTCCAGGCCCAGTGTGGAGCCTGACGTGGGGTTTGATCTCATGATCAGGTCTGAGATCATGACCTGATCTGAAATGAAGAGTTGGACACATAAGCAACTGAGCCATCCAGGCGCCCCTCTAATACTAATTTTAAAGAGTTATTTAATTTGTGGCACCTTTGGCCTTAATACTCATAGGCCATAACCTAGAAAACTAGGGAGTCTCTTAAAGTCAGGGACGCTCAACTATATTATATAATTCTGGTTCAAAGAGAAAAGTTCTTGTAAAAATAACCTATCCACGTATATTACAGTTACCTCGATTAAGGAAAGTTCAAAAACACAGCCACAGTTAGATGCTAAAAAGCCCTAAAATGGTAGAGAATGAGGGAATCTTCTTTTTATTAGTACAACCAGTAATCTCAGTACTTTCATATTAGGGATGCTTGAAGTATGTTCCTCAGTACAGTTCTTCATAAAAACTGATTTGTAATCCCTAAGCTTGTTGAAATGCTGGATTAAACCCAGGCACTAGTGTACACCAGTCATATAGATGACAATTTAGAAATTAGACTGTAGAAGTTATATCCCAAAGTTAGATAAAGTAAAATGAAATTGAAGAAGGTTGGAGACATCAAGGTTGGAAAAGAAAATGACCCATCACCAGAAGTTTTAAACTTATGCCTGTTACAATTATTCTGTTCTGTGTTTAAGTGAAACAGTTGATATCTCAAAAATGTTATCCAAATAATACATGTTCATTTACTAAAAAAATGTGCACGCAATTAAAAATGAACCATTTGGTTGTGCACTTTTCTAATTGGCATTTCTAATTTGAATAAAATAAGAGGGTAGTGCATATATTGCCAAGTACAAAAGTTTTATCTGAGCTTAAATGAAAAAAAAAAAAGTTTTAGAATAAAAACAATAGAAAGATATTTTCCTGAATTTGTAGCTTCTTAATTATAACCTTTATTCCTTACCTTCCCCTCTCCATCCTGACTCTTCACACTTACCAGGTGACAGAACAGACAACCATAAACTTTAAGATTTTCCTGCAGTACATGATGGGGCACAAAAATGATATAAGGCTTAGGAAGGCATCCTCATCTCTGGCTTGAAATAATTCTTACTGGCCAGCCCAACAAGCTTAACATCAGGCATGCAGTCGCAGTCCATACAGAAAATCATTTTCAAAGTAGCTGAAAGTTACTCCTGAATAAATTTGTGGAGGCTTGACCTCTGCAGGATAATACTCTCGGAGAGGCACAATAAGAAAGGCCATAAATAAGGAGCATGGCATAGGGAGGAAAAAAAACATGTCTGGTTCCTCTCTATTTTTTTCTAATTTTTAAGTTCTTCTTAAAAAAAGAAATCATAATTTTAAATAATGTCAAAAAAGTACCTGTTTTGTTAGAAATTTCCTGAATTTGAGGACTTGTTCAATGCTGTTTCATCTACCCTTTTTGTGCAACTTCTGTAAGAGCATAGACTTGGAAGAGCCAAGTGCATCTCACGAAAGAGTAAATAAGGTACGTTCCGATTTTATAATATATAATTATGAATAAAAGAGTAAAATCACGGGATAAATAACCGTGGATCCAAAGCCTTGCAAGGAAAGTCATGACAATTACTAAAAATTTAAAAAAAAAAAAAAAGAACCAAACAAACCTGGATCTGCTTGTCTTTTACACATGAATTAATCAAATTCATCTGATAATTTACCATACCACAGTAAGTTTTTCTGGAGGAGTATATATAAAATTTGGGGGAAAAAAATCTTTATTCCAAGACACACCTAAAATAAAGTTGAATACATCAGTAGAACACATTTTCCATTGTACTTACTATATTTCCCTTAAGATAATGAACATTTTTGTAGCTTAAATCCAAAGGCTGGGATGAGATCCAGGATGGGAGGATATAGAAAGGCAAGACGTAGGACAAATGTCTTTGTAGGTTAATATCATGCCAAAATCCTACAGAGCTGTCTCATGGGTGTTTAGTGCATCAGAGCCAGTTCTCCTGAAGCTGACAGAAATCTCTATATCTAATTGTTGTATAATTGTAGAGGAATAATATCACCCTGCTTTGATTTAGCAAATGGAATTTTTTCCAGCAAACTCTATATCAAGGTTCAGTTGAAACAGCTGTGCAGCTCTTGCATGAACCAAACAAAGGCAAACCTTTAAAGGATAGACAAAATTCCATGCCTTTCTAAGCTGCTTTGAAACAGAAGAGAAGTACTTTCTTTCCAATATGAATAATGTGGTGTCCTTACAAGGTCATTCCCAGTAGAACCAAAAATCAAGTTACTGAGGGGTTTTTCCACTCTTTTTTTTTTATAATAATCAGAATATATGACCAAAACTGAGCAGAAAACAATGGCATCTCCAGTGTTGAAACCACACTCCCTCTGTCCACAGTGCCTCTTGTATTCCCCATTTATAAAGCCATCGGCTGTGCAACACAGACCCTGCAGAGAGAAGCCCTTAGTAAATATGTGTTGAATTATTCTTGGACTTCTTTTTTTTTTTTCTTAAACACATTTGCTGGACTGATCTTTAGCATAAGTAAGAATTATTTTTTAACTACATTTTAAAATTTTGAATGGTATTAAATGACTCCTGATACAAACAATGGAAAGAATTAGCACTCATATTCCCTAACATCTCCAAGCTTCTTGATTCTTAATTATCTTTTTAGTATTAAATTTATGTCTTGATTATATAAGACCTCAAACAACAAGTTGCACATTTCTCAGGCTTACAAAAATGGATGTAATGGAGCCGGTAAGCTCAAAAAGTCTCATGTGGAAGAGAACAAGAAGATACAGCATAAGATGGCAAGGATTAGATGAGGTAGTGCAGGGCTGATGAGCTTGGAGAATGGGTAAGACTTTCCACCAAGAGACACAGAATGCTGTGCTTTAGTGCAAGTAGGACCATGTAATCCTAAGTGTTGGTATGAAATGAGAATATGTCAATATTTACATATACTTGTTTTGAGGACTTACGTCCCAACTTTGGGATTTCCATCCTTTCTGTAAATCTTTTTAAGAAAAAATTATAGGGGACGCCTGGGTGGCTCCGTTAGTTAAGCATTCAACTCTTGATTTTGGCTCAGGTGGTGATCTCAGGGTTTGGAGATTGAGCCCGGCGTTGGGTTCATGCAGGGCAGAAGAGCTTACTTGGGATTCTCTCTCCCTCTCCCTCTGCCCCTCCCTAGCCTTTCCCTCTCTTAAAAAAAGAAAGAAAGAAAAGAAAAGAAGAAGAAGAAAAAATTTATAAAGAATTTGGAAACTAATAGGACAGGGTTCAACTGAAGACTGTATTTTGAGTCAGTCCTGTCTACATATGTAGAATTTATGTCCACACATGTCTACTTGCACAGGATTCTTTGGCCAGAAGGACACCTGCGAGGAGGAAGTTCTCTGTGTAGCTGGGAGACAGGGAATTAGAACATGTGACACAGTGGATGATTTTTCCGCTTCTGTAGAGAACAGAGAACCCACTAGGATGTAGTGTGTCAGTGAAGCATGGCATCCGTGAGCCCGGGGAGAGGGAATGACCACTGAAAGGCAGCCGTGTTCTTTTGCTGAATGTCAGTAGTTTCTATTAAAAGTGACCTTGTTCTGAGGAATGTGTGGGAGTACTGAGACATGCTTGCGAGTGGGATGGGAAATCTTCTAGTGGCCAAAGGCCTAGAGTTGAGTTAGGATGATGAGCTAAGAAGAAAATAAAGGTAAATGTAACCTCATTTGTAACTGCAGACTGGTCGTAGCTGGGAAAATCCAAGTTACTTTAGAGAGATTCAGGTAAAACTTCATTTCTTTCATCAATTACCCAGGGACTTAATTACATGACTAAAAAATACGGTTGCCTAAAATGATGTCTGAATACCAAAGGGAGTACATGTGGTCACACCTCACTGACTCCAGGAAGCTGCCAGAAGAATGCTTTCCAGAAATAAATATGTATGGAAGTATCAGCCAAAGAATCGACAAAGTACCCTGAAAATTAATTTTTACTGTTTTTATTATAGGGTGTGCAATAAATAACCTTCATAATTCCTTCAATTGGTGGATCTAGATATTGCAGTTAAAAGGACTTTTCTCTCTTACCTCTCTTCAAATTCAGACTTTAGCTACAATAGGTATCATGTTTTCATAGTACAGCCTTCTTTTGGTATTTATTAAGACAGACTTCAGAGCCATAAAAAAATACACAAATTAGAACAACATGAAAGGTTTTTATTTTACTCAAAAGATATGTTTTGTGAGTAATAAGGAAGTTAATATACTTAGGGAATTCAAATTATCATGTATGTATAGAAGGAGGAATTAACACCAATTATGTTGCAGGATATTCCTCATCAAAATACAAAACCAGGGCACCTGGCTAGTTCAGTCAGGAGAGCATGTGACTCTTGATCTCGGGGTTGTGAGTTCAAGCCCCACGTTGGGTGTAGAGATTACTTAAAAATAAAATCTTAAAAAAAAATAAAATAGGGGCATCTGGATGGCTCAGTCAGTTAAGTGTCTACCTTCGGCTCAGGTCATGATCCTGGGATCCTGGGATCGAGCCCCTTGTGGGGCTCCCTGCTCAGCAGGGAGCCTGCTTCTCCTTCTCCCTCTGCCCCCCATCCCTTCTTGTGCTCTTTCTCTCTCTCAAATAAATAAATAAAATGTTTAAAAATAAATAAATAAATAAATAAATAAATAAATAAATAAATAAAATAAAATCTTAAAAAAAAATACAACACTCGGTTGTCATCCACAAAACTGGAGCCATACCCAGTGTGGCATTAGCAAGTTTTGCCCATCACAATGAGGAATAAACATGGAATTACTTGCAAGGAATCCAAGGCCATATCTCAGAGCATCCAGACGTTTGAACATCTCTTTGATAGCTTGACTATGAGAGCAGGTCTTTAAAACAGCTCAGGTAGTACCATCCGTTTAAATATACTCTCCTGTATGTTTTCACCACCTACAGCCCAAAAGTGCCTTTTAACAACTCCTCCCAAGGGCTGCAGGGACCACAGGAGATAGCATGCTGCCAGAAGAAACCATTCAGAGGAGAGCCATTCAGCTTTGGTAGCTACAAGGTATTGACTTTACAGTTGTACCCAAAGGGTGTTGCTCGAGGAAAAGTATGAGAACATAAAAGATATATGTCATTTTTACTCATTCCTTTATAGTCAGGGAAAGTGTGTACTAAGAAATAAATGGAATCTATGGAAGCTCAAAAAGAGAGGAATAAAGATATATAAACATTTCTTGCGACAGGGAAAAATCTCTTTTGTTCTAAAGAAGTGGTCAAGTTGTTAGACACATCATGTTTGTGATGCAAGATGGAAGAGGCACAACAAAAAAGCTTCCATGCCTCTGGCGTTGAAGATTCATTAATGTATCCTCTCCTCCTGTCTGTTTATTTTTTTGTCATGAAAGGAACTTCAACAAATGTATTTTCCTTATAGAGATGGCTATCTCAGACCATCCTCAGAGAATCAAGTGTTTAAAAATACAAAAAATAAAAATCACTGGCCAATTATTGTGTTGTTTTATTACACCTGGCAAAATATTGTAATGCTTTCAAGTGGAAAAGTTATAAAGACAAAATGGTCTTATATAGTAAAAAGCCAATGAAGATCAATAGAATTTGTCTTTAGCAAAAATAAATCACATGTAAAACCTCCCTTTTCCTAGTCTCCCTTAAGGATTATTTTTATAAGAGCATTTCACTGAATTTAAACAAG
This sequence comes from Ursus maritimus, assembly GCF_017311325.1. Lineage (NCBI taxonomy): Eukaryota > Metazoa > Chordata > Mammalia > Carnivora > Ursidae > Ursus > Ursus maritimus. The sequence goes on along the minus strand of NW_024425563.1, from coordinate 25,064,972 downwards.
AGGATTTGTGCAAATAGCCGATGACATTGTTTAACAACTGTCTGTACACTCAGAGAAGAGCAATTCAGAGTTTTTGAAATAACTGTTTTTTTAAAGATTTATTTATTTCTTTATTTGAGCGAGAGAGCAAGCGAGTGGGGGAAGGTGCAGGGGGAGTGAGGGAATCCTGAAGCAGACTCCCTGCTGAATGTGGAGCCCAATGCAGGCCTCATCCCAGGACCCTGAGATCCTGAACGGAGCTGAAATAAGGAGTCAGCTGCTTAACCGACTGAGCCACCCAGGTGCCCCTTGAAATAACGTTAATGTTGTGGAGGGAATAAGAGATACGAGAGAACTTACACTGCTTCCACAATAAAGAATTGGGAGAAATCTTGAAGGGATAGCCTTTTTTTTTTTTAAAGATTTTATTTAGTTATTCGACAGAGATAGAGACAGCCAGCGAGAGAGGGAACACAAGCAGGGGGAGTGGGAGAGGAAGAAGCAGCTCATAGCGGAAGAGCCTGATGCGGGGATTGATCCCATAATGCCGGGATCATGCCCTGAGCCGAAGGCAGACGCCCAACTGCTGTGCCACCCAGGCGCCACAGGATAGCCTTTTTTTTAATCAATGGATGAATATGGTCTAGTAACAAAATCAGAGCTATTAAATATCCATTGCTACTGGAAACATGTGATCAGTGAGATCCTGGATAAGCATTTTGGGGGGTAGGGATAAAATATATCTAAAAGAAACAGCACTGGGTGGAGATGGCATACTGTCATAGAAGGAGATAATTATTCACTGGTCTCAGGTCATCTGTCAAAATGGTCCTGCAAATGAACTCATAATCAGAGCTGTACCTGTTTCCAGATACAGAAATATGTGCTATGCAGTAGAGATCATCATCATCATCATCACTGTCTTCCTCTTCCTCCTCCTCATCATTGTAATAGCTACCATTTATTAATTTTAAAATGGGCTAGCACAATGTTAAAGAGCTATAATATATTGTTTCAGTTCATCATGCCAATACCATCATCTTCAAAATTCTTTTCCTTCATTTCCTCCAACGATAATGCTACTGGTCATTGGGACAATATGGCTCTTACAAAGGCAAAATTATGGACTGACTTAAAATGATAGATGGACATCCTGAGTCTCACAACCAGGTAAAATCTGATTAAATGCTGGCAGTTCAATATATTTCAAGTGAGCCATCAAGACATGGCCCTGGAGATTTATATTTAGAGTTTTTATATAGTTAGGTAATATTCCCAAGACCAGGATGCCTGGTATATATTGATGACTTCCATTGCTTTAGCTTGAAAACATTATTTATATTTTCAGGTTTAAAATACATTATTTACACAAGGAATAGGGAAAACAAAAACTATCCCCGATTCTATAGGCAGAACCTGTATGACTAGAAATGTAGTATGTTCCCTTGATGTAGTATGTTCACGTGACTACTGAGCTATTGAAATGTGGCCAGCCTAAATCGAGATGCCCAGCAAGTGTACAATGCACACCAGATTTTGAAAATGTATTACAAAGATAAAGTAAAATATCTCATTAATAATTTTATATTGATTATGTATTGAATGATAATATTTTGGATATACAAGGTTAAATAAAATATATTAAAATTCATCTCATCTGTTCCTGTTTACTTTTTAATGCAGCTAATGGAATATTTAAAGTTACGTCATTCACAGTTGTGGCTTGCATTCAATTTCTCTTGTACAGAGCTGTATAAACAGAGATTTAGGTTTCTGGAATAAAAAGGATGCCAGTGAACTGGGACTAATGAAATATCCTGGCTGTCCTGGGAACTATGTTAGGATGAGATTGCCTGATTCTGATGATAATCTGAAACATGATATATGAAGCCAGAAGTAGTAAGTCCTACTTAGGAGCATATAAATAGTCTTTATGTAGTCTGTACGATTTTTAGGTGGTATTACCAGCAGTGGTTACCTCTGGTCTTCGTTTGTGATTCCTTGCATATTTTAGCTTATCCCCAAACCAGGCACTTCACAAACACGTCTTGATCAGGAAAGAATGCCAAAGTGAAAAACTATAGATACAAAATAGGATATAGGAATATATGTATACATGTGTCTATATACAAATATAATTTATTAAATATGCATTTGTTTATTTAATATATAATGCAAATGTAAAATATGTTATATAAATATCTATTTTTGTTTTAATATTTATTTATCTATTTATTTTTTAAGGCTGGCCCCAGTTATAAGAAATTTGTGTATCTTATGAAAGAGCTTGAATTTTATCATGTCAACTAGAAAGAGAACATTGAAGGCCTTAAAACACAGCAGTGGCATGATCAAATTTTTATTTTGTAAAGATCACCATTGCAGAATATTGTCCTCTAGGTTTATGGTTCTCTGTGAAGACAGTATTTTGCAGTGAGGATCTTAAACAGGTAAAAACTAGATCAGAAGAGAAATATGTTCCTTACTCATACTTGGGTAGGTTTTCTCCAGTTTCTAATGTGAAATTGGGACTGTGGTATGTGAAATCACCCATTACTCTGTAGTCACACAGTGTGACTCATGCAGTCTGACAAAATGGCCCTTGGTGTCCTGTCAGAGTTCCAGTATCAGTTAAGGTGCCATCTCTCCATTGTTCTCTCAAACTCCCAGCACAGAGTAGACATCAACTCACTACTCTGTTCTCATTTGTTCTTGCACGGAAGTCTTCCTTTTTTCAATACTCCTACAATTGCTGGCTGCAGAGTAGAGGTCAAAACTCGAGTGCAGGAGTAGGGAATGTGGATTTTAAGATCCACTTTAACCTGTGTGGGTTTTTAGAAGTCACATAACCTCTCTGTAGCTGAGTTTCTAACATCTGAGAAATGAGGTTAAAAAAGAGTACCAGGAAATGCAAATCAAAACCACAGTGAGATACCACCTCACACCAATTAGGATGGCTACTATCAAAAAATAAGTAAATAAAAATAAAAAGTGTTGACGAGGATGTGGTGAAATTGAAACCTTGTGCACTGTTGGTGGGAATGTAAAACGGTACAGCCACTATGGAAAATACTATGGCAGTTCCTTAAAAAAATTAAAAATTGAGTTACCATATGATCCAGCAAATCACTTCTGGGTATATATCCAAAAGAATTAAAAGCAGAATCTTAAAGAGATATTTGCCCACACATATTTATGACAGCACTATTCACAATAGCTAAGAGGTGGAAGCAATCAGAGTGTTTATCAACTGAAAAATGAACAAACAAAATGTGGTGTGTATATATATACACGCCATGGAATATTATTCAGCCTTAAACTCAGAAACATGTTACAACATGGATGAATCTTGAGGACATTATGCTAAGTGAAATATGCCAGCCACGAAAAGACAAATACTGTATGGATTCCACCTGTGTGAGGTATCTAGAGAAACCAAATTCATAGAAACACAAAGCAGAATGGTGTTTTCCAGGGCCTGAGGAAAGGAAAAAGTGGAGAGTTATTGTTTAACAGGTATAGAATTTCAGTTCGGCAAGTTGAGGAAGTTTTAGAGATTGGTTGCACAACAGTATGAATATAATTAACACAACTAAATGGCTAGTTGGTAAATACTATCATGCTGTACGGTTTTTACCACAATGAAAAAATAATTTTAAAAAATAGTATCCAGGGGCACCTAGGTGGTGTAGTCAGTTAAGCATCAGACTCTTGGTTTGAGGTCTGGTCCTGATCTCACGGTGGTGAGAATGGAGCCCCCTGTGGGGCTCTGTGCTGAGTGTGGAGTCTGCTTGAGATTCTCTCTCCTGCCCCTCCGGCTTGTGCTCTCTCTCTCTCTCTGTCACTATCTAAAAGAAATAAATAAATCTTCAAAAAAAAAAAATAGTATCCAGCTCATGAGACTAATGTGAACGTTAAATAATGTATGTAAAGTGCCATGTGAAAGAACCATGCCTGAAACATTACAAGTATTTAATAATTGTGAACTATTATTATTACTTCAGAGCTGAATTTCTGCTAAGTCCACCATTTCTCTTTTGTCTCTTTTGTGGCTGGCTGGTAACTATTGAGGCAATGGATGAATTTTATATAAATTTGCTTTTATAACCAAAGAGTGCTTCTAGGCTTACTGTGTCCACGAAGTGCACCCACAGTAAGCATAACTCATGGCTTAATCCCACTATTAGGAACTTCTTCTGGCTCTCCCATACTTGAATTTTTGCTGTAGGACCATTTCATTTCTTTTATATATAGGCCACAGAAACCCACCTAAACTAAATAGAAATGGAACTCATAATACATATTTACTGTGTGTTATTTTTCAAAATCAACAGTTCAGAATGGGACTTAAATAGATCACTTCCATGAAGTTATCTGAATATTATTATTTCTGCCAGTATGCGGACAAGGGTTGTTTATTTTTATTTTAATCTCCACTGGGACATTTTATTCTTGACCACCTTCTCTTTCTTCACTTACAGTTTATGCAAAAAAATGGATAAAATCAACGTTAAGGTGTTTTTCACATTTATCTAGATTTAAGAAAAAATTGCAACCATCAAACATAGCTATGATTTCTATCATGATCTTCTATTTTTATACATAATGGCAGAATTTGTAGTTTTGTCTTGTTTGCAAGCTTACTAAGATTGCTTTTTGCATATGATTGAGAATTGCTTTGCAATCCATTCCTGTGTTACCATTCCCATAAAAGTATGTACTAGCCTGCTGTCACTCTCCAGCCTGTTGCCACAAAATGTATACATTGCTCTAAGACATAAATCTCCATCTTCAATGGTGTAATGGGATATAGATGAGTAATCTAAATTTTTAAGATGAAAAAGCGAGTAAAAACCTATTCCACAAAATGTCACAACATGCTATATACCTGAAAAAGAACTCTTATGGAACCCCCTTCATCATTGTAGCAGCTGTGATTGTAATCACTTTTAAATGATGTGTTCCACTGAAAGGAGTTGATCACATACTTTATGCAAAGTTAGAGTACCCAAATATATCTCCTTGTCTTGTTTTGTCATCAGATGAATGAAAGCTTATCTGCTGCTCTTTATAAAATCGAAAAAAATCCTATACACCTCATCAATGTAAAACAGTTTCTACCCTTGAAGCCTAGCCCTGAATTACTCAGCTGCAATCCATCTGTTTGATGTGTTCCTTCAGAGTAACAAACTCGGGGCACCTGGGCGGCTCGATCAGGTTAAGCATCTGACTCTTGATTTCAGCTCAGGTCATGATCTTGGGGGCCCGAGATAGAGCCAAACTGTAAGGATCTGTGCTCATCGCAGAGTTTACTTGTCCCTCGCCCTCTGCCCCTCCCCCTGCTCACGCACGCTCTCTCTCAAAGAAATAAATGAATAAAATCTTTAAAGTGACAAACTACAGCACATGTAAATAACATACATATAGCTTTTAAATATGTATATATATAGTAATTCTAAAAATTCCTCATTAGTTATGGCAGTGTTCTATTGTTAATAAATGTCAATCAATGTGAGAATGTGGTGTTTTTCCCTCTACAAATACTTCTAGAAAACTACTAAATTCTCTGTCTCTTTATCCATAAGTTAGAATGAATTAAATTATTTCTGTTGGGTAGAGGACACTACTCTTCTGTCATTTTGAAAAACATACTGGGGCAATAAAGGTGGCGTGTCTATTACGTAGCTAGTCTACAGACTGGAGTGTATAATTTTAACAGAGCGTGTTCCTGATGCATACATAAAATCGTAAATTTCTACTACAAGTGTTCACACACTTAACCATGAATAGAGGATCCACGCTAATAAAAATGGTCCGTACCTTGGCCTAGAGAAAATTAAGTGTCTCTACTCCTAGTTTTAGCACTTCCTATACTTAACCTTCTTTTGGCCCCAACCACCTAGTTATCATGTGTCTATCTTTAACCACATTTCACAGGACATCTAATTTTCCTAGAAATACCAAAGTACCCTCCTCGAGTACCTGTGGCTTTCCTTTTTGTCATCCACCATAGCCTTTAGATGGAATCCAGAATGGTCACTAACATCTGTCATCTGTGATTTAAATTTGCTTTCTATTCACTCCTGACCTCTGATGCTCCATTGGTAGATACTGGTGGGAAAATCCACCTAAGACATTTATCAATCACAAACTCTCAAATGTTCAACTGTCACCCAGATTGTCTGCTAAAGCTTGCTTATCTACTTTGAGTATCACAGGTCCCTGTGTTCTAACCTGCCTGACTCTGTTCTTTTACTGTGCTTCTGAATCTGGGTGAGTTATTCCAGATCTGTTTCTAGAGGCAGGTTTCCACCCTGGTTTCTTATCCTCCCTTCTCCCTGATACAGTTGCACTGATAGAGTTCTCTTGTACCTCATGCTTATACTAGACTGGTGGCAGGAGCCATTAGAATAACATGTTGGGACTAGACTCTAAATTAATGGTTTTAACATGTTTCATGCTCACAGACAGTGGGATTTTGCTAATAAATCACATGTATTTATCATATTATACTTCATTATTTTTAAAATAATTATTGCAAAAAGGCATGTTAATAAAGCAAGAAGTAGCAAAATTCCCAACTAATAACATGGCTGCTTACTGTTTTTGTTTATATAACTACATAATAAAATTGTCTTGGATATTCTTACTATGAATGAAATCTTTAAATCCTTTATACAGTATGTTTTAGCTTTCAGCAAGGCTTCCATCTAAATAGCCTAATTTAGATACAAATTCCGTTTTGTCCTCTTCAAAATTATCTGCTTTTTGTTACCCCTAACTTCTCTGAATATATTTCATTATTTTCTATTTTTAGAATCATAAAATAGCTATCATTTCTTACATATAAACTTGGTAATACTATGATCTTATTTCATGTTCATACCTTTAGGAGATAAGTATTTTAAATGTTATTCTGTAACATGAAGAAGCAATAAAATTAAAGAGATAAATTTTTTTGTCCTAAACTGCCAGGTCGGACTGCAAAGACCATCCTCTTTCATCTCTCCTGTCTCCTTTTTTAATAAAGCTGGGCACTTTATCCCTTTTTATCCTGTTCTACATCACAGATATTCATGGAGTGACAGTTGCTTCAAATCTATTTAAGAGCTTATCTAGTTATTTACATATGAGAGAGCATGTGGATGGGATTATACTACAGGAGCCAGGCAACACAAACAGAAAGGCTTAATGTTGTGCTTCCTAAAGTATCACTCACCTTTACTGTTGGAACCCCTTTCAATCATCATCACTTTTTTGAGCCTTCACATTGTGCCAGTCCCTCCAGTATTTATAGAAGGAGGAAATACATAGCTAAAATCAAGAATGTATTCCATTCTACCTTTTCATGTTTTTATTGTATTAATTTTACTAGTACATACACACTCTAAAAGTTTGTATGTACTAATATGTGAATTATGTACCTTATAGACACTAATTATATACACTAAAATGTATATCACAAATACATTATAATTTACACATTATATACATAAATGCATATAACAATATAATTAGTAGATATAAGTATATATTAACATATGTGTATACATTAAAATTCCATTACCAATATTTTTTTAAAATATTTATTTGAGAGAAAGAGTGAGAGAGAGCAGAGCAGGAGGGAGGGTCAGAGAGGGAAGCAGGCTCCCTGCTGAGCAGGGAGCCAGACACAGGGCTTCATCCCAGGACCCTGGGATCATGACCTGAGCTGAAGCCAGATGCTTAACTTACTGAGCCACCCAGGCGACCCTCCATTGCCAATATTGAATTTGCTTGACACTCAAGATAATATTGTCCTCTCCTTTCTCCCACAAACCTATGCCTTTTGCAAGCGCATGCACACAAACACGCGCGCGCGCGCACACACACACACACACACACACACACACACACACACCACATACAGCAAGGACAAGCCAAAGTATGTTTTCTCTGAGGATCACCACTTGGTTAATCTGTAGGTGTATTTTCTCTAGTGATCCACATGTTTCTACTAGAGTCCACATTATTAATGCACATTTCTATATATTAAATGCATCATATAAGCTAGGACCTATCCACTCTAATAAAGAAAACTCCTTTATAAATGGTTTAAAGAAATATTAAACTTATTGTTTCAAAAACAGTAGGACACTATTCAGAGAAAAATAACAGAATCTAGAGTCTCTACGGTTTGACATCAGCAAATCAGGTGCAGGTAAAATCTACCTCATCCTTATTTAGGACACGTTATTTAAGCCTTAAAGTAGCATCATTTTCACCTGTGAAAGACTAAATCCTTTCTAAGATCAGGAACAAGGCAACAATATCTGTTCTCACTTATTCTATTTAACATCACAGCCAGTGTAACAAGGCAAGAAAATGAAATAAGATGCAAAATTATCGGAAAGAATGAATTTAAATGGTCCTTATTTCCAATGACATGATCGTGTACAGAAAACCCAAAGGATCTACAAAAAAATTATTGGAACTAATAAGTGAATTTAACAAGGTGATAGAATACAAAGTCAACATAAAAAGTCATTTATTTCTGTTTTAACAATGAACAAATAGAAGATAAAATGTTAAAACATCCCCATTTATAATGACATCAAAAATACTTACGAATATATTTAATAATTGATATGAATGATCTTTTCACTGAAAACTTCAAGGCATTGCAAAAAGAAATTGAAGACCTAAATAAAGGGTAAGCTACATCATGTTTATGGGAGGGGAGACCCAATATTAGTAATACTGCTAAGTCAAAGAAATCAAATACAAAAGAGTATATTTTGCATGATTCTATTTATGTGAAACTCTAGAAAAAGCAAAACAATAGTGACAGAAAAGCACTAAAAAAAGCCTGTCAGTAGTGGGCCAGGGAGGAGGGAAGGAGAACAAGAGCAGGACTAAAGGAAACTTTTGAGAGTGAAGGATGTGATTATATGATCTGTATCTTGATTGTGGTGCTTACTATAGGATTCTATAGTTACCACATTTGAATGGGTTTTGTTGTAAATATATTTAATACTTTAATTTAAAAATGACAAAATGGGGATAGAAATATAAATAAGGGAAACAGGTATGATAGTTATGTTGAAAGCAGCATGATTTTTTAATCTAAGAGTTATGCCGGTTTTGAGGTGTGGTTTTTGGTTTTGTTTTTTTTCCTTTGGTGTGACAGTTTGAATGGGGAAGGTGCATCTCTTTTAAACTCTCCCTAATTTGAAAATTCAGTGTCTCAGAAACTACTCAGGAATAAAGAGAACATTATCATTGAATATAAACTGTTTTGGGAATGGTAAAGACCATTCAGTAAAATTATGGTGAAAGGCACAAATCACACAAAAATACAAGGAACTGAAACTGGGATATTGGGATTTATAATAAGTAATATATATTTGGTCTTTTTCCCTGTTTCAGGCACACAGCTCCCTAAAGCCCTTGGCATTTCCTAAGTGACCAGAGCTAGCAAGGTGCCTTTTGTAATGTTAACAAGTGACTTTTAGAAATGGAGAAGGATTGGGGCTGGTTGCCAGGGTAACTAAACCTGTAATTAGAGGTTTGAAACTCAGTTCCACCTCCCTGACCTCCAAGGAGGGGAGAGGAGCTAGTTGAACCAATCACCAGTAGCCGATGATTGTTAAATAAGTTTCCATAAAAACCCAAAAGGAAAGGGTTTAGAAAGCTTTTGAGTTGGTGAACTCTTGGAGAGTGGCCCGCTTGGAGAGAACAGGGAAGCTTCCTGCGCCTTCTCACAGACCTTTCTGTATGTAGCCCTGCCATCTAGCTATGGATTCGTTATCCTTCAGTATCCTTTACAATACACAGGTTACTCTAGTGAGTGAACTGGTTTCCTGAGTCTTGGGAGTCACTCTAGCCCATCAGTGGAACGCAAGGAGGAGGTCGTGGGAACCTCTGATTTATAGTCTGTTGGTCAGAAGTACTTTCACAACTTGGACTTGCTACTGGCCTCTGAAGTGGGTGGAGGGCGATCTCATGGGCAAGAGCCCTTAACCCCTGGGATCTGGTGCTGTGTCAGGGTAGTGTCAGAAGTAAGTTTACACCCAGAGACTTCGTGGTGATGTGGGGAAAAAATACACCCCCACACATTGGCATCGGTGTCAGAATCTTTAGCAGCCATGTGTGATTTGTATTTGAAGTTGCAAAATGGTGTTTTTCTCACTATTACTCATTCTGTATTTCTTACTTTGCATTTTACTGTAAAGAACACTTTTTCACCTTCCTCCACTTAAGTGTGTATGTATATAGTATGTTCTTAGTAACACTGCAAATTAATGGATTATGTTTTAATTTAAAACAAATTATAACACATATTTCTCATTTTGATGTTTTCTATATAAAATATAGATAGTATATAGGTATATATATACAGTTATATATCATATGTAAACATTTATACATAAGATATGTGTAATATATAGATATAAATATTTAGATATACAAACACTTATATATTATAACATACATTTTTTATATGTTATTATTTGATATAAAATTTTTTAATTTTACCAGTGTGAACTTGCTAGTCTGGCTCCTGTATACTTTCGAAATTGTCACCGTCCTATCCCTTTTCTGCCTCCCCACTGACCTCACTTCTTGAGTTCAGCCAAGAAAGAATTCAGAGACAAACTCTCAAGTAGCAGGAGCATAATAGCAGTTAAAGAGAAAGTACATCATCAAGATAGGACAGGGTGGGCCTGGAAGTTGTAGCTGCACAGGGAATCGGGGTTGTCTTGTTTTTTATCCTTAAATGGCTTATGGGTCATAGCTAGATAGGTCTCTGATTGAGTTACTTTCAGTCATTTCAGGGACTCCTTCCAGTGGGCTAGTAGGGGAACTTTTTGGCCTATGTGGTCCTTTTAGGAACAGTCATGGCAGCCATTCTCGACAGGAAGGGGGTCAGAACCTCAATGTTATAATGAAGATATAGGTTACTGCGGGCAGCAGTTAGAGGGAAGAATGCGTGTGTATCCCACAGGTTTTTCCGGGCTGTTTGGAACTTGGTTTCCACCTTTTTTTATCCATTGGAAAGCATTTGTTCCCTGCTCATATCTAGCTAACTGCCTCCTCTGTCAAAATTTCCCCATCATTTTATGGACACTGTCTTACTTTCTAGACCAAGATCTTTCAGATCCTTCCACTTCCCCTTCTCCAATTCTAGAATCATCCTATAAGGGAATAATTTTGATAGTAATAGTATTTAGAAACCAAGATTCGGGAACCAGGAGTGTTCATTGGTTTGGGGGATGTCATAGATTCTAGCAAACAGAGCTTAAAACATATATACGTGTTCAAATCACCAGTTCAACCTGACACTTCAAGTTTCAGCCTAAGACAATAGGATACTTCCAGGGTGCCTGGGTGGTGCAGTCGTTAAGCATCTGCCTTTGTAATCTCGGCGTTCTGGGATCGAGCCCCACATCAGGCTCCTCCACTAGAAGCCTGCTTCTTCCTCTCCCACTCCCCCTGCTTGTGTTCCCTCTCTCACTGGCTGTCTCTCACTGTCAAATAAGTAAATAAAATTTAAAAAAAAGACAATAGGATACTTCCTTTCCTTCCCCCATTCCTGTTATATCCCCCTCTTCCCAAATGAAAACCCTGATTTCAAAAGCAGCAGTATATTTACTCATTTGCTAAATCCAATTCTACATACACACACACACAAATAGTTTGGGAATACTGGATAAAAACAAAGATATTAAGTAAAGTTCAAGATGTTTTTCTAACTCTTTGTAGCCTGAGCTTATACTGTGAAAGTGTTTGGAGTACATTATTTTGTTTTGACAAGTAGTTATGTTACCAATTGGATATACAGTTAGTTTCCTTTTTTTTCGCCCCCAGTTTGTTTTAAATGTATATTTGCGACCATTCCTGTTGAGTATATTTATTTTTAAACTAAGTAAAACTTTAGGGGCGCCTGGGGGGTTCAGTCGGTTAAGCCTCTGCCTTTGGCTTAGGTCATGATCCAGGAGTCCTGGGATCTACTCCTGCCTGGGGCTCCCTGCTCAGTGGGGAGCCTGCTTCTCCCTCTTCCTCTGTCCCTCCCTCCCTGCTGTTCTCTCTCTCTCTCTCAAATAAATAAAATCTTAATGAAAAATTAATAAATAAAATAACCTAAGTAAAACTTTAGCATGCCCTGAGAAGACAAAACCATTCAGAGTATGTATAGAAAATCAATGTACTGTCACTTCCTCACTATCCCGTCCACACACTTCTTACGTTTCAGTCTGGAGGTAATGAACTTTATTAGTTTCTTCTTTATTCATCTTCTGTTCTTTTTCAAGCCTATGCACACCCCCACACTGGAAATCACTCATCAGCTTATTAATAGCTGCATTGTACTCTATTGCATAGAAGTAAAATAATGCAGTCCATCATTTTTTGTGTCTAATCATTTAGGTTATTTCCAGGCTTCCATAGCGAACAATGAAACAATAGATCCCATTGTGTAACTGTGTGGATGTGTTTTGTATGATGAGATGGTTGTATGATGAGATGGCATAAAATACGGTAAATTCCTAGAAGTAAGATTGGTGGTATCTTAGTCTCCTCAGGCTGTTGTAACAAAATGCCGCGGACTGGGTGGCTTAAATAAAAGCAATTTATTTTTCCCAGTTCTGGAGACTGGCTAGCCCAAAGTCAAGGTGCTGGGCATGCTAGGTTTCATTCTGAGACCACTTCTCCTGGCTTGAGGCAGCCACCATCTCACTGTGTGCTCACATGATTTCTTCCTGCATGAGGTATCAAACTCTCTGGGGTCTCTTCTTATAAAAACACTAATTCCATCATCAGGGCCCCACCTTTATGACCTTATTTAACCGTAATTAGGTCTTTATAGGCCTTATCTCCAAATACAGTCACACTGGGGATTAGGACCAACATACCAATTTTGGGAGGACATGTTTTTAGTCCATAGCAGATGTGTCAAAGGGTATGTTTCCCCTGCCATTGTTTAAATTTTCTACCACAATTCTTTCCATCTTTTTTTTTTGTAAATTGTATATATGATGAAATGCAAACATTTTAGATATTAGTTCAGTGAGTTTTTTAAAAGATTATACCATTATCCAACACAGACTATAGAATATTCTATCATTCTAGAGATTTAACTTATGCCCCTTTCAGGGAAACTTAACCTCCTCCAGAGGCAACCACTTTCAGACTTCACTTAACATAATGTTTTTGAGATACAGATTTGTTAGTTTGTTTTTATACGTATTCCATTTCTTTTTATTCAATATGTTATTGAAATTCATCCATGTTGCTATGTGCATCTGATGCATTCCTTTTCATTCCTTAGTATCGTCTCACTGTATGAATATAACACAATTTGTTATTTTCTGATTGAAGGGTATTAGTGTGGTGTTTCATTTTTGGCTACTATAAATAAGGCTACTATAACCATTCTTGTATGGGACTTTGGAAACATTATCCTTTCTCTTGGGTAAATACATAGAAGTGAATATGTAATTGTTGTATTATAGAAATATGTTTCATTTGCAAGAAATCTCCTTTTCAAAAATGGTGTGCCATTTTATGTGCCTTCTAGTTATGTTTAGAGTTCTAGCTACTCTGTTTTTTTGTCATCATTTGCTACTGGCAATCTTTGATTTTAGACACTTTTGTGTATTTTAATTTGCGTTCCCTAATTAATAATGATTAACGCCTTTTTGGTATATCCTCTTTTTAAAAACATCTATACAAATCTAAAAAGAAAAAAAAAGACACACACACACACACACACACAAAGAAAACCCTACACAACTTTTTTTTTTTTTTTCTCATCTGCACAGTTCTAATGCCTTTTAAGGGAGGGGTAGTTTTCCTTTTTAATGTTGATCTGTAGGAGTTCATTATATAGACTAGATAAATGTCAGATAAATGTGATGTGAATCTTTTCCAGTTTGTAGTTTGCTTATTTTCTTAATGGTGTACTTTAATTAAATTGCTTGCTTTATCTCTGAAAGCTTGGTTTAGATTTTTCCCGTGGAGTGATACATAGTGCAAAGATCTTGACAGTTTTTTCAGAAACAAGAAGGGCAGGTGAGGGCAGCCAGAGCATGGGTTCACTCCTGATTGATCCTGGAGGTGTAGAATCCTTCCATTCAAGCTGCTATGGCCTTGAAGTAAGTTTTGACCTCCTAGAACTGCTTGAGACCCTCAGCATGACTGAGAAATATGCATACCTTTTTCACTGTTGAATTACTAAAACTTACTAGTTTTAAAGCACTGTTAATGAAATTGCAATATTTAGAATTAATTGAGTGTTATAACCGCACACTATAAATTATCAAAATAAATAAAATGGAAGTTTGTTTTTTCAGTAAGCTTATTCCTTTCTTATAAATAACCAAAAAGAATAAAAAAATGTTAGATGTGTACTAGTAAGTCATTGGGTTTTAGCTATAGGAGTTTTTTTTTTTTTCCTTAAATCACTAAACTTTTTTTATATATAATTCTGGCCACAGCTAAATTTGCCCTTTGTGTCCTCCAAGCTGGACTACTGTGAGGAATTCTAATCAAGGGTTTCTTGAAGAGCTTCTCTTAGGTTTCCTGAGTTGCATCCTGGGGAGAACACAGCAGAGAGCTTGTTAACTGCCTCTGATTACTAAGAATGTGTTCGCTGAGGGAACAGTGAGGCGGGCTGCCTCTGAATAATGCCTCCAGCTATGTAAACCTCTCAAAGTACTTCATTTGATATTAATAGCTGAATCAAACTCTTATTTACTGGAAATCCTCTTTCAGTCACTTAAAGATGGAGAATTTAAAAACTTTTTTAAAAAGCCCCTACTGTATCTAGGGCTTTTCCAGTCTCCATCTTTTAGCCATTTCAATGTGAAAGTCAGGGTCGGTTCAGCCTGTAAAGAAAATGTGAGCCTACGTGTCTCTGTGTCTGTGTGTTTCCCTCTCTAAACCACAGTGACTGTTAAGTATTTATGTTACTCTTAAGACAAAACAAACATATGCTCTTAGAACAATTAACCTTAAATATCCATTTCTTTGAAGTATGTGTATATAACGTATATACGTACTTATGTTTCTATATAATAAATGAATATATGCCATCTTATGTACATATAAATAGCAAAGATTTAACAGTCAAAATGATAGCCCCAATTGGCAGAAATTAATGATGTTAGTTATAATACATTTTGGCATCGCTATCCCTCTGAAGCCATTTGATGTCATAGTACACAGACCATAAAGTTAAATATTTATAACCTATGCCTTTCTTAGCCCTTCCTTGCATGAGGAAAGGATAATTGCAAAAGTAAAGCCGCTCCCCAACAAATATTTTACAGGGTTGCTAACAAGAAGTCGCATACAGAATTGAGTTTTATCTGAGCTCACATCCCTCCCTCATGCTCACATTCTGATAATAATGAGAACTGCAGTGGCCAAAAGTTCAGGGGCAAGGGCCAGTCAAATATGGCACTAAGGTCCAAGATGATGGAAGAATTTGAATAAATGGCTCCTGACCCCTCAGATTGTTGCTTTTTATGTTGTTGTATGAGCCATGTTCTGTCTGCAGCAAAGATCGTAGCTCAAGTTAACAAGGCAGTTTATTAATCCAAATTCACAAGGTTATTAATCTTGTTTTGATTTTGTAGCAAACAACATTCTAGCTCACTGAGAGAGCACTAACTAAATAGTACATCTCTGATACTTTATATTTGTAAAACACATCCACATACAGAATGTTATTTAATATGTTTTGCAATATTTTTTTTTTCTTTTATGATGGAGGAAACTGAGGATTGGGAAAGTTCTGTAGTCCTAAATTTTAAAAAACTAGTAAGTATCAGGTAATTGATTCTAACATGCTTTTTAATCTGTAATTATACTAACTCTATTTAATATGAATGAGTTCTATTTATACTACCCATTTAATGATAGTGGTAAAACTTGGGTCTTTAATAGCTAAGATATTGGCAGAGGGAAAATAACAGTGGGGGGGGGGTTAAAAGAACTGTCTGTACACTCATGCTGGAAAAGCATGACGAATGGACATAAGTTCCCTGGATCTGGTCTGGCAGATAGAGCCCATAACTGGAATTTCTAAGAAATGTGTGTTTTTGAAGTGTAGTGGATAGCAGCATCATGGAGCAGGACTCGACTCTTCAGAGCAAAGTGTGGAGTGGAGAAGATAATAATGGGGGATTCATCAGATGTTTGGGAGCTCAGGCCAGGTTGCAGGCAAAATTGGTATTGAAAAACAAAACAAAAATTCAGTAGCAAATTTGTATGAAAGCTGACAATGGACAGTTAAGAGAAGGTACTCTACATGTTCAGGTCCAAATAGTTGGGAAATGAGAGAGGATGGAATTTCAGATATACTGATGTGGTAGAGACACATCACATAGATATTTGGTTCTCAATTGTTGACTCTTCAAAAAGGCTAGAAAAACTTGTTGACCAAAGTTAAGTTTATTAGATTTACCACAATGAGGGAGAACACAACCTTGACAGAGTCTTAATAGTCTCAAAATGGGAAATTAAGGCAAGATCTTTGTAGAGTTTTAGGGGACTGAACTTAATGGTTTTAAGGGGCTCTTTCTCAATTAGAAATTTGTGACAACTGGGTAGCATTTAAGACATCATAACTTTTGATGGGTACATAGAAGCAAGGGTCTTGAAACACGTCTTGATCAGGAAGCGGTTAGCCTTGATAAATAATCCGTTTAGTTGGTTCATACTCTTATCTTCTAGAAGCAGGTATTTCCTGGAGCAAGCAACTAAATTAATTTTGCTTGGTTCCAGCATAGTTTAATACAAGGACAGAGAATTATCTTGGGTTCAGTTCCATAGCCTAGAAGAATTGAATTCCAGTGGCACTGTGTGTGACAGTGTATGTGTATGTGTGTGAGAGAAAGAGATTGAGAGAGAGAGAGGTCTCCAAGCCTTGGGGAGAGACTCAAAGAGAGATTTAGAGAAAACTATAATTTAATGAATGTGGATATTTACCATCCTCCTAATTGTTCCTGAGAGTTACTGAAATGGGGAACATAATTCTGATATTCCTTCAGTTTTCTCAGTCCTGTTTGCTGGGACTATGATTCATATATCTAAAGTATTTTTTTCAGGGGCCCCTGGGTGGCTCAGTACATTAAGCATCTGCCTTCGGCTCAGGTAATGATCCCAGGGTGCTGGGATCCAGCCCTGCATTGGGCTCCCTACTCAGCAGGAGTCTGCTTCTCCCTCTCCCCCTGCCCTTCCCCCCAACTCATGCTCTCTCTCATGCTCTCTCTCTCTCTAATAAATAAATAAAATCTTTAAAATAATTTAAAAAATAAAGTATTTTTAAATTATGACTTAACAAACATAAGTAAATTAATGCATGTAGTGCTCAAATGAAGAAATTTTCCATTCCATATTTCCTATCCTTCAAACCTGAAAGGCTTAGGGAATTTTCAAAGATCAGTTTCCTGTTAGTGACTTTCACCTTACAGGTTGACCATAGAGCCTCATTCTTCATTAATTATCATTCATTCTTTCAAAGTATATGGCATTGGGTTTCAGTGTGCAGCCTACTGTAGTCAAAGAAAGCCCAGGAAGGAAGGAGGCATGAGTTAGAAGGTATCTGGCCATAGGGACTCCAGCTAATTAGAGATGAAAGGGCAGCTGGCACCTTAATATTTATAGCCATTACTAAGTCTTAGCAAGAAGGCAGAAGAGGTAAGGAGAAGCATGCATTATAGACAGGCAGATTTAACTACATTTAAAACAGAGCTTTCATGCACATTAAAACAACATACTTTGATAGCCTCACCCATTTGTCTAGATAGCTTTGCTTTTTGCCTAAAATATATATAAGGAAATTTATTGGAAAGTGTAAGAAACACCAGCAAAGTACTTTACTGATAACCATGATGATTCAATATCTCTGTCTAATATTCTGATGCTTCTGTGCTAATTGTCTGGGTTTCATGTATTTATCCAAAGCCCAGAAAAAAAAAAAAAGAATTAATCACATATCTTAAGCATTATACAAATTTGTATCCACGGTTTCTTCATGTGCCCCTAAAATGCATTATCATCAGATTATTTTCTAACAAAAATAAGCTTATCATACTCTCCCAAATTAAGAAAACTAGTAAGTGGTAATATATTAATTTTATCCTGAAAATAGAAGTCTGGATTACATTATTTTTGTATAACTTCCCACGGAATAGTCAACCTAGAAGGTTATATTCAGAAGCATTTGTGTTATAATTAAAAATAAATATTGAAGTTTTTTTTTTTAATTAGAACTGTGCAAAGATAGACTTTAACTGCTTTGTGAGATAACGACTCTAATTGTCAGTAGAACTGATAAAGAATTTATTTATGACTGACTCAGAGTCAACCAAGAAGGAATTTCTGCATTGGGAGAATGGGCGGATTAGATGACATCTAAAATTCTGAGACTTTCCTAAAGAAGTTTAATATAAAAACTAGCTCAAAACCTTGTTAGATAACTTGGTATGACATCACGCTTCAATATACTACAGTTTCATACCAACCAAGGTGATCTTAAGTTTTCCCTCAGCCTGACCAAACTTTAGAGAGGTTTCTTCCTGCTACTAGGTCCCTGACCTCCCTTTCCTTAGAGCATTTATGTTAGAAAACTAGTACTTGTCACATCTGCCCCTTTGAGATATAAATTCTTTAAAAGCTCCTGTCAGTTTTACAACCTAGGACTGTCTTTCTCAAGGACCTAGGAGCTATCCCTTTGAAATACTATCATCAAGGAAAATAGTGCCCTGTCTCTGTGGGAGGATAGGAGCCTCACTTCAGTAGTAGACTAACTATAGGAGGCACGTTGGCCCAAGCTATAAAACTACTTCTTATCATGAAGATACAAGAAGATTTACTTTTCCTTTGGATAAGGCTAATTTGCAAAAAGAGATGGTTTAAGATTTCCTCCATCCTAGTTCTTAACAACTCTCCAGCCCTTTGTTTCTTTTTCTCAAAAAGAAAAAAATTAAAAAGATAAAGGTTT
Source organism: Ursus maritimus (assembly GCF_017311325.1). NCBI lineage: Eukaryota > Metazoa > Chordata > Mammalia > Carnivora > Ursidae > Ursus > Ursus maritimus. The sequence goes on along the minus strand of NW_024425563.1, from coordinate 25,046,002 downwards.
TTTTTTCACTAATTCACTGATTTGTTCATTGAACAAATATTTACTTAGAGCTTCTTTGAAAGCACTAAAAGGATACAAGAAGAGTGTTCAGTATTTTCTGAATGAGATACAGTTAATCAAGAGATATAAATATATAAACAAGAATAATACCGGAAGAAAAATTTTAAAGATAGAAATAAAGTACTCTGAAATATTAAAAGAAATCAAATGATTTGTACCTGGTTGGTGAAGGAGATGGAGTATTCACAGGAGGATTCATGGAGGAACAAGTGTTCAAGCTGGGCCTCTAACAATGGCAAGAAATAGTGGGCTTTGGATCCACAGAGAAGCGTATTTTAAGGAGGAGGCTTTCAAAGCAAAGGCAAGAGGACAGACAGAGCTGTAAGACTCCCCTGAGGCTTATAAATGGTGCAGTGTAATCAAAACAAGCTTTCTTTGGGGGGAAATATAACCGGAAAATTAGGTTGACCTAGATCTTGAAGGGTCTTGAGAACCAAGCCAAGGATTTGGGATTTTATCCTATGAATAATGAGAAGCTATCATGGTATTTTAAACTAGAGAGAGAAGTGGTCAAATTTGCATGCTAAGAAGTGCAATGATGCAGTAGTTCTCAAACATTTTTGGTCCCACCTTTAAAATATTTTGAAAGAAAAATACAGCAACTCATTATAAAGATGTTTTCCCCAAACCAACACTTTGAACTGGCGTCTTGTGAAGAGAACATGGGAAAGAACCAGCATGACGCCTTGATTACAGGAGCATTCTCAGACAGGTCAGTTTCAGGACAAAACACACATGGAAATGGAGGATGTGAGACATGATTCCCTTAAGATTATCTGGTCCCATGTATTTCTTGGCAAACTTTGCCACTCCTATAGACACGCATATGGATACAACATTCTGAAGAGTGCTGAAGGACAATGCAGTGGAGGATGTGAAGACTGGAGATAGAGTTAACAATAGAATATTTTTATTTTAGTCTGTGCACAAGTTGTTTAGTGCACAAAATAGGGCAGCAGAAGTGGCTTTTAGGTACTGCTGCTTAACCAGTTGCTCCACACCTACTGTCTTAAAATAACAGCCATTCGTAGTTGCCTGTGAATCTGATAAAGTATCATCTGACCAAGGGTTGACTCGCTCATGCATCCGGGATGTGCCAGCACGTAGGCTAGGGTCTCCCTTGTCTAGGATGGCCTAATTCACATATATCCAGTGCCTGCCAATTGCTGAGATGAGGGTAATGTGTCTCCTTATCCCTCAGGTTCGTCTAGGTGTAATAATATGGAGGTGGCAGAGTTCCAAGAGAAACAAACAAGACATTTGGAAGCCTAGACTTGAAACTGGCACATTATTCCTGCTATATTCTATAAATAAGTATGTCACAAGACCAGTGCAGAATCAAGGGGTCGAGATGGAAATTCTAACCTCTTTCTGAGAATTGTTGCAAAGTCGTATTTCAAGAAACTTGAACACAGAGAAAGGAAGAATTGTGGTCACTTTTGCAATTAGCCATAATGGTGATATAGAAGGCCTCTGAGAGTTTAGAGTGGGACTTCTTTAAAAAGAAGACTCTTGCAGGAGCAGGTATGTCGTACCAACGGGAAGGCGTCTGGAGTGTGAAGATTAATGAAATCAATGGAAGCTTACTTGATGTAGTGTGGTGAAATAGATGTAGTGAAGAAAGAGCAGAGGTAAAGGAGGAAAGAATGTACAAGATCGGGTGAATTACTGGTTACAGGAAAAGTAAAGTTCTTACTAATATTAATTGTAGTTGAATTGTATTTAAATATGGAGTTAATTAAAATTCATTTTAATTGGGTCAACTGATCTATATGTAAATTTGGCCAACTTCATCATGGATGCAGAGAAACATTGAATATTAGTCTTTGATTGACAAAGCCTTCAAGTCCATCTAATCCAGTCCCCTCCTTAACACGTAAGAAAATAGAATATATCATTCAATAATACATAGAAATTACATTATTTAACCCATAAATAAAGAACATTTGTCATAACACATCTGAGTCCATAACTAGTAATAACAGAGATCAAGTAACTCAGTTAACGTTTACTGAGAAGTACTGTGAGGGTACAAGTAAAAGAAATCCACAGGTAATGTAAAATTCAATTTTCATCATCAATTTCAACCACTTTCCAAGTCTTTAATAACTGATCTGCATGTTGTCCTAAATCATAGTATTTGAGAATAAAGATACCTTGGGGAAAACCTAATCCAGTTGTTTTAAAGCAGTATTTGAAAACACACTTACCCAAGAGGATATTGAACAAGAGTGCGAGTAAAGTCACTTGCTGAAGGCACTTGAACAAGTTGTTGGCAGAGCCGGCTCAAAGACATATTTTCTCAGACTCCCCAACTCACTGCCCCCTACTCAAGGTAAGCAGAGGAGCAGGAGTAGTGAAAGGAAGACAGTAATGAATGGTATTCAGAGGCAGAGTGTGAATCCCAGATGATGGCCTGAAAAATATGGAACCAACTGCAGCTGGAACGAACGTGCATTTGCTGTGTAAATAGAGTGATAGATGCACGATTCACACACACGTGTGTATGCGAAGGTCACTGACCACTGAGTGCTCTCACTCATCAGAAGATGCAGATCTTCAGACTCACAGATACGTGAAAAGAATCCATCTGTTCATCTTTTTATCTTGCCCATTTGTGCCTCATTTTCTTCCGCAGGTAGGATCAGAGGGTGGCTAATCAGTGTTCTGTTTAATCAGGTATTCTGATTAATAGTAGCTATACATATCTTGCAGGTAATTAAATTCCCAAACATTAGGATTCAAGTAAATATCTTTGACATTAAGTCTATACCAAGCAAAATATAATTTTTCTTTGTTGAATCAACAACCCTAATAGTTCAGGGTTATTATGATGAGTTTCATTATCATTTTATTGCTGAATTGCAAAAGGGCCTATCCCTGAGCTCCAGAATACCACACAACAGGCAGATTGTGCATAACAGAAAAAGAGAAAGAAATCCCCCATTTCTGCATATCCTGCACAGAGCTTCCCGTTTCTGTTTATAAATTTTACACATTTACAAATGTTCATTTTGGATTGTAAATGAAGACTGAGGAAGAAGCAGCCCGTAGCATCTTGGTAGTTACGACAGATGGCGTTAACCATGTGGGAATGCTTAGAATACAGAAAAATAAATTGTTACATAGGGAGGGCTCCGTCTTACATAAATGTTGAGTATAATGCAAATCAATTAATTCTTGTAGTATTTTAAAACAATATATAGTGAAAACTTTAGTTACGAAGAATCAGGGAATAATGTAACAAAATTAAGTAATAAGCAAGTAAAATTAAGTATCCATTCCAGATGTAAACAAAATAATAGAATTTAGTAATTCTCAGTGTTTAAATATCTTTTCAAGCTGAATTTGAAAAGGCAGTGTGGTCTCTAAAGCAGACAAGTTTTATTAAAACAATAATTTTATGCAAAGAAACCAAATTTCCCTATGATTAGAATATAAGCTCAAGGCAAAAATATTTTTCAAAACCAATTTCTACCACGCTTACTCCCACACACACCAGAAGCTACTCACCCTGCGAGCTCCAACAGCATCTTCAGCCTTCCTGGGAAACCTCACACTACACCCACCCAGACCATGGTTGTACCTGGCCTGCAGCACCTGCCATCGTGGTAAAAAGCGAACATTTCCTGATGCAAGGGCCTGGGTAAGGGGCCATCTCGCTCACCACAGGTTAAAAAAAGAGTTGCAAAAATAGAATTTCTTTAGAATTGCAAATAATATGTCCGATGGCCCCTATCTACCACAGAGAATTGACACCCACCATCAAACATTTTAAAATATACATGCAAGGCTTTTCTTAATGGTCAGAAATTTTACATCATTTCTTTTTCTCCTTTAACTCATATTTCCATTCTACTTCCTTCACAGACTTAATGTAATATTAATGCAGTACATTTTTATTCTTAGATGTTTTTCATCGATCACCTCATCAGGCCACTGTACTGCCTAACCCCAGGGGCCATTGTTCACATAATACATATTATTTCTTAATTCCTTGAAAATAAAGTATGTTAATTTAAATTTATTTTCTTTACATTTCCCAATTTGCCATGACCATAAGGCCCTATGATTTTAAAAAATTTCTTTGGAGGTCGAGTTATAATTACAGCAGTGACTAGTACAGAGTTAAGAACAATTATATTACCTATTATGATAATTGTAAAATAAAAACAGTAAAATGATACTGAAAATTAATTTTAAGATAACTGGGCCTTCTTTCATAATTAGTTAATGTGCCATTAATTAATAGCATTAATTGCTAGAATATGAAAGAGTTCAGTAGCTATTCTGTCCCACCCTAATTCTCACCTTCAGATGTGAGATCTGAAAAATCTTGTTTGCATAAAAAAGTGGATGGATCTGGAAAGAGTTTTGCAGCAAAATTCTCTGAACTACAGAGTTACATGGCAAATATCACCTAAATATCTTTCATCAAACTTTATTTATGTTCTGTTAGTGGATAGTTTGATCAGTTCCCCTTTTAACTTTGTAGGAAAGAATGAAGTAAAAATACCTGATTTAGAATATGGTTGTTACCCATCATTAGTTTCATTCACTGTTTCAAAACCCACACTTACTTTAATGCCCCCAAGATTCTTTTTTATTCCTTGAGAGATAGCCCTATATTTTGCACAGTATGAGATGAATATCCCAGTTTAAAGACTAGTAGACTAGGCTATCTGACTGTTTGGTGCCCTATTTCCTGTGGATATGCTGAGAATGTATTATTGTATGGGCACCATTAACCTCATCCCTTCCAGTATGTGCAAAGATGGTGAGGCTATGAGAGACAACAGAAGACATGCAAGTGTTTTCAGACAGTGATGAATGTTAAATGAAATAAACAGGACAAAACACTCCATAATAGGAAACATCATGAAAAGCAAAGTACAAATCATTCAAGAAATGACTGTGCCTCGTTTATGTTTGTTAAGATTTTATTTATTTATGAGAAAGAGAGAGAGAGAGAGAGAGATCACGAGCAGGGGGGAGGGTTAGAAGCAGACTCCCCACTGAGCAGGGAGCCCGATGCGGGACTCGGTCCAAGGACCCTGGGATCATGACCTAAGCCAAAGGCAGAGGCTTAACCAACTGAGCCACCCAGGCACCTGACTGTGCCTTATTTAAAAATAACCAGGGACATGTCTGCCTTTGGCTCAGGTCATGATCCCAGGGGTCCTGGGATTGAACCCTGCATTGGGCTCCCTGCTCAGCCAGAAGCCTGCTTCTCTGTCTGCCCCTCCCCCCTGCTCTTGCTCTGTCTCTTTCTCTCTCTGTCTGAAATAAATGAATAAAATCTTAATAAAAAAAAAAAGTAAAAATAACCAGGGACAAATGTTTAAGCTCTTCTTTAGTAATTTAGAACTTGTCAATAATCTTTCAGAACTTAAACCACTATTAAGTGGAAAAGTTTCTGCATCCCCATAAACGTAATATAAAACAGGAACTATTCATTAGTAGCCAGTACCTACTATTTCTAATATTTGCTCTTCACTAATCTGAACTAGAACAGATAACTTAGATACTAGCTAATGGGCTTCTACCATTTCTCAAATTTAAATATTAATACTAACCAGTACCAATAACTTCCAAGCACCTAACAACTTGTGTGAGAGAAGAAAGAAAATAAGCTGGCTTAAAAACTATGCCAAGTTAGATAGATATGGGCTCAGCATTCCCCATCTGCCAGGAGAGAGGAGAAAAGCTCTGAGCTCACCAAACTCATCTATGGCATCATTTAATATGGAGTAATCCTGCCAACATAGAGTTGATCTAACAAGTGTTCAGAATATGACTAAATCAGGTGAGTATTTCATCCTATTACGTAGGATTGAGAAGGTGTAGAGGCAATCACCCCTCATAATGCAAAAGAGTAGATAAGTGCGAAGAATGACCGACTTCATCCCAGACATTAAATATGGCTGCCTAACATGGTAACCAGTAGTCAGATTTGGCCGTTTAAATTAATTAAAAGTAAATAAAACTAAATTTTCAGTTCTTGAGTCATACTAACCTCATTACAGGTGCTTTAGAGCTGCATGTGCCTAGTGGATATCACATTGGACAGTGCAGATACGGAACCTGTCTATCAGGGCAGGGTGTTGCATTAGGTACCTCAAACCACTGGAAAGCCAAATTTAAATTTCTGTTTAACAGACACATGGGTTCTTTGTAATATAAATACTGTATGATTCACGTAAGTATTATAGGACTCATCCCTAGTAGAAAGAAAGAAACAATTTATTTTAATGGATGTTTTAATGGATTTTAGTATCTTTAAAATTATGAGTATCATTTGATATATGGAAAGATGAGATTTTATAACTCTACTCCAGTGGCCTGCAGGTTAATAAGCTTCCAAAATTGAGCAATTTACACTTTTACAAATAAGGAAAGGTCAGGTCTCTAGTGTTTCAGCCAATCTCATTATGTAAAAATAATTGATACCAAGCCACTCATCTAATATTGAGAAATAGGCAATTAAAATAGATTATTTATAAATAGTGATTTTAATCTTGACTTTAAGGCTTTAAAACAGATATATCATGCTTATTATATTGTGGTATGGATGTATGTGTATGTGGTGTGTTTGTGTGTGTTAATGGTTTTTTTTAATCAAACTTTATGTTTTATACACTCATCCATTTTAAGTGCACTGATTGATGAATTTTGGCAAATATGTGGTTATGTAACCATACCATAGTAGGGTTATAAAAGATTTCCTTCATCCCGAAAGTTCCAATGAGCCCCTTTGCAGTCATTCCTACCCCAACACCAGTACCCAGAGACTACTGATCTGTTTTGCATCACTATAGATTAAATATGTCTTTTTTGTAATTTCATGTAAATGGAATTATACAGTACGTAACTTTTGTGTCTGGTTTCTTTCATTAGCATAATGTTTTAAAGAATAAATCATGTTGGGGCGCCTGGGTGCCTCAGTTGTTAAGCGTCTGCCTTCAGCTCAGGGCATGATCCCAGGGTCCTGGGATCAAGCCCCACATCAGGCTCCTCCACTGGAAGCCTGCTTCTTCCTCTCCCACTCCCCCTGCTTGTGTTCCCTCTTTCGCTGGCTGTCTCTCTGTCAAATAAATAAATAAAATCTTTAAAAAAAATAAAGAATAAATCATGTTGTTTTGTATATTAATAAATAATGCCATTGATACTGATTGTTATTACATTGTATATCATTGTATACCATAATTTGTTTAATCATTAGATGATTGACAAAAAGTTGTTTCCACTTTTTGGACTCATGAATAAAGCTGTTAGGAACATTTGTACACAAGTTCTTATGTGGACAGATGTTTTTGTAACTCTTGGGTGAATAATTGAGATGTTTTTGTAACTCTTGGGTGTATCAAGATTATGTGATAAATTTAATTTTAAAGATTATTCCAAGCTATTTTAAAAATCAGGAATGGAGTAGAAAATCAACTTTGGACCCAAGTTGGGTAAGGAGTAAGGGGTACAAATATTTTGTAAGTGCTTAGCTGTAGTAGGGTAGATTTTGCCAGAAAAGGTTTTGTTAGGTCACACTCTTTTCCATCCTTTGGCTGGAGGAAACAGACTCCTCTAGGAGATTGATCTGTGCCTGTTGGCAGTTCTGGGTTAGAGGCTCTGGGAGGTACTATCTGAGATCGATGGGAAAACCAAGGAACTCACTGCCTTGCATTTCACAAGCCCCAGGGTCCCTAGGAAACACACTTTCTTCCTTCCACCTTTAAGAGACTTTCTGCACCTATCAGTTGTGTTTCAAGGGGTTTTTGGTTGTAAGGGGGAGCTAATATTTATATTTTCCAGGAAAATATGTATAATTTTTAAATCTCATTAACAATAGAATGAAAATATCAAAAACCTAAGAACTATTTAATCTAATGATTAACTTTCATAGAATATGAGGTAAGACTTTATTTTAAAATCTACAAACTTTAAGATAAAGACAAATAGAAAAAAATACTAAGATAAAGACATAAATAGAAAAAATACTTTGTTCATGGATTTAAAAAGTCAATATTGGAAAATACCATTTTTTAAAAATGGATTTATAAATTAAATGCAATCCTAGTCAAATCCCTAAATGTATTTTCTGGACAATGAACGGGTGTGATCAACTAGCCCACCCAGTCTTATATTTCTTGAGAGATATTTGGCATAATTGGAAAATCAGTTTGTGAGAGCAAACAGAATATATTTAATTTAACATTAACCAGGAATTAGGACAAATATGTGAAGGTCATTGCCCTCTCTAGTAATTACTGGAATCAATTCTGAGTAAATTATATCTTAGACTATATAAATATTCTCAATATCTGTTAAGAAGGAATTATAACAAATGTTTGATTAATTCTGTCTAAAACAAAACAGTCTGTTAATATTATTTCTCTTCCAGTTTCCTGAATTTTTATACTTGAACTTCCTATATACTTATAAACCATTACATCTTCCTAATTGGGTCAGTTTCATAGTTCTTTATTCCAGGAGAATTGTGAGTGACTTATACTCACAGATTCACCATTAGGGACATTATATATTATGATGGCTCTGAAAACTACTGGATTTTCAGTGAGGTACGGGAGGCACTAGATTTTAAACATCTCTTCATGCACGTGATACTAAAGCACAATAACAGCTTACAAAATAACGAAGTTGTTCTTAGACCTGTTAAAATTCAAGCCTCACTACAGTTTCTTGTAAATATTTGCAGAACATCAGTTTATAAGGGTGGGCATACTCTACAACTGTTCAACTTCATTAAGAAGATATAAAGGTCTCTTTTATAGAAGTAATTAAATTCAGTTCTTACTTGCATACATTTCTTTTGCAAGATTGATTAAGATTTGATAACAGAAATGCTTTTTGGATAGGCTTAATCAACTCTAAACGGTCACCAAGGGACAAGGCCCTAAGCACACATGGGCAAAATCAATAGCTTCCCATCTTGTGTGGTTTGAAATGCTCAGAGAAATCAGCACATATAAAACTCCCTCACTGACTACCAGCAGCTTTGCAATCCAGATACTACCCACATTTTCAGTTTAAATGGAAGCTCTTTGTGTAAGATATAAATGCTGCTTGAGAGCATATCATGTTAAGTCAATTTTCAACCATCTAGTTATTATTACATTTATTAAATAAACACTTGGCAAAAACCCAGAGACTCGGTCTAAGGAGTAGTAAATTTTGGTAGGTGTAGAAGAGATCTGTAGTATATAGTGTAACAAACTCCTTGGCATTATAGCCATGAAAGCTGAGCATTCTCAGGTAACTGCAGAAGGACCCATCTGGCAGAAAAAGTAGAGAGCAGAAAATAGGACATGAAGGATGGAAATAGAGACTTAAAAGTAAATTCCCCGTGCCTCAAAGCTGGAACATATTTTGCCATTGCACAGATGTTGCAGAATCTTTTTAGAGATGTTTATGGGTTCATCTCTTCAGGCTATATTTATGCAGGTCAGTAGTCGAGCAGTGTGATGTAGCATATGCATGCTTACATCATATTTGATGTAGCATTTATCCCACATTTAAATCTATGAAATTGCCAGATCACAGGAGAGATCCAGTTTGCTATTTTCACAACAGGCTGGCTGCCCAAACTCTGCTGTGTGGAGGAGCCTCTTGATTCCTCTCTCTGTAATACACAGGTATTCCTACATGCTTGGTATCAATTAACACAGACATACAAGACTGTATGGAACTTATCCTTTATGGTGACATACATATATCACTATCTGGATCAAGAAGAATGAGACAAATGAGTCCCGAAGTTTGTCTTTTTAGTAGCGTTTTATTTTTTTCCAGCCAAAAAATTTTCCTCTGCGTGCTCTGCAGAAAGTTAGAATTTCTGGCCTTTGGGGCAAAGGAGAGGCAAGGAGATGCTGCCATGTCTCTCTCATCTCCATTCTCACAGTGTGGCTAGGAAAAGACTCAAACCGTATCGACTGCTGCCAGGACTGCCTGGGGCAAAATAATTTCATTAACAGCATTAACATGCATAAGCTGACTGCTCAGCACTCATTCCTGGCCCGTCCTTTCTATGCATGGTAAAATCAAAGCAGTTAAAGTCACTATGTTGCATTCAAAGTATGTGTTGTACTGACGTGAAGACCAGCTTGCCTCCTCCTGGCATCGCAGGAAATCCATAGTCATGAATTTTGAGGGGGAGGGAGGGAGTAGTACTTAGTATGATTCAGTGATGATGTTGATCATTCTTATAATTTCATATAAATTATGGAGCTATTTACTACTTGAATTGCATCATGCAGTCAGAAAGAAAGAAGAATGGTTTCCACCTTCTGTTCCTGAAGGCAGACTCTTATCTACAAAGTGAATAGTGGAGACCAGGATGCTCTAAATCATTGGAAGAGATGTGGATAACTGAAGGAAATCTGTTAATCTGTAAGATGCTTTCTAAGGCAGCCATGCAAGCTCCTGTTGTTTACAAACTTCAAACAAAAAAGCTGAAAATGCACTCTGCTCAGCCTGGGTATGCAGTTTTCAGAATCTGGGAGTTTTCTTTCAGAACGGCACCCTAAATCAAGAAAGCAGATGTTATTCATAGAACAACAGAAACAACAAAAAAGCTGTCAGTCAGCCGTACAAGCAAAATCTCCTGCCAATAAAGCTGCCAGGCTATCTGCCAATGAGTATTTATTTAGGAAATACCCTCTGGGAACCCTTATTAAGTGTTGTAATTCTCAAGACGCTGTAGCCTTCATAGACACTGCCACTTGTACTCAAAACCTGAGACCTGTAGACTCTACTACTCCATCTTGACGTGAAGTTATCAGTCCTGTCGCGAGAGTCCACCGATAGATAAATGTCTCCTGTCTGCTCATTGGTCTTTTTTTCTATGGTACTCTTCTGTCTGCTTAACAGAGCTATGCCAAATTCTATTGTTAATTTTTTTATTTTGTATTTACCATGTAATGTTTTGCTCTAAAGAGTTTACATTTATTACTAGATTGTCATGACTACCTTACTAGATAAAATATGGTTGATAAACTCACTTTATTGGGAGGGGGATGAACATCGATTGAATAACTGATTTCCTCAAAGCCATACAGTTTATAAGTGTGAATCTGGGTATAGAATCAAGGATTATTTGATCTAAACGACCATGCTTTGCTGCCTCTTTGGTACTGGCCCATGATGGATCAAAGATGAGTGAAAAGTTGAAATATTAGTATAGTGCATTCTAAGATTCTTACTGTATATGACTTATTTATTTATTTGATAATGTATTCAAAAGATATGTCTAACAGAGACTCTGTCTGAAAAGGAATAAATATTTTGTTTCTTAGGGATAAAAACAGTGCAACATGCTTTCCCAGTAAGGACCCAAATAAAAGATTACACTGAATAAAAAGATGAAAGAGTAGGTTTCCATTCCAGCACATAAGAAGCTTGAATGTCACCACTTCTTCCTAACAACAAATAAAAAGCTGAACAAACTAAAAAATCAACATTTCTTCTTCGATGTGCAAGAAGTGAAATCACAGGGCAAACTACTGCCCCCCAAATTGGAGCAACCCATAGGTGAATACAAGGAATACAACACAGTGCAGAAACCTATGATCAGGAACCAGAGCCAGGATAGAGAAACCTGAACCATATTGCTGAATACAGTTGAATATGAATATGAATATGAAACTAAATATGAATTTCTGGAGACTCATTGTGGACATCTCTGAGATTTAAAAACTCCAGGGACACTCAGTCATAGGATGTCCCACACTTTTGTTAGCTTTATCTCCAAGATCTCCCCTAGGTCCCTACAGGAAATAAAGGAGAACAATCCCCTTGTACTTTTGCTAGAAGAGGAAAAGGAACATCTTTAAATATGCCAGAACATTCTATTCTTTTTAACAAGGTCTGCCCTCAGGAGAAACTGTTTAACCTACATGAGCCTAACCAACATGGAAGAAGGAACACTCAAATCCAGCCAGCTCTGGCCTTCCTGTTCACCTAAGGGGCAGGGGAACTGCTAAGCACCTATGAGGTTCCTGGTCCAGAAGCACAGGCACTAGAAGACAAGAGACCTACTCATAGGGAATAGTCCCCTCCCCACACCTTACTACGGCATTACTAAAGCCTTTTTCTAGCAGTTCCTTTTACCTGGTACATCATGCCCAGCCATCAAGAAAAAATGACAAGACATACTTATAGGCAAAAAATAAGTTTGAAGAGACAGAGAAAACATCAGAACTGGATTCGGATAGGGCAAGAATGTTGGCATTATCGGACCAGGAATTAAAACAACTATGATGGATATGTGAAGGACTCTAAGGAATAAAGTAGACATCATGTAAGAACAGATATGTAAGCACAGAGATGGAAATTCTGAGGGAAAAAAAAGAAAAATGCTAGAGACCAAAACTGTTATAAAAGAAATAAGTTGACTTTAATGGGCCTATTAGACTGGGAATGGCTGAGGACAGAATCTGAACATGAGAATATCTCGATAGACACCTCCAAAACCGAAAGCAAACAGAAAAAAGCCAAAAAAGAAAAACAAAACAAACAAACAAATAAAAACCCAGAATATTTAAGAACTGTGGGACAGCTGAAAAATGTGAAACATACATATGGTAAGAGGACCAGATAAGAGAGAAAGTAACAGAATAAATCTTTGAAAAAATAATGACCGACTATTTCCCCCAGATTAATGTCAAACACCCAGCCACAGATCCAGGATGCCCAGAAAAAATCAAGCAGGATGAATACCAAAAATAAATAAAACAACAACAACAACAAAACCCCACTAAACATAGGTATATCATTTTTAAACTACAGAAAATCAAAGGTAAAGAGAAAAATCCTGAAAAACACCTCAGCTATAGAGAAGCAAAGAAAATAAGAATTACATCCAACTTAAAAAAAATTGCATCCAACTTCTCGGAAACCATGCAGATGAAAGTAGAGTGAAATATTTAAGTATTGAGAGAAAGAACGCCAGCCTAGAATCCTCTACCCTGTGAAATTACCTTCCGAAAGTGAAGACTTTCCAGACAAGCAAGAATTGAGGGGATTTGTTGCCAGTACACCGATTTTGCAAGAAATGTTAAAAAAAGAGATTTAGAAACAAGGAAAATGTTATCGGTCAGTAACTCAGCTCTTCATAAAGAAAGGAAGAACATTAAGGAAGGAATAAGTTAAAGAAAAAGACAAAATTAAAACTTTAATTTTTCTTATGTTTGAACTGATAACAGTTACGCCATGGAGAACAAGCTTCAGAGGAAATGAAATTGAAAATGAAATGGAAAAGAGCACAGAGGTTAAAAAGATTAGGTTGATAATAACAGAGACACCAGATGACAGATAGCCAACTTAGACATAGCAGGTGTCTATACAAAAGAAAGCTAAACAAATGGAAGAAAAAATATTCAAAGGTACAATTAGATAAAATTTATCAGATGTAGAAAATTGAAAGTATGCAACATGTCCAAAGAAAAAATAACACAGTCAAATCAAACCAAGGTATAAATCAATTTTTAAAAAATCTTTAAACATGTAGACAAAAATATTTAATCACCTAAGGGAAAAATAATGAGATCTTTGTAAGGAAAAGGAAAATGGTGGGTTAATTATTTCGAAGTCCTCAAGGAAAGAGAGTATGAACCCTTTAGAATTTTATATCCATATAATAAGGAAAAGGGGAATGAACGATATCTTTACTCATTCAAGATGCCATGAATCCTCCTTGAAAAGACCCAGCCAAGTAAGAGAAGAATGAGAAAGCTGTGCCAAAGAACTTGAAGTGAGCATTGAGGTTTTTTAAATATAGGGTTAAACCTAAATATCAGTGGGAATTTTTCTTATATAACGTAAGAGAAAACTATATACTTTATAAGTTTATGACATTTTACAATTTATGTTCTGAAAATACAGAAAGGGTGAGAGGGATGAAGTGTAAGAACAGGGTAGCAAATGTGACATTTACAGTTGATCAATTGAGCATTATAGATATAATTATGTATTTGAAACCACTGGAGGACTAAAAATGTAACAGGAAGTTACAGCAAAGGGGAGGAAAAAGAGGCAGAAGGCAGTGGAAGTACACTAATTATATCATTATGTAGAGTGGAGAAGCAAACATACTCTCTAAAAATGAAGAATTATGCACTATAATATTAGTGTTATTAAGTTAGCCACAAAAAGGACAAACCAAAATTTTCTGAAAGAGCACATACATACAGAAAGAGCAAAAAGCAAACATCATCTTACAGTGTTTGCAGGACGAAAAAGCAAAGAAAAGAAGAGAAAGGGGAGAAAAACAACAGGAGCATTAAAAAGGAAAGCAGAAAGATCCTAATACTTAGACCAAATGCATCTACAATTTAAATGAATGAATGAATGAATGAATGAATGAATGAATAAGGCAAATTTATTATCATACTATATAAATGTCCAGATTAAGTTTAGCTCACATTGTACAACGAAGGTATGTGTTTATGGAAAAGTAAGCGTAATGTCATGGGAAGTAGACACAAACAGTCCTAGCCCTGCATTCTGTAAGTGTAGAATAAAATACGAAATATTGGGAAAATGCGTGGACAAAGAAGAAACAATGTGCATCAGATCTCATCCTCTTGGCATACTGTCGCAAGGAGTACATCTGTATTGGAGTAACCAAGGAAAGGGTTTTGGGAGAGGAAACTTGCTCCATACTGCTTTCATATTTGTAGAGAAAGGAGGGAAGAAATAAGGGAGCTTATAATCAAGGAAGTGGCCTTAGTGAGGGGCCTCCAGAGCTCTACCCTGACATCAGTTTGTTTATCCAAGTAGATAAATTACTAGAAAATACAAATATATATTTTAACTCCAATTAAAATAATTCAGGTCTGCTGAGACAGCTTCTAACATGGCGATCTCTGTGTGGAAAGGAATGAGCTTTCAGAGTATCTGAATCTGTCTCCCTTCAAATGTATCTAAAGCAAATTAGCCAAGATAAGTAAAAATCAAAGCATGGGCCTAATGAACAGATACTGAGGGCAAGGCCAAGGTTTAAACTCAAGGCAAAGCACCTTCAGAAATAGTTGATAAGGCTTATAATGATAAAAAGTATAATCTACAATATTCCTAACACTTATGTTCAGGTGTCCTAAAACATTCACAAAAATCTATCTCATGTTAAGATATAAGTAAGCCATCAATTAATTAATTCATCAAAGTAGAAATAGTATGGAAGCCATGATGTGCTCATCATTTAAGGAAACTGGAAATTGATTACACAATTATAGATCAAAGGAAATGAACAAACATGTAAAAAACCTGCCATCTGGAAATAACAATAACACGATGATGATAAACCTTGAAAATTACAAAATATGTAGAAACTTTTGCCTCAGTTGGATGTAAGAATTTTATATAAGGAAATACAGGTGAACTCAAAAAATGCTTGGAATTTAGTGAAATCATATGGTATTTGTCTTTTCGTGGCTGACTTATTTCATTTAGCATAATACTCTCCAGCTCCATCCATGTTGTTGCAAACAGCAAGATTTCATTCTTTTTGATGGCTGAGTAATATTCCTCTGTGTGTGTGTGTGTGTGTGTGTGTGTGTGTGTGTGTGTGTGTATACCACTTCTTCTTTGTCCATTTACCCAGTTGATGGACAATTGTGGCTTTTTCCATAATTTTACTATTGATGATAATGCTGCTATGAACATCAGGGTAAATGTATCCCTTCAAATCTGTATTTTTGTGTCCCTTGGATAAATACCAGTAGTGCAATTTCTGGGTGGTAGGGTAGCTCTATTTTTAGCTTTTTGAGGAACCTCCGCACTGTTTTCCAGAGTGACTGCACACGTTTGCATTCCCACCAACAGTGTAAGAGGCTTCCCCTTTCTTTGCATCCTCATCAACACCTATTATTCCCTGTGTTGTTAATTTTAGCCATTCTGACAGGTGCAAGGTGATGCCTCATTGTGGTTTTGATTTGTATTTCCCTGATGATGAGTGTTGTTGAGCACCTTTTCATGTGTCTGTTGGCCATCTGTATGTCTTCTTTGGAAAAATGTCTGTTCATGTCTTCCGGATTATTTGTTTTTTGAGTGTTGAATTTGATATGTTTTGGATACTAACCCTTTATCAGATATGTCATTTGCAAAGATCTTCTCCCATTCTGAAGGCTGCCTTTTAGTTTTGTTGATTGTTTCCTACTGTGCAGAAGCTTTTTATCTTAATGAAGTCCTGATAGTTTATTGTTGCTTTTGTTTCCCTTGTTTCAGGAGGCCTATCTAGTAAGAAGGTGCTACAGCCAATGTCAAAGAGGTTACTGCTTGTGTTCTCCTCTAGGATTTTGATGGTTTCCTGTCTCACATTTAGGTCTTTTGACCATTTTGAATTTATTTTTGTGTATGGTGTAAGAGAATGGCCTAGTTTCATTCTTCTGCATGTTGCTGTCCAGTTTTCCCATGTGGGATTTTAGAAACAAAACAGATGAACATAGGGGGAAGAAAGAGTGAGAGAGAGAGAGAGGCAATCCAGAAAACAAACTCTTAACTGTAGAGACGGAACTGAGGTTTGCTGGGGGGGGGGGGGTTAAATAGGTGATGGGCATTAAGGACACTTGTTGTGATGAGCGCTAGGTGTTGTTTTGTAAGTGATGAATCACTGAATTCTGCTCCTGAAACTAATATTACACTGTATGTTAAGTGACTGGAATTTAAATAAAAACTTGAAAAAAATGCCTAGAATTTAGTAATTGCTTCATAAGTGCTGGGTTTTTTATGCATTGATGATATTGGTGATTACCACTATGAATGAGTCTCATAAATTTTGGATTGGCAGCTCTTTTTGCAATTTTTCATCACTGTTAGAGATCAGAAGTATGTTGATCATTTTTCCAGAATCTCAAATATACCCAGGAACAGAGTCCAGCCCAGACTTGATCAACAACGTATGGGCTTAAAAAAGTAATCGGTAGTAAATTAAATTTTCCTCCTTCATTGTCTTCTAATTACCTAATCAAACTGTGTTTCAGTTTGCATGCATACATTTTAGGTATGAGTTTGTGCATTAAATGAGCTTCATGAGAGCAAAGGCCATTTATTTTTAATCTTTTCATCTCCAAACGCTAACCCAGCATCCAGTTGGTAGGAAAGAAATGTTACATGTACGATAAAGAACAAATAACAAATTTTAGTAACAAGAATAACTCTTAACTTGAGAAAATCGTTTGCTGTCCATAAAGAAGATACTGACTTATGTTTGTTCTGTTGGTTTAGACTCTGCAAGGAAATCCCATATGGGGAAAAGTGGGCAGTAATCACCACAGGTATGGTCGAGACTCCCGGCTCTCAGCCGCCACCATGGGGTATGTAGTGAGCCAGGAAGATTCAGAAGCCCAAGTCCCCTCAGGTGTTATTCTGTTCCTTTGCACCTAGTATGGTGCCCAGAACCTAACAAGAGCGTGGCAGATATTAATATAAACAAATAAAAAAGGGAATAAATGCTGATATTGTTGCATGCATTCCAATTCTGAGGTCTCAAAATGCATTATGTGTCATTGACTCCTTTACATAAAAGGCTAACTTTCTAATTAACCCAGGTTTGGAAATATGATAGTTAAAGTGAAATTTTACGTTAAACCCATAAATAAAATAATTTTTTTCAATCTTCCTTTATCTACTATGAAACCAACTTGTTTGGTTGAGTTATCCCCCTGCTGTAGACTGTTCCCTAATGCCTTTACCCTTTGACTTGGCCCCAGAGTTCATCCTGTGATGGGCCCTCTGCTCACCTCTCCGGCTTCTGTCCATTTCCCAAGCTCACATTCAGTCACTGAAACTGGTGATCTCTCTGTCTGGAATTAAAACAAATATTTGTTGAGTGAGTGAATGAACGAATTGGCCACTAAGAATTCAGTTCTCTGTTTAAAAAATAGAATTGGTTGTTTTTTAGGTTTTTAAAATGCCTATTTTTTTGAGTTTTGCTTATTAACTATTTCATCGTCTGTGAACCAACTTAGAATTTCTTTTCTTTTGAAGGTAACTTGCAAACCCTAGTTCTAGTCCATGATAGCACCACGCAATTACCTTCCTTCTTCATAGCCTTACACTGTAAGTGAGTGATATTTCAATGCAATTATCAGGAAATGTGAGAGAAAGATAACTGCCTGTTTGGGCAGCACTGTGGAATGGAAGGGGTCTCTTGGGATTATGAGCCTTCTGCAGGATGCTGCTTTGCCCACATTGCAAAGGACTTAATCGTGCCTCCTTCTCCGGTGTTTTTAGAGCAGAAATATGTGAATAATTAGAACACCGAAATACTGAAACAGAAACATTTTGACTTAAACCTCTCATTTAGGAGTAGAAATGAGTTAATTTTGCAAAACACTGGCATGCATTTTTTTGGCATTTATTGAGATAAACACCCTTAATTAAAGCTTGAAATATAGAATACTCTCTTAACTGCCATAAATTAAAGCAAATTGTCTGCATTTTTATTGTGATAACATACTCAGCAAGTGCCAATCTCAAGGAAGTGACCTTGGATTGTAATACGAGTTTACTTCTGCTTGTGTCCTTTTAATTGCTATTCTAATTGTAACAAAGAAATGTAGTGTATATGGATGACGCCAAAGAACATGTATTAGTTCTTGCTTGGGTTATAGCACCAAAAGCATATGCCACTAAATAATTAAGCACTAGAATGAGATATGAGTGTATTTTCTGTATATAATTGTTTAAACTTGATCAGAGCAAGGCACTTAGTAGCTGCCTGAACAGCAAAACCTCACATACACTGATTTTATCAAAGTATAAATCTTATTCTACCTCAGATTCCATTTACTCATGTATTGGTAAAACTAACAGGCTATTTCAGCTGAGAATCATCAAAGCAATTCTTTTTTTCCTGGCTAGAAGCCGATCGGCAAGTTTAGATGATAATGTAGTATTAGTAGCAATAGTACCTGTTAATTTTTATTGAGCACTTAACATGTTGCTTCTTTTCTAAGAATTTTAAGGTACTAATTTATGTCTTCTGTTCCATTATTCTCACAACAAACCCTTGAAGCATATTTTTTTTATCCTTCATTTCCATTTCCAGGTGAAGAAACCGAGTTTGCCCGAGGTCATGCAGCTAGTAAGTGGGGAGGCTACTAATGGAGATCAGAGTCAGGAGGCAGCCTTCCTCACCACTACACTCTACCTAATTCTATCAGTCTGTGTACGTTTTAAACGGCCACGAGAAGCTAACTTCTTATAGGCAAACTCTTAAGGGACCAACTCATGATCCATGTGCTAATTCATTATTTGATAACTTGCCAGCAAACGAATAATTTCATCTGCACATGGCTCCCAAATTAGTTTGGATCCGGTTTTGGGTTTTTGTTTTGTTTTTGTTTTTGTTTTTTTGTGAATATAGAATCAGAACAAGAGAAGTTAAATATTATTAAGAGATATTTCTATCAAGTTTCTGTAATAGCATGAATAAGTCATTCAACCTTGGAGTATTTTAAAAAGAAAAGTATTTTTAACCTCTGATTATTCGTGGGTGATGCTCTTTTTCTAGACATCACAATAATTTCCCCCTAGACAGTGATGCATTTGTCACTTCTCACCTTTCCAAAATAAATTTTAAGGTTTCCTTTTCTTTTGTCATTTAAAACTTTCCACTTCTGTTAGAAGAATACAAATTCATTTTTATTAACAATATTTTTAGGTGTCAATATCCTTGATTCTAATTTTTAGAGTACAAAAAACTCAAGTTATGCTTCTTCATACCTTATAAGGTCAGTGTAATTCTATAGATTGTGGATGAAATTCACAAAATATTGAACCTGGAGAATAGAATGAAAATTTTCCTGAAATACCAAACTAAACATCAGTTAATGACTTAGAGTCTCCAGACTTATTTCAAAAGTTAATAACAGAAATTATGAGAATGCAAAATTACTAGAAGAACCAGAAATGTAGATGATTGTATTTAGTAGACTAAATCAAATGATGTACAGAACTTATTCCAGTTTAAAATCCCATACCGATTCTGAATCACTTACGACACAGGGAGCATGTGGTTTTGTAAAAGGAATAGGAAAAACAACCAGGGAAGGTGAAAGTTAAGTAGTATCAACGAGATTATCATTAATTTTTCTTTCTTCCAAATTTAGATACACTTTTCAGAAGCCAGTGGACTTCCAGGAACACCTGTGAATAATTCTGTCTATTCCCTACAACAGTCCTCTCACGGCTTTTAGTCATAAACTTTAACATATTTTATTATCATTGTCAAGACTGCACTTTCTATTTGAATCAACATTTTTTCATGTTATAAAAAACAACATGTATCCACTATCTAAAATGAGATATTTTGGAAAATTTAAAGCATTCATATTTCTTTAACCAACATAAAACAAATTCAGTTCTGATATATTTCTTCTCTTTTATATTAAGTTAATGCTTGGTTTATACTTCATATATTATTTTATAGTCTGCTCTTTTTCATTTTAACATTATTTTTTGAGTAATTTTCTACACCACAAATCTGCACAATCCATATAATAGCAGTGTAGGGTTCTCATTCAATAGAAAGATCATTCTTTGAGTGTTTTCTTATTGTCAGATATTTTTGGTTGAGTAAAATTTTTGTGTATGTAACTAATAATACAGTGATTGCTTTTTACATCTATAGTTGCACACATCTCAGATTATTATTTTAGAATAGGTGCTTAGAGATATAACTGTGGGGATAAAGGATGTGCACATCCTTGGGGCGCCTGAGTGGCTCAGTCGTTAAGCGTCTGCCTTTGGCTCAGGGTGTGATCCCAGGGATCTGGGATCAAGCCCCACTTCCGGCTCCTCTGCTGGGAGCCTGCTTCTTCCTCTCCCACTCCCCCTGCTTGTGTTCCCTCTCTTGCTGGCTGTCTCTCTCTCTGTCAAATGAATAAATAAAATCCTTAAAAAAAAAAAGGATATGCACACCCTGATTTTTATTATTATATGAGAGCTCTTTTATTTTATCCTTCCCGCGGTGTATGAAAGTGCCCAATTCATTACACCTTCACTAGCATTGAATATCTATCTATATATCTAGATAGAGATAGAGACAGAGAGACAGAGAAAAAGAAAGAGAAAAAGAAATTTATTATAAAGACTTGGTTTATGTGATTATGGGGGCTGAGAAGTTGTGGGATCTGCCATTTTCAAGTTAGAGACCCAGGAAAGCCAGTGGTGTAATTCTAGTCCAAGTCTGAAAGCTGATGGTAAAAGACCCAGTCTCACTCTGAGGGCAAGAGATTACCAATGTTCTAGCTCAGTCAGGAAGAAAGAGAGAGAGACACACAGAGAGAGAACTCCCCCTTCCTCTGTCATTTTGTTCTATTTTAGGCCCTCAACAGATTGGATGATGCCCATCCACATTGGAGAAGACCATTTGCTTTACTCCATCTATCGATGAAAATGCTAGCCTCATCTGGAAACACCCTCACAGACACACCCAGAAACAATTATTTCCATGATCCAGTCAAGTTGATAAATAAAATTAACCATCACAGCATTATCGTTTTTATTTTTCTCTTTTCTGACTTCATAGGTGAAAACTGGTCTTCTATTGTTTTCAGTAGATTTTCCTTTATTATTTATCACGTTTTAGTAATTTGTTCCTTATCTTATTTCAGCCTAGACTGTTTTTTTTTCTATTGAGGTGTTAGGTGTTCTACTTATTTTTATTAATTCTTTATTTTCCTTATATTGAAAGTAGTATACATTTATGTGCATTTATTTTTTTAAAGATTTTTTGTTTATTCATTTGAAAGAGAGAAAGAGAACATGAGCAGGGGGCAAGGGTAGGAGGGAGAGGGAGAAGCAGACTCCCCACTGAGCAGGGGGCCCAACAACGTGGGGCTCGATCCCAGGACCACGGGATCATGACCTGAGCTGAAGGCAGCTGCTTAACGAGCTGAGCCACCCAGGTGCCCCCATTTTATGTGTGTTTAAATATTGCTTTTAGTTTGTTTAACATTTCTAATAATTTTTATATGTAATTTTACTTGAATATATTTTAAGCATGGCTGCCCCCAAAGAAGAAGGTCATCTCCATTTCATCTGAATATTGTAGAATGAGTAATGTCTGGTAACCTGTGAGAGTAGTTAACTCTTCATAGAGTATGGATCTGTGTTGTTTCAGGGTTAGTTTGTGGCACTTGTTGACATCATTGTTACATTTATTTCATTCAGCTTTTTTATATTTTTAGCCCCCTATTTGTGTTCTATAGAATCCATGTCACACAAGCTACTTTCAGGGTAGACATAGTCAATAAAAGCAAAGAAAATATTCTCAGACAAAAGTGTTTAGAATAAAAAAGATGCTCATGGGTGGATGTGGACTAATGAAGCTTGACAATGGGGCTTCAACCTGAGGGCAGTTCAGCCTCCCTCTGAGAAATGATCCACGGGCAAACTCAGACTGCAAAGTTACACTCTACCACCGTTATCCTGCCTTCTCTTCATGTAATTCTCCTACTCAAGGAACAGTGAGAAGTTATCTCAAAATAACATGTCTTTATCTCAACGCAAAGAATTTACATTAAAAAAACCCATAATAATATATATTTTAGGGAAGAAAATTAAAGCTTGTGCCTGAGAGAATAAGTGAAATACTGTTATGATACCCAAAGAAGTAAAATATAGATCAATCGTACTCTTCCACCTGATTATGAGCTCTCAATTTCTGTACGTGTAAATATGTTTTTGGCTTTCCATTCTTCCCACTTGTGCTTGGTTGTGTGTCCACATAGAGGTAATTTGTTGTTATTGTAGCGAAATTCCTGGCATGGATCGGCAGACTGTGTTTACTAAGCTCCAGCGTGCAGTGGGTGAGACATCACTGGAATTGTTATAAAAATGGTCAGTGCTCCTTGGTATTTATCTATTCATTTTCCACAGCTTGCACTGAACTCTGTGGAGTCACTGGGAAGGGGACATTTTTCACAGCAGGGAACGATGGTTCTCTGCCCAAGCAACCAAGGATACCTGATCTCAAGGGACTTGTAAACTTATGTGACAGGTACCTGCAGAATTTGATCTTAGAGGAAGGAAAGAAGATCTTGTGAATGAGTGTTAATTTTTCTCTTTATTTTAAATATTTGCATTTTCTTAAAGTGAATTGTGTAAAATACTCCATGGCTGTTTAAATCAATTGCTAATGCTCTTTAACAATTCACAGACATAATCCTTCCCATAATATATCTGAAAACAATACACAAGATACCTTTTTTATTTAGTAGATATTCCAAGAAAAATTTTGTTTATATTGATGTTTAAAATAATAAAGCCAATTGCCAAGCTGTCAGGCTTTAATGTTTATATGTAGAGATAGATTTAGCTGTAGTAAAGCCAGTGTTTCAGATGAGAGATTATTTCTGTGGCATGAATTGATGTTATCAGAAAATGATCTTGCAGGAATGCTTCCCCCAGTTTACTAATGCCTGACATTTCACTATTAGACCTCTGTGGGGTTTTTGTTTTAGCTCTCTTTTTGTTTGGTTGTTTAAGTTTAGATGAAAAAGCTTTCTGTTGGCCTTCCAATAAAGTTGAAAGCCTTGCTTTGGCATATGATGAACCCATAATACAGTCCCTGCCCCTCTCCTTAACCTCATCATCCATCTCTCTCGCATTTTTTTCTATGCTCATAATCATAAAATATAATGTCCAAACCTAGGTATTTGGGACCACATGTTAGTACTCTTATTAATTATGCCAGGATTACAAGTGTGAATTAGGATGATCCCAGAAAATGCAGAATATGCTGTCCTCATGTCACCTGCTCCAGACTTCATGCATCTCTTACGATCTCCTAAATGCATCATGATGGCCCCACCTCATCACTGATATGTTACTCCTTCTGACTGAATCGCAGCCCTCCTCCTCCAATTCAGTACACCCGTATGACAAATTTGCTTCAAGTCCTAGTTCAAGTGAAGCCCTTTCTGTGCACCACTGTGCCCAGCACGTGACCATTCAATGCACATGTAGTATGGAGAGTAGCTTGTATAGCATTTGTCCAATCAATAGAGTGTGTATAGAGAAACCCGATAAATAAGTGGATGGAAACACACTCCATGCATTTAGAATTGTGAGCCATCTATCTCAGAGTATTACTAAATTTATCTGGTCTTCCTGAGAGAATATTTTAATGAAGAGAAAGAGAAGAATGTGGGTACTGGGTGCTTGCAGAAAAAGGGGAAAAGGAGCATCATTTTAACATGGAAAAGCATTCAGTAAAACATTAAGAACAGTGAGAGAACTCCCTTCTTCACAGTCTCACAAAGGTCCAGCCCCATCTGAATCTAATTGTTAGGTTCCAGGAGTTGGTTTATTCTTAGAATGAAGTATTTTGTTTTAATTAAATGAGCCTAGTACTCATTTTGCATTTAGAATAGATTTCTAAATTAATTTTTTCATTCCCTCTTGTCATCTGAAAGCATCTAAGGTAACGCAATTTCCAACAATTTAAAAACAAATGGCTTCTATTCAACTGGCCTATATTTTATGCCTTTTAAAAAATTAACTGTTATCACAGCTCAATGTACCAAGTGTCAACCTTATCAAATTTCTCAGTGCCCAAGAAAATGAATGTAATTGCTTCCTCTCTATGATATATTGTACATAATTGGCTTCCTATCACAAAGCAGCTGGAAAATATTCACAAATTCTGAAGGAAGCCTGCATTTGCATGCAGATCATAGGCTCAAATGTGTATTTTCACTTTAATATAAGCTGTGACAAAAGCAACAATAAAGTTTTGTTGATATAAGGAAACTAACAAAAACAAATAGAAAAATCCATCAATATTTTTAAAGAGTTTTAAATATATATACACACACACACGCACACACATATATATACACACACATAAATAGAGCTATTTAGGTCAACTCTGTAATGTCTCTCTGATATTTTATATTCCAATTTATGTAATTGAAATTGCCTGTCACTTCAAATGTTTTAACATAAATAAGAGTGTTAATATTGAGATTTAGATATTTTCTGTACCACTTAGAAACCCATGTGGAACATAGATGCCGAGAGTGACATTTATTCAACTCTAATTTATGAGGCACTTGTGGTTTGTCAAGTCTGCTCAGGGAGAGTTCAGATCCCCTATTTGCTCAAATGTACCCCCATCATGTTGAGGTACCTAAGGGAGTGATGCAGGGGAACCAGATGAACTTACCTGTGTGAAATGTACCACTTACCTGCTACTGGGAGCAGAGTTGGCCAACAGACCTGACCCAGCTGCTGTTCTCTGGATCCATCACTCTAATGGATCCAAGGCCATACTTTCCATGGACTGTTTCTAGTCAATGCAAAAACATAGCAGGGATACTAAAGGTGTCCCTTGTTGCCCGACCTGCAACTTTTCTTGTGGAGGACTTTGGCTCATGGACTTTCACTCGCTGCATTTTCTTACAACTCTGCTGCAGTCTGACACTCTTTGTACACAGTCCTTCATTCTTCCCCTTCCTTCATGGGTGTCAGACCTCATCACTGCCTGTAAGGTCTCTCCATGTTCTCTGTCTCCCCTCTTTTTTTTTTTTTTTTTTACTGGCATTTCTCCTAAGAAATGTCTTAAATGTGTAATTCCATCTTGGCATCTGTTCTCTAGAGCCTTGAAAACACATTGTTTACTCCTACCTTGAGATTTTATATCCCGAATGCTGTCTGTTCTCAGGCCCTACTGAGCAGAACAAAACTAGGTACAAACTTAGAGAACCGTACGCGTCCTTTTACCTAGATCCCCATGTTTGAGCAAATACAAGCCATGTATTTCTGCCTATGGGCCCCATACTGCCACTGCTTACCTTCCAGTTCAATGGTCCATCAACTGTTTTGGAGTTAGTGGTCTCTTTGAGAAGCTGATGAAATATATAGGCTCTTTCCCAGAGAAAAGAATACATGCACACAAATACAAAATGCAGCGTACCTTTTCAGAGGTTTTATGTATTATTAAGAATCATAACTAAATATAAATCCTCTAAGGAAAGAAATGCCAGTCATAAGGATACTTTAATTATGAAATGACAGAACATTATTGAGATAATTGGTGAAATCTGTACAAGTATATAGATTAGATAATAGTATTGTATCAATGTTAATTCCCAATTTTGATAATTACACTGAAGTTATGTGAAATAATATATCAGTTTATAGGAAGACATAGAAATATTTAGGGGTCAGGGGACATCATGTCATTCAACGTACTCTCAAACAGTTCAGAAAAAAATTAGGTATAAATAATAGACAATAAGAGAAAGAGAAGGCGAGAGAGATGGATACAATAAAAACCATAAAATACTAACATTTGGGAAATCTGAGCGTCCATGGGAATTCTTAATGATCTCACAACTTTCTCTAGGTCTGATATCTCAAAAAGTTTGGGCAACAAGTAATCCCAAATGATAGCCGAAAACATATTTTCTTAGTATTTTATTGGAGGTGTGGAGACCAATCACTTTCATTCATTACCTTAGCCAAAAATACACATTGTAACATTGCTACTGTGTATTCTAGACCTTAATAAATGAGTTAATAAATAATAACTACAGATAAATAATTATTAACTCTAAAAAATGATATACTCTAAAAATAGTAATTATAAATTAAAAATTTTAAAGAAGTAAATCCACAAATAAAAAGCTGCTGTTGGTAATTATATTCAGATACATCAAGATTCTAAGAGGCTAATCTTTGACTGATAAGCAAATATGGATGTGGGTGATTTTGTGTGTGCGTGTGTGTGTGTTGAATACAATAGGAGAGACTGTGACTAAACTCCAGCATTTATCTCTGTCTTCTCTTTATAACCTTTTGTTCTTTGAGCTTTCGATAATTATCTCAGCACTGTGGGAATATCACTGGGATCTTTTCCCACTTCTGGCATCCACAAAACAGATGACTATCAAAATTTAATGTATAAAAATTAAAATCAAAGTAGAAAAAGAGAGAAGCCTAAATTGTGTAAGAAAAAATATCACAAATTTTGATCAGCCCATTATTTGCTAAATAACATTACCTAATATAGGAGAGCATAGAAGAAATGCACACAAAAGAAGATCTGACTCCAGATTTCTGCCTGTTAATTGGGGAGGACAAAAGACTCTCAATTCTAACTGAGTCCAGTCTTAAGCAACCAAAACATGTCTATACATTCCATGGAGAAAATTGCATGACCAACATGCTGCTCCATGCCCCAAATATACGATCAGTTCTCAGTTCATATGCTCATACAGATGTGAGTCTTCTCTGAAGTTATGCATGGATTCACGGGATGACTGAAAGGGGATAAATTTTTTTTTGTTATCTCCAATGTGAAGAATACATGGCAGTATATGAAAATAGTGCATAGTTTGTGATGCGGGGTTACCAAGAGGGGAGTCTCTGTAGAAGTAATAATCCGTGTGAGAGAAGTTGATTGTGATTTCCCCACATAAGCAGTATGGACCAGATGTACTAGTGGATGCTTTGTACTGCCATCCAGATCTTCCTTCCAGACTGAAAGACTTATCTCCCAGCTGCTGGATAATAGATCTCAGCTGTCGGTTCTCTCAGCTAATTGCCCTCTGCTGAGGGAAGTTACTTTCTCCAAAGAAACACACTCTTCCTGGAGGTATGACTGGTTGATGTGGGAGTATAAAGGTCTAGCCTCCTTGCCCTGTCATGAGACAACCCTAATGAACCAGTCCAACTTTTAAGTTTCCCATGGGTCAGCTGAGGCCTTGATGTGACTGTACTGCAGCTCAATTTCTATTCCATCCATTTCTACTCTCTTTTGTTTACACCCAGGTCATTTCCAACAGCGCTCACCAGTTAACTTCTTGCATGCTTATGTGTGACTTAGAGTCTGTTTTCCTGGAAACCCAATTGATGCAGTTGGTACTGAAAGTGGTTAAGGAAAGCAGAATCTAAGATAAAATTTTGGAGCGGAATCACACAGCACCTGTCTAGCAATGAGGACCCCATCACTGGCAGTAGATGGAATATCAGTATACTGTGGAACAAGATAGTGGTGTAATTCTTAAAATGATCATTAATGCTAAACTTGGATGGTATTCTGACGAAAGGAGCTGCACTGGTCAGTAAAATGTATCAGATGGTTGAAAAGCAATGTAAAATGGTCAGAGACGAGCTGAATCTGCCAAGGGAGGAATGGACAGGAATCATAAGAGTATATATGGTATTGGAGTCTGAAAGGACTAGAGCAAGAGGCTCAGGAAGAAAGTAAAGTTAGATAGGGAGAGTTTATCAAGTTGCAACCAGTCCCGTAAGATCTGGATTTAACATCCTGACATAGACCGTGAAAGGTATTGCAAACATGCTGTGAGAATGGCCCCTAGAAGCTCGAAGAGAGTGATGGCCACCTCAAGGAAAGGGAAGATGCTAGACTGCCATGGCAGACAATGGAAAAACCCAACCAATCTCTGCCTTTTCTTCTGTTGGTTGCTCAAGTACACAAAGATACCATGAGTCCTGGAAAAACATTCAAGGATAACTTAGTCCAGCCTCCTCTCAAATAAAGGTATTGTATATACATCACAAACAATTGTTACTGAGAATCTACAGGACACCAAAATTGCGAAGTACTATTTATCCTGAAATATATGCGTTATAGTAAAACTAAACTAACCTCTGTGTCAAAAATAATATTTCTTTGTCATTAGGATATATGTAAGGAATCCTTTGGTAAATCAGATAATTAACCAACACTGATCTTCTATTTAAATCAAGATTTACTACTGATACACACACACATACACACACACACGCGCGCGCACGCGCGCGACCAGGGTTCTCCTTAAGAGGTTAAATCAGTTATTCTTTTGGAGAAAAATTATATAGTGTTCCTGTGGCAAATTGCCCTTTTCTTGTAGTTTGCCAGCCAGAAAGTAATATATGTCACTCTCTTCTAACTGGCAAGATTAAGGTGAACACAAATAGAACTGAGGGTTCTCCATTTCCTCCATACATTCATACATCTTTTCTTCATGACATTTTGGAACCCTTCAGTAAGAGCTTTGAATGTGAATGCAGAGGTGATGATTAAAGGGCCAAAATACAATCGTAGTGCCAACATAAAGGAAAGCCTCAGAGTGTAAGATGATAAGGGATTCAGAGAGAGTCATATCCCTCACCTCCAGCAGCTTAGTGGACAGAAATACAATAAACTATCAGAATTGTCAGAGATTTGTTCAGGCCAATGGCTGAAGAAGCCTTGTGAGAATCACCAGATCTGACTTGGCCCTCACAACGAACGCACTTCACCTCCAACAATCATACATGTAGACATGCATACAAGCACACACATAGCACATGTCTCCAACTGTAGGAAGGTAGAAGGTCACTACTCAGAGTAATTAATTATCTGTCCCCCATTGCCAAAGACCTGATGTATTAGAATCTTCATCTTCCTGGATTTTCTTTAATATACTTAGATTTCTTATTTTGAGAAGTGTGGTCTTCCACCCAAAAGAAGATAAAATTATGTTTAAGTCTTAATGAGATAGATATGTACATAGCATCTTTCTAAATAAAAATCTCTCACTTATTTATATCAAAATACTTTGGAAATATTGAGATTAACTTCAGTAATTAAGCATATCCAACCCAGAAATGCAGGGAATTAGAAAAGAGTAGATCACGGGTAAAGATTTTTGTGACATTGGTAATCTGGTGATCAGCTCAGTTTTAGTCTTGTCTTCTGAATTTGGGATTTTTCATTTATCACTTGAATTAACCTTTTGCTGTAACTCATCGATAATAGTTCATTTAAACAATGTACAGGATAGGAATATTTTAATGAAGTGCTTCACTATTTTAGATGGAAATCTTTCCCTAAAATTTCATATAACACTGATTTGAAAGAAATGTTTAGATACGATGCTTTAGTGAAGAGATCTATAGTCTAGTGGGTGAGGACACAGATGAGATGGGGCAGTCAGACTCCAGTTGTCTGCTTTTCAACTTCAGGGACGTTACTGCAACTCTACAGGCCTCATTTTCCTTGACTATAAAAAAAGATAACAATAGTTCCTAACTTACAAAGTTATTATAAGAATTAAATGGATTAATATAATGTAATTAGCGTAATTAATGGATTATGAAAGCACTTAACCCAGTGCCTGAAATGTAGTAAGTTTTCAATAAATGTTATTATCTTTTCATTCCTCAGTTTAAAGAATGTGATAATTAAAGATCGTGTTCATATCTGTTCAATAGGAAGGAATAAATAATCATTGAAAAGTCATTCTGTGTTTAAACTCTATCCCTCTTCTTCTATATTCAAGATTCATTAGTTCCTTAACACAGATAAAGATAAAGAAACTGAAACTGTAGCAGTTCAGGAATCTGCCAGAGTATCACAGAGAGGGGATAGAAGAGTGGGGATTTAAACCCAGGTCTTCCATACTGCAAAGTCCTACCTTTTCACCATCTCCCACTGCCTTCTAAATTATGTTTGAAAGATTATGCCTTTTAAATTATGTATGGAAGTGAAAATTACCATAGACTGAGAATATTTAAGTGCCATGTTTTCTTGGATATGAATTTTAAAGTCATAAATATGGTTCTTTATGTCCATTCCATGGCAGAGAGTTTTACCCCAAGGGTCAATTAAGATAGAACAAAGGTCCAAAGTAGAAATTGTGTTGCTTTTTTTAATGTGTCATTATTCTTTCTTTCCCTTCTTCCCCTTTTTGCCTCAGAAGAAAACATTAAGAGCAGAAATATGGAGCAGGGAGAGGTAGAAGGGTTAAGAATCTGCAGCTCACTCTCTTGCTGGTGTTGGAGAGAGAAAGCCTTCATCAGGGGTGGCTGGACACAGGACAATGCCAGACTGGTGGGAAGAGGGTTGGATGCTAGAGTCCTCCTTAGGGAACTTCATAATGAAAATAGTTTATAAAACTGCTCCCTTCTCTGGAGGCTTGGTAAAACATTAGAGTCAACTGGTTTTTGTCCTCTGCTTAGTGAAAATCCTCGACTTCTTCTGATCCCCCATGTCCTTGGGAATCTCCCTGTCATCTTCTCTGTAATCTGGATTCCTGCATGGACATGGTTCTTGCTGTCCTCACCATCTGCCAGGACTGAACTCTTTATACAAATTAGTTGAATAAATAAATAATGAGTGAAATAATTGATGTATTTTGTGAGTGTATACACACACACACACACGCACACACACACACAGACCTTTACTGAGAACATAAAATAAGGCATATGTGTATGTGTGTATTTGTAAAGATTATATCAGTATGTCATTTGGAACCCTTTTTCTAAACATTACCAACTGGAATGGTATTCTGAAACATTCTTTGTACTTTTTTGGGGTTTCAGGTATAATGAAATATATCCCAAATATGAAAACAAAATTAAAAATTAAATGTCTGTTTTTTTTTTTTCAGTCGTTGAATCAGCTTGAAACATCTGGATGGATAATTACCAAATTTGCATGATATGTTTCTAGAATAGGACATGTTGTAGGGTGCTCATGATTCTATTTCATGTTATCATAGCGGACACCTCAGAGTAATAAGCAATAAAGCAGACTCATAAATACAGAAAACAAAAAACTGGTGGTTGTCAGAGGGGAGGAGAGTAGGAGCATGGGCAAAATGGATGAAGGGGAGTATGAGGTATAGGCTTTCAGTTATGGAATGAATAAGTCATGGGGATGAAAGGTACAGCATAGGGAATGTAGTTGATGGTATTGTAATAGTGTTGCATGGTGAGAGATGGTAGCTACACTCGTAGTGACAACAGTATAATGTACAGAGTTGTTGAATCACTATGTTGTACAACTGAAATTAATGTAACACTGTGTGTCAACTGTATTAAAAAAATAAAAGAAGAAAAATATGCTACCAAGGTGTGCCTTCTGACCTAGAGTGACATCCATATAAATCATGACATCATGAACAGAAAACTAACAGTGGTTTCAACTGTTAACTCCAAATTGGAAGCCTTGATGGCTGATCCTCTAAATTTGGTTGTTGATTTGTAATTGAGCTGCTTCTCACATGGGCAGTTCTGTATATTGTGCTCCAAAGGTTCTGACAACAGACACTTATTTAATGATGGTTAATAATACTATCAAGAAAAACCAGGGATTCCAGGAAAGTGGATAATAAAATTAAATTTTAAATAAAATAGATTTTAAATTTTAAATAAAATAGATCCATCCAGTATATCATTTTTGTCTGACACTTTTCTTAAGTCATTAATTAACTCCCTTCTCATTTCTCTTAGGATTGATGTCTGTCTTGCTCACTTCATAGAGGATACTGTTGGGAAAATACCGATCAGGAAGGAGAGAGGAAAGCTCTGAATACAGGTATAGTTTATGATTCTGTGATTATAAACAAAATAAGGCACTATCCACCTCCCTTCCTGGCCTAAGACTTTACAGTTTTGCATTAGTGAAATGAGTTATCGACTCCTACAGAATCCTAGAGAATTTGTGAAGAATAATGAAAATTTTTAATGTACATTTTCTCAAAGCGGCAGCATGTACTTGACAAGAAAACAGAAAATTTCTGCTTAAACATCTCTCCTCCAAGAAGTTCCCTGCTAATTGTACCTGCTTAAAAGTACTCATGACACCTCCCTTCTTTTGGCACTGCTGTCTCAGATACAGACTATTCTGATGTGCGCCCTTCCTCTGCACCCTCGGTAATCACACAGCCCTTATGCTTAGCTCCTTGGGAAGACTCTTCTCCTCAGGGTAATCTGAGAGAACTGTCCATCTCATTATAATCAGTCTTCTGCTGTCAAATCCCTTGTCCCCACCTTCCTACCTTGGAGATTCATACTTTTATAGCCCTAAGCAATGTTTCCGTTGACACCTCTTGAGGTGGGTTGTGAAGAAAAAGCCCTTAGAATACATAGCTAGCCTTTCTTTCTTTCTTTCTTTCTTTCTTTCTTTCTTTCTTTCTTCTTAAGAGTATAGGGACACCATATATTTTTGTGCATTATTCATTACATTTATTTACTCAACAAATGTTTATTGAGTGCCAAATATGTGCCTGGCATGGCTTAAGGCTTTAGAAATACATGAGTGAAAATAACAAAAATCTCTGCGTTTGTGGAGCTCCTATTCTATTGGGGAAAATGGAGGGGAAGACTGGTGATAAAATAAAAGGGAAATTTACACTATGTAATATGTGATAGATGCTTTGAAGGGGAAATGTAAAGTAGAATTAGGCAAGGATGGAAATTTTCGGTTTTAATTAGGATAGTTAGGGTGGGCTTTACTGGGAAAGTGTCATTTTAGCAACCATTTAAAGGTGATGAGGGAGATGCCTAGGGGCATTGTATTATAGATAGAAATAACAAACGGGTGTGAAGTCCTAAGGGAGGACCCCGTTCCAGAGACAACAAGGAGGATAGTGTGACTGGTGCAGGGCAGCGAGAAGTGGGTAAGGAATATAATCAGAGAAGAAACGTGGCAGTGGTGAGGTCTGGGGTGGGGAATGCCCATTATTTCAGGCCTCATACGTCCTTAGACATACTTTGGCTTTTCCTCTGAGTGAACTGGAAAACCACTGGTTCTTAGGAAGACTCACAGGATCTGATTTATGTTGCAACTAAGTCCCTCTGGCTGCTGATTTGAGAAGAGACTCTGGAAGGAAGTAGCAAGAATGCAGGTTGGGAGTCCAGTTGATTCTCTTGCAATAATTAATGTAAGAGATGGAGATGATAGTAATGGGATCAGGGCGGTAGCAGTAGAGGAAATGAAGAGAGTTCTAATTCTGCATGCATTTTGCGGGTAGAGCCAACAGGAATTGCTAACATGTTGGATTTGAAATATGAAGGGAAGAGAGGAGTCAAGGAAGGCTCCATGGCTAAGGATCTAAGCAGCAGGAAGGGTGCAGTTTCTGTGACCTAAGATGGGAATCACTGCAGGTTGAGCGAATTTTCAGGAGAAGCTCAGGAGTTCAGTTTTGGAACTGTTAATATATGCGGTCCTCTCTTCATGTGATAATGTGGGACCGCAAACTGATCATGTAAGCTGAAAGTGGGCAGAACAATTTTAAAAACCAATGGGAAAATTATAATTGTGTCATCACCTTTAAAAGTTTTTATCAAAACATTTAAAACCTCTCTTACTCTTATAAACATATAGGGAAATTAAAAAGTACAAAAATAATGTTCAAAACACTAAAATTTAAAACATTAGAAACACTGAAAATTAAAACATTTATTTCCAATAGGAAAGAGGCTTATCAAAAGTAGGTTGAACAGTGCTTACTTTGTTAGCATATAGCTTACAATATGGAACAAGTATCTTTTCCATGACTTGACAAATTGTCATATTCGTTTTCAAGTTAGGATCCTTTGAGCTTCCAATGTTGTGAAATTTCTGGAAACTTTTTAAATATGAATTTCTTCACTGGCATCATTTCCTCTGGGACGTCTTCATCTCTTCCATTATAACCACTTTCCCCATTTATATCAGTATGTTGGCCTTTACTAAGCTCCTCTGGCTGCATATCTAGAATGTTTCGAAGGGGGATAATGTTAATATTCACAAAATTGGGTCATTTTTCTGTAATTTCATGTTTGTTCTATTCTAATTTCACTTCTAATGTTATCAGCCATCACTTTTTGTTTCTTTTTTTTTAATATTAATTATTTGAGAGAAGGAGAGCACATGAGCAAGCATGCAGGGGTGAAGGGCAGAGAGAGATGGAGAGAGAGAATCTCAAGCAGATTCCCCACTGAGCGCAAAGCCTGATGCAGGGCTTGATCTCACAACCCTGAGATCATGACCTGAACTGAAATCAAGTCTGAGGCTTAACCAACTGAGCCATCCAGGTGCCCCTCACTTTTTGTTTCTGTTTTTGCACTTTCTTCTTTGTTAGCCAATATCCTCTGGCAGTTATCCCCTTTTATAAAATATAACGTGGGTTTATTACTGGGACAAGGAGTTAACACAACCACATGCTTTGCTGTCTGTGCAAACACACTAAATCAATTGAATAACAAATAACAGCACCCAGTCACCAATAGACTTTGAAAGAAGGGCCATGATTGATCACTGATCAAAAACGTATCTGTTATTTATGTAGCAATTTGTGGACTACAGAGGTAGCAGTAAAGGCTGTATTCTGTGCACTTACTTAGAGTTAATATGCTGTGGTAACTGGTATTTGAACTGTGTTTTTGGAAGACTGATGTAATTTAACTAAACTGTGGGGACTGAAATTTGTGAATACTGGGACCATGTAAAGCATATTCTGCTTTATTTAAGATACTTTTAGACAGTCCCATGTATATGTTGAGATAGATAAGTCTAAAATTTCAGAGAAATAATCTTGGAAGAGAACCAAAATTTGGAGTCATTGAAAGCAGGAAGCAGACAAAAGTTCTGGAGCAACCTTATAATTTTCTGTCATGTTTAGAGTCCTTTCCAAATGCATAAACTTGATATTTTATTCCCAACATTAGATGCCAGGGGGTCTTCATGTAACTTAAAAACTATCACTTCCCGGTTTATGTCTTCTGGAGAGCACTTAATGATTTCCAGCCAAGCTGTTCATGTGAAACCTGGATTTGTACTTTCTAAATTGATTAGACTATGGAACACTCTTTTATTGCTTAAGGTGATACAGATATAAAATAAGTATTACCTTGTATTGGGTCACTTTATTCTTTGGTATAACACTTTATTTGAAGAAATTCCATTTAGTTTATTTATGCAATCAAAGAAAATTAAATAACTTACTGAAATACTCTAAAAAACTTTTGTCCAAATATGTCATGGAGAATAAAACCTTCAAATCTCCATAGGATCTTAGTTCCAGGAAGCATGAACCCAAAATCGAGCCTGAGCTACGTGGGTATGTGTAAGAGTTTTCATAAGAACAATTTAATATAAGATTTGGGAAAAAGTAAACTAAATAAAACAAACCACTTGGCCTTAATGTCTGCTGGGCATGACTACTTAAAACTTCCCATTTATATTCTCTGATTAAAAAATTAGAAGTAAATCTCCTTTAGCATGCCAGTCTTAAACTCTGATGGTTTCTTTATGAAATAAACACTGAAATGTAGCCTTAGTCTTACACTAAGAAATTTGCTTTATTTTTATCTTAATAACTTAATATTAAGAATCAGAATATATCTAGAACATGCTCTGTAAGACCTTGAATTAGAATAAGAAATAATCCTGGATTTTTAGACAATGAACTTTGTTATTTATCTACTCACCCCACTTACGGGGCACTGCTGTCAAACATGCTATCCTCAGTATCCTCCTTATTCCAGTTTTACCATCTCTCTGTCCTCATCACGGTACTTCTTTCCCCTGGATTCCCAAAGATCTGTGTAAGCTGCCGCCATCTGACAGTCCTTCCCGTGAAGCTACATCTGATCTTTGTCTCCCCCATCAGATTTGCCATATTCTAGATCTTCCCTCCTTCATTTGCTCACTTCAAAATGTACCTGGTTTGTCCCTTGAAAACCGATGTAATAAATTGTTAATAGCTAACAATAGATTAATATCTCTATGGAGATTTACATTTTAATCAGAAACCACTATACATGCAATCCCATCAAAAGGATTTTGCTCTAATGGTGGTATTTCTGCCACCATGGCTAACTATTTGGGAAGACATTACTGATTAATAACCTGAATCACTATGTATCTGGTTTCCTTAGCAACCACTGCAATAGGTTCTTCCTTGAAGTTTTTTTCCCCCAGTCTAAACTCTGATAGGGATTTTGAGCAAAATTTGCTTTTATAAGGACATTGGTGGGATTTTCCCCTGAATTTGAAATTATAAATCTCAGAGCTTGAAGGCAACTTCAAGGTCACCTATCCCAACACTTTAATCTTACAGTTATAGAATTCAAGATGCAGATAGATTAGATGAATTAGGCAGAGCCCCAAAACTTCCTGACAGAATTGCTTCTTAAACTCGTAGTCTCTACCATGCCTTGTGAAATGTACAAAGGATGTAAAACATGCTTTAAGTAACAGCGCTTTAAGCAATACCTGCATCATTGCCAGTGGAGTACTGAATGCTGAGTGGTTGCCTCAGTAAGTGGTCGCTGAGTGGTTACCTGTGGACTACAGCTTCAGCAGGGCTTGGGTTGGATTGTCATTGCCGTGGAGAGCTGCCATCACTCAACATTGCTTTAGGCTACACAGTGAGGAAGACATTTCATTCCGTTTGCATTTTTGACAGTCAATAGCCTGAGCTTTCTCTGTAACCAAAAAGCATAGCTGATGAGTAAACCAAGGCTAAGTTCCTGAAAAGTGAGGAAAACACTGAAGGCAGGTTGGTATTTGGACCAGCAGCCCATGACTTCCCTCCACACAAAGAATGGCAGTAAACACCTTCCTGGGCATAACAGTGAGCCATGGGAGACCAGGACTATTTATTTTTCCTTATGTGCAATGATACTCAAGGTATTTGTAGTATGTGAGTACAATTATGAATTGTTTAGGATATAACTTGTTAACTCAGAGTGCACCATACAACTAATGAGGCCAACGTCACAAGTTTATTCCTTTGAGGACAAGTTTAATTTCATTCTGTCCATGCCCTCGGACTGCAACCTGCTACGGCTCTTAGGGAGCTAGAGGAGCTTTCTCGTACTGAGAAAATAACTTGAGACTGTGTTCCTCCATCAGAAAAAAAACACAAGATTATTTACATATTGGCATTGGGTTCACTCTTTTCCTGAATAATTCACTTGATTTGTACTCAGACTCATGTGAATAGGATGGTTTAGTTTCACTTCATTTTAGACAATCTAGTTGCATAATGTGAACTGCATGCAATAATTAGAGGAAAACTCAAATTTTAGTTTTGGAATTTTTAAAAAGATTTTATTTATTTATTTATTTAGAGAGAGAGAGCTCATGAGTGGGGG
The DNA here is from genome assembly GCF_017311325.1 of Ursus maritimus. Lineage (NCBI taxonomy): Eukaryota > Metazoa > Chordata > Mammalia > Carnivora > Ursidae > Ursus > Ursus maritimus. Next base: position 25,008,058 of record NW_024425563.1, on the reverse strand, counting down.
GAGAGACAGAGGAGAAGGGAGAGGGTGAGAGAATCTCAAGCAGACTGCATGCTGAGTTTGCAGAGCCTGACGTGGAGCTCAGTCTCAGGACCCTGAGATCATGACCTGAGCTGAAACCAAGAGTCAGACACTTAACTGACTGAGCCACCCAGGTGCCCCCAAAGCAACACAGTTCTTTCTTTTTTTATAAGATTTTATTTATTTATTTATTTCAGAGAGAGACTGTGTGAGCACGAGGAGGGCCAGAGGGGGAGGGAGAGGGACAAGCAGACTCTCTACTGAGCATGGAGCCTGACGCGGGGCTCATAATCCCAGGACCCTGAGGTCATGACCTGAGCCAAAATCAAGAGTCCAGCACTCAACCAACTGGACCACTCAGGCGCCTCCCAAATATAGTTTTTAAGACTAAACAAATACATAGGCATTTATGAATATATTGCTTCCAACTCCAGGATCACCTTAACATGTGTTTGGCTCATTGAAAATGCAGTCAAGATTGACGTTGCAAATGGATTTAGGAAATATTTTAGTTCTCCTTTTAAATCCATTGCTGAAGGAGGAGGAAGAGGCAGAGGATTAGAATCAAAATGAAAAGGGGGTGAAAGTAGAAAGAAGAGGTGGAAGTCCCAAATAAATTCTTTTACATTTTCTTCTGTTAACCTCTTAGTTTTATCTGAAGTGTACCTATAGTTCATCTTAAAGTGTATTAATCTAGTGTCTAGTTGTGTTAATGTTAGGTGGGAAGCCAAGGAGATTTAATGAATCAGTTCCCAGTCAACATCTGGTAAAAAGCTCCTGCTAAATTTTTAGGTAGCTGTTCATGTACCTTTATTCTTCCATGTATATTTTATGAGAAGCTTATCTAATTTCACAAAACAATCTCAGTGAAAAATTTACAAATTAATTTTATGAAAATAGACATCTTCATAAAATCAGATTATACCATCCAAGAGCATGACGTGTCTATGCATTTCTTCAGACCATCTCCTGTGTCCTTCATTATGATTTAAAAAGTTTTCCTCATTCTCTGTTAAGATAATTCCTGTGGTTTGCTTTATACAAATATTTAGGCTTTAATATTTTAAATTGAAAATACATTTTCTGTCACCCTTAAATTGCTTTTTCCAAACTCCTGCACACTGTTGGTATAATGATTAAGCCAAACAAACTTGGAACATTCTTTGAATAATTATTTGAGGCCTCGCTATATAGAGGGAGCCCCAAAGTAGAGTACAACCCCTGAGACATAAATTCAGTACAAAATCTTGAAGCCTTACTGAGACGGCCGATTTACATCGCATTTGAGAGTGGCAACAAATCCCTGGTTTGGGTGGACACATTATTCCCAAATGAAGAGCAAATGTAGTTCTTGATAAAATTAGCATAATGGAATCCTGCATGATCTGTGCGACTGATGTGAAGATGGCTAATTATAGGTCTAGATTGAGGAAAACATAATCATCTAAATATATTAGAAAACAAACAAATAGAGATAACCAAAGTGTAAATTCCGTCAGAGGATTGAAAGGCAGGTGTTTGATGTAAGACCTATATTGATACTTTAATACTCTTTTAAAAGTAAACTGACAAGGGGCGCCTGGTGGCTCGGCTGTTAAGCGTCTGCCTTCGGCTCAGGTCATGATCCCAGGGGCCTGGGATCGAGCCCCGCATCAGGCTTCCTGCTTAGCGGGAAGCCTGCTTCTCCCTCTTCCACTCCCCCTGCTTGTATTCCCTTTCTCACTGCCTCTCTCTCTGTCAAGTAAATAAAATATTAAAAAAAAAAAAAAGTAAACTGACAAAAAATTGCCTGTTAATTGTAGTTGGGAGCAAAAAATAAGGATACTTAAAAAAAAAAACAGGGCTACTAAATCTCTGAGACAGTACATCTTAAATCAGATGGCCACGTATTTCAATGTCTTATACAGTGGTATCATAAGATAAACAAAATAAGTGATTATTGAATTTCTTGAAAAAAAGTTAAACAATAAATTAAAAACACTAATGATATGTTTTATAAAGCAAATTAAGTAATTATGGAGATGTTAACCTTGAAATCTCCAGACTTCTAAAATGCTTTCTCTTTATCTACAATTTTCTTTCTTACCCCAGTTCTCCTCCATTAGGTTTTCTAATTAACTCCCACTCCTTTACCAGATACCAGTTCAGATTTAACTCCAACTAGGTATCCTTATTAAAAACTATTGCTTAATGGCCAAGCTTCAGTATTTGCTGAATGAAAAAAACGAATGAATGAGTAAATAAATGAATGCCAAGAAAGGGAAAGCCCAGGAACTGACTCATTTCTTTCTTTCCCTCCCTTTGCTTCTACATCTCTCTTATCAATCCTCAAATCAGATTATCTGGTACTATGATTGATCTCATCCAGGTTATGTCAAGACTATTTTACAAAAATAATTGACTACATTAATACCATTTTTAAACCTCATCATGAAACGTGGAAAAATTATGGATGTAATATACCATTCACCTTCTAAAGTTATGTCAGAGCTCAGAAGAAAGTAATAGATATATCGAGATAAATGAAAAAAAAATGAATAAGAGGCAGGAAGTAAGCATGGTAAATTGGGAATGATATTTCAGTGAATTTCATTAAAAAGGAGCTTTGGTTTTAGCATGAATTAGGAAATAGGAGACAAGTTTGGGGCTAATTCAAGTTGGGAAGTGGGATGAGTTGCACACATAAAGCCTAGATTCTAAATTGGTAATAATCTCAATAAAAGCATAAACTAAAACAGTTTTAAAAATCGGTTTATGGGAGGGAAAGAATGGGGGGATGTTTCTCAAAGGAGACAAAGTTTCAGTTGTGCAGGATAAGTAAGTTCTAGAAATCTAATATACAGCATGCTGACTATAGTTGATAATACTATATTGTATAGTTGATATTTGCTAAAAGAGTAGATCTCATGTTCTCACCACATACGCACAAATGGTAGCTATGAGAGGTGGTGGATATGGTAATTAACTTGACTGTAGTAATCATTTCACATGTATATGTATCACACTGTATATTGGGGCACCTGGGTGACTCAGTCGGTTAAGTGTCCACCTCTTGATTTCGGCTCAGGTCATGATCTCAGGGTCCTGGAATCGAGCCCAATACTGGGTTCTGCACTCAGTGGAGAGTCTGCTTGAGATTCTGTCTCTTCCTTTCCGGCTGCCCCCTCCCCCCCCTCGTGTTCAATCTATCTTTCAAATAAATAAATAAATCTTTAAAAAATATATCACAGTGTATGCCTTAAATATATACAATTTTTGTCTATTATACATCAATAAAGCCAGGGAAAAGGATAGGAAAATGAGAAACAATAAGGCTTCTAGAATGAAAGGTTTCCCTTTCATCTGTAAGTTTCTAGTCTTCTGATTTCTTAGCAAGGTGTGACTGTACAGTTTGCTATCTATGTTTTAGTTTTTAAAAAAGATTACTGATTCTAATAAAAGACAAATGATTTTTTAAAAATCTGCTATTCAGTAAAGAGAAACTTTTCTCTTTTGAGATGAAGTCTTGGAGTAAAAAATTAATAAAAAATATTTACCTTGAGAATTCTTAGCTACCTTAATTTAGGTTTAGGGCTTATGGTTTTAATAACAATACACATCCAAACTCCAAAAAAAAAAAAAAGGTAAAATGAGGCAAATACAAACCTTAAAACATCTGATACAAGAGAAACTTCCTAAAGCTGATAAACGCAATAGCAAACATCACAGTTAAGGGTTAAACATTAGAATTGAAAGCTCTAGAGAAATATAAGAATCATTACTTCTGATATTGTACTTGTGGTTCTAGGCAGTGTAGTGTGACAAGAAGAAACAAAGAACTGTTTTAACAAAGAGAGAAAGGTAGAAAGGAAATGCCATATTGAAAAATTAAGATTACCTATATAGGGAATTTAAGACTCTACAAATGAATTAATAGAGTTATAAGAGTGTCAACAGCCTCTCTGGATATATGGTTGATATAAAAATTAAGATCATTCTTGTATATCTGTAACAAAGCATTAGAAAATGTAACCAAAAACAGAATGTAAATAATGCTAGCAGTAATATATAGAATATACTTGAGAATAATTATAACAAAAGTTATTTAAGATCTTTTAGTAAAAGATAAAGATATTTATTGTTCAGGGAAAATTTTAATTAAAATCAAGACATTATCAAAAAAGTTTTAAGTAAAGGAGATGTATCTACTGTTACTGATAAGTAAATTCAATATTGTAAAGAAACTAATTTTATCCAAATTAATTTATAAATTCAGTTGAATTGCAATAAAGGTCCTGATTGTTTGGTGGAATTGAACAAGGTGATTCTAATTTTATACGGGTGCAGTGAAGGACCAAGAATCACCAAGGTAATTGTGATAAAGTGGAGCAACAGAAATATTTGCAACCCAGATATCAAAACCTACTACATAATTGTTGTGAAAGCAGTGTGCCATTGACAGAAACAGAGACACATCGTCCAATGAATAAATAAAAAGATCTCAAGAAGAAAACCATGGTAAACTTGGTATGTGATAGTGAATCAGTAGTATAGTTAGCTCTGATGCGATTGTGGAAAGATAGTAAGATTCATTATAATTTTAATGTTTTATCCTTAAGTGGAATTATGAATACAGTTTTCATTATTTTGTCTCAATTTTATTTGGTTTGATTGAAACATTTATGGCAAAATAGCAAAATGAAATATACAGCAGACTTAGCCTTTAAAAAAAAAGTTGATAGGAGGTAGGTTGTGTGACAAGAATGCCCATGTGTTTGGAATTGGTATTCCTGACCTACTATAGAAGTTTACCCTGCCTTTTCCTTCTTCTCATTTTTCTTTCTCTCTCATCTAGTCCCTTCACTTCCCCCCCACACCATCTCTTAGACTCAAGAAAATCCAGAGTAAGCATCGTTCTACATTACGAGGCAGCATGTTCTGTCCACAGATCCTTGTTCAGGAATATGTGTGGGTCAACTACTAAATTGGAATCCACACAATTTCAGAAAAATGAAAACCCATTACAAGGTAGGTGGTTGACGATGATGATGATGATGACGACGATGATTCACAACAGTACCCAACTAAAAGAAATTGTAAATGATAAAGTTTTTAGTGTACCTCAGGGAGACCTTAAAAGGAGATATTAGGCCTATTCTTGAATAACATTACATAACTATTTCCCTTATCATGGGTAGAAAAGTAGCGAGTTTAAAAGGGCCTGAAGAAATTACAAAAGCAGAGAAAATTTGTTAATAATACAGCTGCATTTCAGGAGATGAATATATTTAAAAACCAAACGAGCTTTTAAGTCATGAAACATTCCTTCACTCAGTGGAACACAGCTGAAGCAATGTTAATTACTTGCTTTCTACTCAGAATACTTCAATTTATTTTTATGGTATTACATTATTGTGGTATCTGAACTGAATAAATAATAGAATATTAGTTCCCCGTAGTAAATTAAGAAAGAAATCAGTATAATAACGCTCTTCAAGGAGAAGAGATAAGAGCAGTTATACAATCCATTCATGAATCATATTTATTAGCTTCTCAACAGGGACTTCTATTTAAAAATCAATACTTTCTTCACAATATGCAGGGAAATTAGGTGTATTATGCATGGAAGATTTTGTCATAGGAAGTTTTGCCATAATGTAGTAGTTAAGGACATAACTTTGGGATCTGATTAACCTGTATTCTAATCCTATCACTTGCTATAAAATCTTAGGCAATTATCTTTTTATATGCACATAAGGAAGACAATATTTCATTCAGGTGTTTTAGGAATTAAATAGGTCGCAGAAGTGCTTATCATAGAAGCTAGCACATTAGCACTTAATAAATGCTAAATAAATGACATTAGCATCATCATCACTATCACCATCATCATCATCATCACAATCATCACTGACTTTGTGACTTAGATGTTATTATCACTAGTTTACATTCAAGGAAACGGAAGCTCTGAGAAATTATTTAACTGGTCAAATTTCATACAGATGTAATGAGAAAACACTAGAATTGCCAAGACCTTCTACATCCTTGTAGAGCCAGATTATTAGTTTGTAATTTGAATATGCATCTAAAACTGTCAGTATAACTTTTGAGTAAGATGTGCAAATTCAAATACATGCAAATGAGTGCAGTAAGTACCGTTTTCTGAGGGAAAAAATATGGCCATGTTATCCCGAACCTTGATTGGAAAACTTATAATTTTTGTTTACCAATCTAAATCAAGGTTGAAATATTAAATCTCAACTTCCTTAAGTCTTAGTGATCAGCTTCCTTACTTATAAATAACTGGGTGCCAGACAGAAAAGAGAATACGTTTTATCCAGTGATGGATGTCTACCCCCAGTTAAACCTTGGACAAGTGCCTGAATGCACCTGTGCACCTTTCGTTTTGCATGTCATGGTTCATTCATTTTTTTCCCCATTCACTAAATATATATTAGATATCTGTTAAGAGCAGGGATGTGTATAAAGCCCTGGGCACACAAAGACTCTATCCTCACCCTGGAAGGACTCACTTTCCAATGTGGAAGAGCAATATTGAACCAAAAATCATGGATGAATTTGAACAAAAAGAATATTGTGCGTGAAGATCCAGAGATGAGAAACAAAATAGCGTTTTCAGAGAAGGGCAAAAGGTCAAATGATTGAGGGTGAGCTAGACACCAGGTATGTGAAGAAATGGTGGAAGCTGGCATAAAAGATATTCTTAAATCCCACATCAGGTACGCTTCATATTTAAGGCCAAGGAGAAAAAACAAAAATCAAAGATGAGAGTGACATGTTTAGATTTACATTTTGAAAACTTATTATGACTACAACCTACAGGATAGTAAGCTGAATACATCTTTCCAGTGATGCATGCAACCCTTTATTCATCCATTCATTCACTCACTCATTCATTCATTCATATGCTTATTTTTTTCTCACTTACTGCATGTTGAACAATGTACCGCATATTGGAAGTTCAGTGAAGAACAAGACAAACATTCATTCTCTTCCCCTCCCTGTGTTGTCCCCCTTTCCCCCTCTCTTTCAAAAGCTTATTGCTAAGTGTCAGAAACTGATGCTAAACAAAATTTGGATAATAAACAAAATAATCCAGTAGATGAATATAGTAACTCATGTAAGAAATGATGAGGGTTTGAAAGAAATCTCTAGTGGTAGAATCCTAAAGGCATGAATAGATAGGAGAAGTATTTAGAAAGTAGAACTTATGGGATATGGAGACAGATTGAAAGTAAGAAGCCGAAGAGAAAAGGGTTTAGAAGAACTGTAAGGTATCAGTTCTGACATTTTGATGAAACCAAGCCACTGGCCTACTGTATTCCTTTCCTGGATAGGCTAAGTCAAATGGTTTGGTGCAACTTAAGGCACCCATTTGGAGTTTCAGGTATTTATTTACAGGTAGTTTTTCACTCATTTTGCAGGATTAGAATCATTAACTTATGCTATCTACCAATGCTCACACAGGTACATGTAGAGAGGAAATAGATGTATTTGAGTGTCTTGTACCAACTCTCATTGGCTCACACTCACCTAAGATATAATGGACCCAGCACACAGCATGCAAGTCTGAGACCACTGCCACCTCTGGCCCAAGGTGAGATAACCAGACTATTATGTCAGGATCAAATCTTTTGGTGGTGGGGGGTGGGGAGAGTGGGAATTCCAGAACGTTTAAGAACATCAGGTAGGTGAAGAAAGGCGGTAAACTTAGTGGGAGCCCAGAGCATGATCTGTGTACACAGCCATGCCTACAGGAGTGGGTTGATATGGAAGAGATTTCTTTTTAAATGGACACAGCCTGGAAGCCAGGAATGTTCAAACCATCCCACATGCTAGTAAATATTTAAGGTATGAATGGCAGACTGTTAAATGTGGTGCCTTTGTGCAGTGTGCGCGCCCATTCTTAGCTGGTAGCCCTAGAACCAGGCACAACTTTCGACTTCCTAATTCCCTTTATAGCTTGGATTGTAATTTTTTTTCTTAAAAAAATCTTCCCTACTCAGCCAAACCAGAATCTTTAACAAAGCCAAATTTTGGACAAATCCTCCATCCTTTTAATAACTCCATGACTTTCAAATTAGCCACTTTCTCCAAGCCAATAAATCAGAGATATACTATTTTGCAGATTTTTTTCCCTTCCTATTCACTTCTCTCCTCTCCCCCACACTACCTTAGATGAAGTTCCCCCAGTTCACCACCATTCATATCTGTGAAGAGACAGAAGAGAGAGAGGAGGAGTGAAAAGATATTTGAGTTCTTGTTTGCGGTTAGTAATTCCACTTTGGTATACTCTGCTCTGGAACCTGTTATCTGTTTATCATAGTTTTCTCCTCTTACTTCACTTCCCCCCTTTCCTTCATCCACGTCTGTCTTCCCCCAAAGCCTTATGGAGCAGACTACTACCATTAGAGAGGTAAGGGGTATCGCACTATATTGGTACCCCACAAATTGTGGATTTTGTTTGGTTAACCTTCCTCTCTGAGGAAGATCAAGTAGCCATCTGCCTCTCAGTTCCTTGTCATGTTGACATTTGGGAGGACAGGTTGCTACGGCAGTAGCAGGATAGCATGTTCAAAGTTTGGCCACCATTTCCGAATGGTTTGGAAAGTTCCTTAAAAAGAAAAAAAAATGACAGAAATGCCTAAGAATAAGACAAGACAGTAGACAGTTTTTGAACTTGAAAAATAGAAGAATCTTTCTGGAGAAATGAATTGACTTTATAGCCTAGATGAGGAAAAGATAGATACAGAGATCATATATGCAAATGTAAACAGGAAATGTAACTTTTATAGATTCATTCTAGCTCTGATAATTAATACCCTCAAGGTAAGTTGCAATGAATATGGAAACTAATTTCCTAAATAGAATTTTAGAAGTAACTAATCTACACTTGCCATAAAAATGCTTGCTTTATTCAGGTTAAATGCATCACTTTTATACTTTTATAATCTGTTTAATATGTGGTCATAGATAGTCAAACTCCATAAAACAAGGTGACCAAATACTAATAAAGTGAGAACACCAGACAGAGTCTATGGGAGGTATAATTTCCATCAGGTATCCCCTGCTTTATTCCAGACCTGACTAACATTTCAGGCAAGCCAGGGTTGCTTGAGTCACAGTAATTAAGTTAATTAACAAAAGCTAATGTAGCCTTTCAAATATATAAAAAGAATATATCAACTCACAGAACATTTTTCTTCACACTGGGAACAAAGAGCACAAAAATAGAACAATTATTGCATAGCTGGTGGGCGAATGCCTCTTTGCTAATTTATCATCTACTTACTATCACTCTTTAAAGTGAACCTAACTCCAAATAAGTCTTGCATTTTTCTGTTTTTCTTCAAAGCAATATAAGAATAATTGTCTCAAAAAAATTCCTGAATAGCTTTAGTTCCTAGAACTTCTATTAGGAGCTCCTGTAATTCCATCTGAGTATCTGTTCATTTAACACTCATATGGACAGACTCTCTTTTATTTAAAAGCACAATGCACTAAGGTTATGTAAAGGAGTATACACATTTAGATTCATTCAGTAAGCGTTTCTTTTACATATACTAATAAATGTTTTCCACCACCAACACACATGTGAACTAAAGGAAAGGTAGTTCACTTATGCAAGTAAATGATATAAAATAAAATTTAAGAAATATAATAAGGCATTTGCTTAAACAGTAATATAGGAAATAAATTCAGAGGAGACATTGAAGCAGAAGAGGACAATTAAGAAACCTTAAATCAAAGAATATATACTAAATTGGAACCACACGGAGTGTAAGGGATTGTGCCAGATAATATAGAAAATACACCAGTAGTTCAATTTTGTACAGGATATGATCAATGTCAATGAACAAAAACGCAATTAATGTGTGATAAATGGCCAACGAGTACAAGGGAAACAATTTCTACAAACATTTATAAGAAGCAAATCACCTGTTATAACGACGGAAGTTTTTTTGTAGGAGGCAAGGTTTGGATCAAGCTTTTAATAATAGCTATAATTTGCTAGAAATGGAGCATTTTAATTAAAAGAACTATTTTCAATAGAGGTCTGTTTTATTTGAATGAAAGATTTCTAAAGTTAGCATTTGCCTTGGAGAGGATACTGGAGCCTAGAGCCTAGGATTGGTTCCATGTGCTCAGAAATTTGATTTTGTCAGCATTCCAAGAGTGGGTCAATTGCTGAGGATGAGACTCACATTAATCAAGTTCACGGAGCCTGAAGTATAAATGAGAATATCAATTTATTAATTTACAACACAAACAGAAGTAGTTGGGAAGCCAACTTGTAAGAAGTTTGCCTGGTGAACAAGAAACCAGAACAAGAATGTAAAAGGATTTTTTGGTAAATATTCAATATTGGGTTATGTTAATCACCTACTGCCATCTCCAGAAAAATTTCTGACAAAATTAACTGAGTTCTTGAGTCTGCAGGTCAGTCATATGGCAGGGGGGAGGGGGAAGAGGGGTGCTTGTGCAACCATGTGGATGGATGGATGGGCCATGTTAATGTTTGTCTTACTCAGTCCTGTTTCCTCTGTGCCTCCACAGTACGTCTGCTCAGCTGTCTACTGAAACATATTCTTTACTGGGGAGGAAATAGGTCTAATTTTATTCTAAATTTGATATTGCCAGTTAATCCAGTCAGAACTGTAGAGTATTACAGCATTTAATTCACCACTAGGTAGTCTTTATTTAAAAGTAACATATGGTCGTTCTAGAACATTTCAGAAAATATTGGAGTGTTCAAAACAAAAAATGAAAGTCTCCTTCCTCTGCTTACCGCTGCCTTGGTTCCTTTCCTCGCTGTAACTATTGTTAGCGGTTTGGGGTGTATTTTTCCAGCACATATTTGCATGCATATGCAAATAAAAACGCATGTGCATATGCTATTTTTAATGTAATCAAATGACATATACTGATCTCTAACTTGCTTTTTTCACTTAAAAATATAATTATGCATAATCTTCCCATAGCAAAAGTCACAGCTATAACTCACTCTTCATTAATAACTCCATAGCATTGTGTTGGAAGTAAAAGAGCCCACATTATGCACCCCATCCAATACCCTTCTATTGCAGTGTACATTTAAGGAGCTTGTTTGAGTGAATCTTATCACAGACTAAATTCCAAATGACATATATATTTTATATTTTAAAAATTTGCAGTTTCTCTATAAAAATTGGTATGAAGCATCTGTAAACTTCTGGCAAAGGGGGATGATAGTACGGATTTCCTCATGCTTTAAATAACATGGATTTCATAAATGTTTACAATATATGCTAGTCTAGTTGGCGAAAAACAGCTAAATTTTGTCTTAATTGGCATATTTTAATTAAGCGAGAGAGCTTTTATGTATATTATTAGTCATTTTTATGAAAAGTGTGTGTGTGTGAGACTGAGAGAGAGAGAATTGGCTGTTCAGATCTTTTGCCCATTTTATGCAGTTCCTTATTTATTTTGAATAAATCATTACTGTTTATTTATAGATTAAGGAAATTATGCCATATGTATTGCAAACACTTTTCAGAGTTTATTGTTTGGTTTTTAAATTTTGTTGACAGTGAATCATTTGGAATTTATTTTGTAAGGAAAGGTAAGAGTCCAGCTCTTTTCCCTCAAAACATCGCTAGTTATCCTAATCTGGTTTATTGAGTAATGTGTTTTCCTGTCATTGAGTTTTTGAAAACCTGTACTTATCATGTACTAAATATCCCATATAGATGGTTCTATCTTTGTCCTCTTTTCTGTTCCATTGATGTGTCAACCCGTAAGCCATTATTGCATGGTTTAATTAGTACAGCTTAGTACATACTTAACATAGTAGTTCTCTACCATTAACATATCTTCTTTGACTTTTTCTTCTTATTCTTATACATTTATTTATACATATAAATTTTAGCAAGTTTTTTCTTTAAGATTGAAATCAAGAAGTAGAATGAGGAAGAGGATGGGCAAGAGATGAGAATCATAATAGCAATTGATTTAGACATATAATTTATATTTGCATTTCCAATGCATTGATGCTGCTATTTCTGTGCAAGCATAAGGAGTCACTGGTTATTTGAGTTTTGTCTCACATCTTAATAAAAATTTAAATTGTGTTTACATATATCCTGCAACTTTCTTGTTAGGTTTCTTCCTAGGTGTTTTTGTGCTTTATTGTCATTTGAAAAGGCATCTTTTCTATATAGGAAAACTGCTTTTTCATTAATTTTAGCTTGACCTGATCACAGTACTGATTGCTTTTAGCTAATGGTCATCACGAACTTCACTCTTTTCCTTATCTCCCAAATCCATGCATTTGTCAGTTCTTTCATTAATGCCTCCTAAATACCAATACCGTTCAAATCTGTTCTGTCTTCTCTGTTGCTGTAAATCATACCCAACTTCAAACTTGTTATTGTGTATGCCCTGGACAATGACATGCTCAGTCTCATCCTTTAAAGTATGAATCTGTATATTTCCTTCTGTATTTTAGGCTCTCCAGTGGTTCCCTGTAATATACATAAAAGAGAAAAAAAAATCTAGGTTTCTTAAACTTTCACCAGTGACTCTCAGTCCTCATCTCTGCCTCTTTCTAATTCACAGTTCATAGCCCATAAACACCCAAACAGCCTCCCTAGGGTTTCTGCCTCTGTACTTTGAACTTTCTAGAAGACAACCTCAATCATCTCTCCCTTTGCTTGAATAGCTCCGACCACCCCCTCTGGAGTAAGCAGCACGTCTTCCTCAGAGTTGCTCTAGCCCCATGCTGAATTGTATACATTTCCTTAGCGCCCCCATAAATCACTGTGTATAGACCTATTTCATATTACACTTTGCACTATAATTGTTTGTTTAAACGGTTGTCAGCCAAATATATGAAATCTTTAAAAAACAGATTCTGTTTCTCCGTTATCTTAGAATTCTGTACGTGGGAATTTGTTTAGCCAAACGGATGAATGAATGTAAAGATTAAATATTATTAAAGGCCTGTTTTGTGTCAGACACTCAATTTTAGGTGCTAAATATACAACAGTGAACACAACACACAAAAATACTTGCCTTTATTGATGTCACACTCTAGGGGGAAAAGACAGTCAATCAAAAAATAATGAAGTAAATATGTAGTATATCAGGACTTCGTAAAACTGAAATAAGTGGAGAATAGAGTACAGAAAGCTTCAATTTTATAATGTCACAGAAAGCTTCAATTTTATAATGATAGAATTATCTCAAAATGGATAATAGCTTTATTTCGGTTTTAACAATTCAAGTTTTATTTGCAGAATTGAGAAATCGATTCTCTATTTCATAATAAAAATAAAATTTAATGAAAATTTCAAAAGGTGGTAGAATTAATGGATTGTAGATCTCAGTGGGGTTTTTGTAAAAGTAAGAGAAGGAGTGAATGACCTTGAAAAGGACATAAAACATAAATTCAGTTTTTTATTATTTAGATTTAGTGAATATGAAAAATAAGCCTATCAATTTGCTAAAAAAAAAAATAAGCATGTAAATGGCTACTCTCAGATTCTGCTCTTACCTCATTGTGGATGAGGAAAACATGGTTTTCAAGTAGGATAACCAACTCATCCTGGTTTGCCTGGATTTCCTGGTATTTGGAGAATGGAATCATTAGAAAGATTGGTAATAATAAATTTTAGAATATGTCCATCAACATAAGAACTAGGAAGATCGGTAGGAGAAGAAAGGAATAAAGAAAGGGGGGGTAGTCAGAATGGGGAATGAAGCATGAGAGACTGTGGACTCAAACTAACTGAGGGCTTCAGAGGGGAGGGGGGGGAATGGGATAGACCGGTGATGGGTAGTAAGGAGGGCACGTATTGCATGGTGCACTGGGTGTTATACGCAACTAATGAATCATCGAACTTTACATAAAAAACCAGGGATGTACTGTATGGTGAATAACATAATATAATAAAAATATTATAAAAAGTATAGGGGAAAAAGAAAAGAATATGTCCATAGACCTGGAAATCTCAGGAAAAGTCAAGAACAGAATTATTGGAGATCAGATATCCAAGAGTCCAGGTTATTGGGAGAATCACCCACATGGATATTAAAATCACCAAGAATCATTGACAGAAGCAATTTTGGAGAAAAGAACAGCGAACCAGCAGGTAAAATCTTTAAAGGACAAGGAAGAAAATCTGAGGTTATATGAAAAAGTGTTCCTCGTAACGTGGTCCATAACTTGGTATGCATCCACAGTGAGGTAAGAGCAGAAATTGAAAGTAGCCATTTACACACTTTCTCAGCAAATTGATAGGTTTGTTTTTAATATCCATTAAATCTAATAATAAAAAATTGAACTTATGTTTTATGCCCATTTCATTGTCTGTAATTTAATTTTTTCTATATTTATTGATCTGAAATAGTTTGGGAAGAATAAAAGAAGATCGATCCTCCCCACAGATAGTTTTTTTTTTAATTACCTTTTTAAAATTTAAATTCAATAAATTATTATTAGTTTCAGAGGTAGAGTTCAGTGATTCCTCAGTCTTATGTAATACCCCATGCTCGTTATATCATGTGCCCTCTTAATGTCCATCACCCAGTTACCCCATCCCCCTGACCCCCCAGCAACCCTCAGTTTGTTTCCTATGATTAAGAGTCTTTTATGGTTTGTCTCCTTCTCTGGTTTCATCTTGTATTATTTTTCCCTCCCTTCCCCTATGATCCTCTGTTTTGTCTCTTAAATTCATGTGAAATTTGTGAAATGAAATTCATATGAAATTTGTGAAATCATACGATAATTTTCCTTCTCTGATTGACTTATTTCACTTAGCATAATACCCTCTAGTTCCATCCATATCATTGCAAATGGCAGGATTTCATTTTTTTCTGATGGCTGAGTAGTATTCCATTGTGTGTGTGTGTGTGTGTATATATATATATATATATATATATATACATACATACCACATCTTCTTCATCCATTCATCTGTCGACGGACATCTCAGCTCTTCCCATACTTTGGCATTGTGAACATTGCTGCTATGAACATCGGGGTACAGGGGCTCCTTTGGATCACTGCATTTGTATCTTTGAGGTAAATACCTAGTAATGCCATTGCTGGCTCATAGGGTAGCTCTATTTTCAACTTTTTGAGTGTTTTCCAGAGTGGCCGCACAAGCTTGCATTCCCACCAACAATGCAAGAGGATTCCCCTTTCTCCCCATCCTCGCCAACATCTGTTGTTTCCTGTCTTGTTAATTTTAGCCATTCTGACTGGTGTGAGGTGTTATCTCATTGTGGTTTGATTTCTATTTTCCTGATGCCAAGTGATGTGGAGCATTTTTTCATGTGTCTGTTGGCCATTTGTATATCTTCTTTGATGAAATGTCTGTTCATGCCTTCTGCCCATTTCTTGATTGGATTATTTGTTCTTTGGGGGTTGAGTCTGATAAATTCTTTGTAGATTTTGGATACTAGCACATTATCTGATATGTCATTTGCAGGTATCCTCTCCCATTCTGTCGGTTGTCTCTTGGTTTTGTCTACCGGTTCCTTTGCTGTGCAAAAGCTTTTTATCTTGATGAAGTCTCAAGAGTTCATTTTTGCCTTTGTTTCCCTTGCTTTTGGAGACATGTCTAGCAAGAAGTTGCTGTGGCCGAGGTCACAAAGGTTGCTGTCTGTGTTCTCCTCTAGGATTTTGATAGATTCCTGTCTCACATTTAGGTCTTTCATCCATTTTGAGTCTGTTTTTGTGTATGGTGTAAGAAAATGGTCCAGTTTCATTCTTCTGCATGTGGCTGTCCAGTTTTCCCAATACCATTTGTTGCTGTCTTTTTCCCATTGGATATTCTTTCCTGCTTTGTCGAAGATTAGTTGACCATAGTGTTGAAGGTCCATTTCTGGGTTGTGTATTCTGTTCCATTGATCTATGTGTCTGTTTCGTCCTCACAGATAATTTGACAATCACTGGTATAGTTGACTGCAACAAGAAGGGGTTACAAGTAATATTCTAAGGTGACATGAGAAAGCCGGTAGCCTATATGGAGAATAGAGTGATCCCAAAGTGGCAGTGAGATAGGATGTCTACTCATCCAGGTTTGCATAGGACTTTCCTGATTTTAGCACTGAAAATCCCAAGTCCCAGGAAACTCCTAGATCCCAGGCAAACCAGGACACAAGTAAAGAGGGCGTCCATCCCACCTCTGCAGCTTATTGATGCCTATTATGAGGTAGAAAGCATAGCCACCCCTTTCCAACCTTCTAATGGTTGTATGGAGGCCAGTGGTGGGGATAGTCTCCTATGAGAATTAGGAATTGTGTTGACTCTGTTTTTAATCCCAGAGCACAAGGATTTCCTTATTGTACCATAGAAACAGTAGGGGAAATGGCTTCCCTCATAACATCTGGAGCACCCAACTCCCTCCCCGTTGTTGCCAAGGGCTGGGTGAAAGCAGAGGAAGCAGTTTTCCCTGGAGTGTGTGCAGCATATTTTCTCTCCTAAGGATGGCACAGATCAAGGGCAGTAGTTAGCAATTCAGTTCCACGCTATTACTGATCAAAAACTAGTTGAATTGTTTGAACAATTAATGTCGATTATTTTAGGTCAGCCCTTTTATAATGTTGAACTTGATCACAGCTACACCTCATTCAAGGTCTAGTGTCTTCCTTTAGCAATTCCCAAATCTTTAGGTCAGCGTGAAAGAGAGTAACACCACTCAAATTTGCCCAAAGAGATTTGCAACAGAAAGCCATTTCAATAATTTATAACAAGGACTGGATTTACGTACCATCTGGTAAATGCATCTTACCAGTTGGGAAACTGACCTGAGAAGGTGAATTAAAATAAGAAAACTGCTTGATGAATTTGGGGCCAGAACATAAGTAGTAAAGTGGCCTTTAGCAGCCATTCATCAAGCCCTAGAGGTTTGGTAAGACATTGTCTGTTATAAGTAGATATAGCTGTCCAGTGGAGGGGGTATTTCTAGTGACTGGTGATGACATCTTCTCTGGATGGTGCTAAAGAAACAATGACTGATTCTTACGTTCACTTTTCTCGCCTCCACGGGGACTATCAGCTTTCAGTCTGCATTTGTTATGATATCATTATCCATTCCGCATTTCAACCTACAATTTCCAAGTAGGTAGATTATTTTTCCTCGGTTACAGTTTAGGATGCTGCCCCATGATGACATATAGACGTACATCCTTATCTTACCTCTAACTTGTCTTAAAACAGCACCATGGTATCAGCTGCCTCAGAGAAGATTTTCAGTAGACGGAACTGGACCTCAGGGATTGGCAGCTAATTCCACACCCGCAGTACACAAGCAGTTATAAATTCCTGTCATAGAGAATAGCACTGTCTGCCATGTCCCTAAATTGAATGTCCTATCTTAATACTAATGTAATTACCTTTCTATAAATAATAAATCCCCCTATATGTAATTCCTACCCCCCAGTTCATCTTGTTAAATTGAAAGTAAAGCTGTAACATTCTATCTCAGGTGGCACCCTACAGTATTTTATGGATGATATGTTGGCAGCGCTTCTCAAACTTTAATTTCTATGGGAGTTATCTAGAGATCTTATGCAGATTCATAAGATCTGTTATAATGCAGATTCAGCAGGCTGGGGCTGAGCCCTGAGATTCTGTATTTATAACAAGCATTAGTGTTGCTAGTCTAGAGACCACCTTTTGGGAGCAAAGGTTTAGGGGCTTTGTAACTAGCATCATCTCCCAGTGATGCTTTTGCAGATTTCATAGTAGCAGTTGCTACCATCAGGGAATTTTCACCATTGATGGTTCTTGGCTTAGTCTCTGCAGCAGACCCTACTATGGGATTTCAGTCAGATTCTTGATGTCTCTCGCCCCTTTGCAAAGTTCCCTTGAGCAGATGGATGGCTTAGGGCAGCATAGTTGTTGAGATCCTGGGCACTGCCATTTAAATGCAAAGTGGCTTTAGGCAGTTTTCTTAATTTGTATAAAGTCTCAGTTTCCCCACTTGTAAAGTGAATGAAAAGATAATGATGATAATAATTATTGTAATATCGTATAATTCCTAAGAATGTTATCACGATCAATGAGATAATGCATATAAAATCCTAAATATGTGGCACTCGATATATATACATTTTACTGTTATTATTATTATTGATATCATTATTACCATCTGATTTCATATTATCTCACGGAATCAGTATCCTGTCTGCCTCTTGATACATTTTTGCATTCTGAGGCATCATCTCCTAAACTTAGCTTAAGGTGACGTTTCATTCCCTCATGAGGCTGTACAAAAGGCTTATATAGCAGTATCTGCTAGTACCTCTTAACAATATCTGCATTTAGACCTCAGCGAAACTTAGAACAAGCTCTAGAATCTTCTTGACATTCTCATTCCACTCATCCATACATTGAATTTGAGAAATCGTTTATTTTTTTTTAAGTATAGCTAATCTATTATGGGTTACTTTGGAAAAACACAATTCTTTGCTGAGAGCAGAATCTGTTATTCAAGGTACATGTTTGGCAGCTGCTAGGTGGTAGCTGGATGTTAAGTGAGAGAGGTGAATTAGCATGAGACAATTCTACTTCTCAGAGTGTTTGTCTATGATTAAGTTGATTTTTTCCCCTGTATTTAGCAACTAAAAAGAACTTTAGGAATGGCTTAATTAATCCTTGAATCATGTCAATTTTATTCTCCACTGGATAGGCACTAAGAATTTGTATTTAAGAAGGTTCTTCTTCTCTTGTGTCACCTGCTGATTTCTGCAGGAGACCCACCCAGCCCAGTAATTTGTATTCCTATTTTTAAATTATGTATAACCAACATCTAGGTGACTCCTATTAATAGACATCTCCAGGTGCAGGAACAAAGAGTGGTCTTTCTGCGAGGCGACAATGCATACTTTTGCTCTCACCTCGAGCAATCTGTGGTTCACTGATTTGCTTATCTGTATACTTCCTGAAGAGCTTCGCCTTTATCCTAGGAGAGGACTATCATTTGGAATCCACAGCATTTTAGATAGCATAGTATTTTGTTTTTTTAAAAAAATTCCATCACTTTTGCTCACAGCGGTTCCTGGTAAGTACGTAGTCATTTTCTTAAATAAGCAGTAAATGATCAAAAACTCTCAGATATCCTGCATCATCTAACTTAATGACCTGCATCATAGTTCTTCACTTCCTAAGACAAACGGAAGAAGTGGGTACTATTAAATAAGAGGTTTTAGAATTTAGAAAGGAGAGGTAAAATTGGTTTGGTGTGTAGAGTAATTAAGGCAATCCTAAAGCAAGTGGCTCGACTGTCACAAGTTCTCTCTCAGACTTCCTGGGCAAATGATGGACTATAGAAGGCTGTGAACTCAATCACAGGCTAGCAGTCCAACAAATCATTCACATGTGAGATGAAGTGCCCTTTATTCTGTCCTCACCTCCCAGCCAGATTTACACTCGAATTAGTGCCACAAATGAACCCATGGAGAGGAATTTCAGAGGCTGTACTGCGCCGTCATCATCCAGAAGAAAGACCTCCCTCCTCCTAATATGAAAATGTGAGCCTGTGTTTGGATCTTACCAAGAGTCCAGCATTCCATCTTCTGTCAGTAGCTAGGAAGAGTGGAGGCTAATGCTGGTTCCAAACTACTGTCACTGTTTTCTCAATTCTGGGCCTGTTAAGTTCTAGCCAACAGAGCTCCCCATTGCTACTTAAAGTATTTTTTATTCATTAAGGAAATTTTGGAATCATTTTAGAACAACACGAAACATCAAGTACCACATTTATCACAATTAGTCAACGTATAAAAGTGGGTGTCTTTTGAAACAAAATGGTCTTAACTGAAATAGCTATTCATTGCAGATTTTCTATTAATTTAACTGACTGTGCATTTTTTTTCATAGAAACATTTCTGAATTTTAGGATGTTTTGACCAGCATTCCTCTTTAAGTCTACTATAAATATCAGCATTCTCTCCCAGAGAGACATGATCCTAGTATCACTGAAAAAATACCAGTCACGCCTGTGATTGTGTAGGTACATACTCAGACTAGTTGACTTTCTTTTGACAGATTTGTCTACTGTAAGGATTCAGAATGATCTAGCTGGTGCAATTGTCAACATGGCCTATGTATCAAATGTTGTCAGGCTCAGTTGAAAATGAGCGTACTTTCTTAGCATCACTAACAGCTATCTTAATAAAGCTGCCAACTTTGCCAAATATAGCTTGCTGGTGTCTGAGAAGTTGAAGTCATGTAAGAACTTATATTACATCTAGAAGCAACTAGAGAAATACCACGTGGTATATGAGTTGGATTTTGTTTTCTTTTTTTTTTTTTAAGACTTGTTTATTTATTGGAGTGTGTGTGTGTGTGTGTGTGTGTGTGTGTGTGGCAGGCACACGCAGGGACGAAGCCTGACTCTGGACTCAGTTTCACAACCCTGAGATCATGACCTGAGCTAAAGTCAAGAGTTGGATGCCTAACTGACCAAGTCACCCAGGCGCCTGAGATTTGCTGTTTCCTTATTTGATGCTTGATAAATAAGTTGTAGGTATCTTCAGCGCTTGTTCTACCCTTAATAACCAAAATTATGAGAAAGAAGTTTGTGATATCCTTGTAAGGGGTGAATGTGTGTGTATGTCTGGGTGGGTGTGTGTGTCCAGTCCTTTGGAATTAAAGTTGTGCTCTCCTGAGTTCTTTCTATCTGAATTGTATGATTCACATGTTTTGTTTTGTTTTTTCAAAGTAGACACACAAACAAACACACAAACATTTGCCTAGGGTGAGAATATTTTGTTTGATAAAGCAGTTTCTCCCCAATCTAAGAACACATTGTTTAGTGCTTATTATGCAGTTTTTATAATTTCAGCTTATACTTGTTCATATATTGTCTTTTATATTTTCTCTAGTTATTTCAAATAACTTTTTCTTATTAACAAGATTAAAAGCCAACGGTAATGACTGTCTTCCACATTCTTTTGTATTTCCAAAAAGCATTGAAAAATGTGAGCATAGAGGAATTGTGAGCTCAGTGAATAATAGTAAATACAAACATATTTATTAAGTGTTCCTATGTGGCATGATTGGGCATATGCTTCATCAAAAGTGACTACATTTAATGGTTTCCTACATATTCTTTCAGAACACACACACACACACATATAGCACACACACATTCTTATAAAAAATTGTCTAACAAGTCCATAAACCAGTTATGTCTTGATTTAAATAAATAGATCATCTTCCCATGTCACTACATACATATCAATTTCATTTTATTTAGTGGCTGCAGAGTATTATTATATCTGTGTACTATAACTAATTTAACCAGTTTCTGGTCAATGGTCATTATTTTCCAGTATTTTTGCTATAAGAAACAAAACTATAATGCAGATCCTTGAACATATATCATGGCATAATTTTGCAAGTGTGTCTATAGAGATAATTCCTATCCATAGAATTGTCTGCTCAAAGACTGCCATTTCTCAATTTGACGAATATTGACTGTTTGCCCTCCACAACATTCATACTTATTTAAGTGTTCATGGTGCATCTACACTGCCTACAAAGCTCATACTCTTATTAACTGTAGCCCAACTGATAAAATCATTAGGGAATTTCTTTTAAGATACTTCTGGATAGTTCAAATCAGGATTTGAAAGAGAAACCCACAACATAAGGTTTTATAACTCTGGGTCTAGGGGCCCTGGAGACTGTGTGTTTATGTGGGCACCTTCATTTTTCCCTAGGGAAAAGTCCATAGTTTTTAATAATATTTACAAAGGAGTTAGAGACCCAATTCTTACCTATACTCAAAAATCTACCTATTTCCAGAAGAAAGTTTAAGAAATGCAATTATTTGTTTTATTTCTTTTTACTAACTTAATCTAATAGTGAAAGTAAGTTTTTTTTTCTAAATTCTTGATTTTTTTTTTTTGTCTTACTGATGGAGGGGGGTGCACATCCCAAATAAAAGAATGTGACATCACTTCCATCATTATTTAGGTTTTGAGAAATGTGTTACTGATCCCAAACATACCTGAACCAAGATTGAATTGTCAACATTCTTCTCTCTTTCCCCATCCCCCATCCTGTGACAGCCTCTTTTCACAACCTTCTATTTTATCCCTCCAGCCTTTGTAGGCAATGCTGCTTGTGCTGTTTGCACCTACTCACTTGTTTTCATCAAAGTAAGTGTAAGTGTATAAAGTGGACCATCATCTCTTCTGTATGACTTCAGGGTGATCCTGAATTAGTGAGGATAGGTGTCTTTATGGTACAGTAACAATAACACTAAAGTCTCAATTGTTAGAAAACACAGCATTCATTCAGGCTGCTTGAGTTCCAAGGCTCTTGCATCTTAACATATGCCTTGTGGTCTCTATGGCAGGACAACAGAGAGCTTGGAGAATCCAGGGCTAGCCCTTTCATTATAGTCTGTTGCTCAGAATTCATTGTATGCCCCTGCCTAACTGTAAAGGTGGTGGGAAATTCAAGGAGCAAATGCAATATTTGAGAATAACTACTGTCTTTGCCACAAATATCCATCCAATAAGATTTTAGCTATGAACACCTAACAGGATTCACATCCGTCAGATACTGTTCTAAGAGACTTGCATGTATTATCTCATTTAATTCTCTCTGGAAATCCTATCATAAATTCAGAGATTGGGTCGAAGAGAGGCTACATAACTTGCTCAATACCATCTGGAGAGTAAGTGGAAGATACAGGCATCAAAACTCACTAGTGTGCCTCCAGAGCTCTTGATTTTACCCACTATCCACACTCCTTTTTCAGCTTTTCAGGTATTCCACAAATCCTTACCAAGAACCTGTGGTGTACATGAAACTGCAACATGTGCTAATGATGTACCTGATCCTGGTCTGGGAGTGCCCATAGCCTTAGGAGGGACACAGGTCAGTGGGGGGTGGGGTGAATTCAAGGTTAGGAGGCTGGTATATACAAAGGTGAAGAGATATGAGAGCGTGTGGTGGGTTAGGAGAGACTGGGGTGTAGGTTAGGAGCAAGCAGTGACAAGACATTTGATGGGAAAGATAGACGGGGACCAGAACTGTAAGAGTTGCTGATGCCTGAATACAGAAAATGAAACAGGAAACTTTGGTCTCTTTTTGTATTGCTGGGTGAAAGTCAAGTTCCCCTAGAGGAGGAACCTCTTCTGGGAAGATCATGTTGACTGCTTCCTCTGTGGTGGGTCCCCCTCCCATGGTGGTATCCAGGCACCTGCCCTAGGGAAACTCCTTCACAGAACTTCCATGATTTTTGGAAACTCCTCATGCTCTTTCACTAGACTGTCATGATTGAAGGATGCATGTGGTTGTGTTCAAGTTTGAATCCCCCATAAGAAAGTCCTAGGGCCACGCAAGCATTTAGCACTTTATTTTTACTCTCTCTGTTTTCCTGAATAACAGGACATTTCCCAAAGCGTTGGTTGCCTTGGTCCAATGATAGAATACTTTTTATAAAAAAAAAAAAAAAATCTTTCTTTCTTGCTGTTAGTATTGGTATTGCAGAGAGTATTCATGAGTAAAAATATGCAATGTATGAAAAGAAAGGATAAATAGAGGTCAAGAAAACGCACTACCTGAAATACCTAGCTCTCTGAATTTTTCAGATTATTTTTTTACTCTTCATATATAAAGGAAAGCAGTCTTGTCAAGTTATAAATCAAGTAAGTGTTTTGTAAGAAAACCGAGGTTGTAGGTGATTTTCTAAAAGATCATCTCCTGGTACATCATTAAACAGCTTTCTCTTTTACTATTCATCAGTTCTTCAACTGAATACCTTATTCCAAATAATTGGTGTAAAGAGAAAGAGATTCTCCCCCTAGATATCAACAGCTGTTATGTTGGAAAATATCAGTAAAATCTCGGATAAATTCAAAGTTGCAATTTGAGTTTACCACCTTGTCTGTCAGGCCAGAATGAGTGATCACATTCTCAGATACTATGAACAAATACAATGTTAGATAGTCTTCTTTTGCCTTTTCAGGTTTAACTTAATTTACTTCTCCAGTGTATTTATTTATTAAACCTCTAAAGACCTAGAAATAATTCTAGTGCATTGTCTTCTACTTTCCTAACACATTAAAAACATACTGGGCAGTTTGAACTTTCTGTATTCCTGATGCTTTCCTCTATGGCCTTTGATGATCATGTCACAAAGATGGGTCTGGAATCATTTGTAGTCCGTGTCCGTCTGAACTGAATTTCAGGCTCAGACATCTCTGTGGAACGGAAACCTGTATTGTGTTTAGCCTGTTACCTCCAGCTGAGTTTTGCGTTGACTTGACATATCCTGCCTTTTATATTGTGTTATTTTCCCTGTTTCTATTGAACTATTTAAGAAAGAAATCTGGTTCCCCTGGCATTTTTTTCCCCTCCCGTTTCAGAAGCATAAACATAACCGTAGTGTTGGCACCTTGTCTCTCCGAGTCCCACTTCAGTTCATCTGACCAGTGTATATGTGCCCGACCTTTACCATTTCTCATTTGTATTCTTCTACCTTTATATTCCAGTCTATGTTACTTACCCCCTAAGGGCTTGCCAAGAAGGGTCATAAGTGATAAAATGCTGCAAACCTGAGTATGGCTTGTTTTACTGATGTATTTCTTTAGCTTTAAGAAGCTATCTAGAAATCTTAGCACTGGAAAGAGCTAGCAAACGTGTGGAAACAGCAACCACATTTTACAGAGAGCTGAACAATGGCCCGGAGAGTATGGATGATATGTACAAAGTCACACGGTGATGCAGATAAAGCTATGAACAAGAGGCTGCAGAGCCAGAGTCGTTTCTGCCTTCACACCATAAGAGTTCTCTCTTCTGGAATTGCTTCTAGTGAATATTTGACTTTCCCAATGACCAGGATCCATAATCATGTGTGTGGAAATCTAAAGAAAGATTATAGGTAGAGTCACTGCCCCATATAGAAGTGAGAAAAACTTAGGTATTCCTTTCCCCCTTGGATCTTATGTGACCTGAGCATGACCAGCCAGATGACCTGTGTGATTCCTGAGGGACTGAAGCAAAAGGAAGTGTCAGTGAAGGATTTTTTATGGCCCCTGAGTAGAGTTCAGAGCCCAGTGGTATGGTGACAGGAGCTCAGAGAACTGCAGTCCAGCAATAAAAGGATAACCAGAGGTGATGTCAGTTGCAGAGGTGGCACTTGATGGCCGTTGGTAATTCTGGGTTGTCATGGCTCTGTCTTGCTTGGCGCTTGCCATAACCTGAACCTGGCCTTAGGTTTTGTGAGACATCCCCTGCAATTCAAACGTACTCATTTTCTATTTAAATCAACCAGAGTCCATTTTGTTTATTTGTGACTAATAGAGTAGCTATAATAAACCCATTAGGGAAGCTGCTGCTAATTTCCTTGGCACAAAGGCAGTTTCTCTTCCCTCTTGTCTATTGTCAGATCTTGCTTTTTGGTTTTATTCAAATTAAATCTCCTATCTATTTCACAGTACCTGGTGCGATCGAAGTACTAAAACAGCAACTGTGGAAGGAGGAATGAAAGAAAGAAAAAGAGAGGAAGGAAAGAAAGGTTGAGAGAGTGAAATGGAAGAAAGGAAATGGGAAAAAAGACAGGATCTTCCACATTTTCCCTTTTCTGAGGCCAATCCTTAATAAAAATCAGCAGCTCTGATCTAGTAGCTCCTGATTGTTTAGGATCATGGCTCATCCTTTATCGTTTTCTTATCTTTAATGTCTTGCTTCATTGATCCCTTCCCTATAAACTTCACATGCATTCAGGGTTTTTTCCCCATTCTTAAAAACCAGCAAAGCTTTCCTTAGCTTGTCTCTTTCTTAAATTTCCACTTTATTATTATTTTTCTCCATTTCAAGTACAAAGGCTTGAAACATTAATATTTCAAATATTTCTGACATAAACATTAATCCTATACAAATTGCCTTTTATTTCTACTATTCCTCCATTCCTTCATTTACTCGACATATATTTATTGGGTATTTACTGTGCTTCAGATATTGTTTTAGGCACTGGGGACACATCACTGCTTTTTTATAGGTTCCTCTGGGTACAGAAAATAAATACACAAAAGAAAAAATATCAGTAATAACCAAGAAAATGCAGTGGCTACACAGAGAAATAAAACTGCATGGCCACTCCTGACTTGTCAGAAAAGGTCGATGTGATGTGACGATCCATAAGCTGTGTGTGGTATGCAGTGAGTGTTGGGGATGTACCTTGTGGAGAATTGTTTGTGGAAGCTGTCAAAATATGTATAAGGCTATGGAAGTCATCTATGCAAGATATTTTAGGTACTTTGCTCAAGGAGCATAATACTTGAGATGGTGAATAGTAAAGGAATGTAGGGTATATTTCAGGTATAAAAGCCTCAGGACTTGGGGCGCCTGGGTGGCACAGCAGTTAAAGCGTCTGCCTTCGGCTCAGGGCGTGATCCCGGCGTTACGGGATCGAGCCCCACATCAGGCTCTTCCGCTATGAGCCTGCTTCTTTCTCTCCCGCTCCCCCTGCTTGTGTTCCCTCTCTCGCTGGCTATCTCTATCTCTGTCGAATAAATAAATAAAATCTTAAAAAAAAAAAAAGCCTCAGGACTTAATTCAGGATCTATCGGATGACATAAAACAGGAAAGAATGAAAATTACTCCTGAACTTGGCTTGAGGAACTCAGTGGCTGTTGGCTGGATGTTAACTAAGACAGGAAAGACCTAGGGAGAAAAAATGTGGGTGGCACACGGAGTACAAACAAATCAAAATTCTGTTTTGGATGTGGTAAGTTTGAGATGCCTATTGGCCATCCAACTGGCTCTTTCAAGTTAGTAATTTGGTAACTATATTATAGATACAATTTAGAATCATCAGCACATAAATGGCACTCTAAACCCAAGGGACTAGACAACATGATCTAAGGATAAAGAGTAAATATAAATGGAAAACTAGACAAGATCAAATCCTGGGTACATTCCTACATTCATATTTCAAGAAGAAGAAGGAGGTCCCATAAAGAGAAAGAGCAGGCAGTGAGGTAGGAGAAGTAAGAAGAGTGTGGATCACCAAAGCTGAGAGAAGAAAGAAGTAGTCAGCTGTGTTGAAGGACAATTTAAGTTCAAATAAGCGAGGACAGAATAGGAACCATTGGATTTGGTAACGCCGGTAGTATCAGTGGTCTTTGTTAACACATACATTAACGGCCTTCATTAGTCACCCTCAGTGGAGTGGTGTAGAGAAAAACCTGATCAGAGTGGGTTGGGGAGAGATTAATAGATAAATGAGTAGGAATAGCAAGTACAGGCAACTCTTTGAGGATGTGTTTGTCTGTGAAGAGAAAATGAAGTAGGGGGTTAGCGAGAAGGAGTTGTGTCATTGTTAATATACCCCCCTTGTGGTCCCTCTATCCTCATCTAAGTCTTCTGTCATCACTCCCATCATGGTCAGCACAACCCAATATTTTATCTGCAGATTCTTAGTGAGTAGTGCCGCTCCTTTTGATTGCTTTGATGAATTCATATACTTAATTCGTACACTGAGTTCCAGCTGCCTCCTTTCATCCAAGCACAAAAGTCTCACAAGCCCTTCAAATCAAACAGCCTGTCTCAAGGCAGCCTCACACTGGCTCTCTCTTTTGTGCCCGCAGAAAACACTCAAACCGTTTGCTAGGACAAATCCTGAGGGTGCAATGACAACTCATTCCTAACTCAGCAATTTCTCCTTTGTCCTGTTGTTTACAGTCAGCTAGTTTATCTCTCATCTCTGCCTATAATGGAAATAAGATAATAGTCTATCAGTGCACTACCTTCAACTTCAGGGGGTACCTGTCAAATTCATCAAGTGGCCCAGTGTAGTACCTCTCAATAGTCTTGAGGTGAGGAGCTGGAACTCTCCACATACAGCATACTTCCCTCCTTCGTGATAGTGATGGGGGATTAGGAATGGGGGCTATAACACATTTCAAAAATCATTCTTAGAAATGTTCTTTCCCAACAATCTCTGGAGCTTTTATACCTAAGATGTGGGAAATATATTCAAAAGCCATGAAACTTTTTTTTTTTAGCTGAAGCATTAGAAAATATGCGACTCTCTCTATTGTATCTTGGTACCTCAACAAATATTTGCCTTTAGCATTTTTCCATGTCCTGTTTTATAAAGCCAATTGCTCATTTCTTTGGAGTCCTGAGACTCCTCTGAATCGTGTAGTACTTACTGAGTGACACACAGCAGAAGCTGAGAGATGAGACATAACCCCAAAGAGAAAGTTGATTCCAATAGAACTCTCCCTGCTTTCTTAGCCCCCACACCCAATCAGTTACTAAAGTTAAACATTCTTCTTGGAGTATATTTCTCAATCTGCCCTTCTCCTTTTATCCAATCACATTGCCCTTCAGCTGGACCACTGAGAGCCTCTTGACCACTTCGTCTAGTCTTGGCCATTGTAATTAGCTTTCAGAATCACCCACCTGGACCTATCTTTCCATTGCTTAAAAATCCTTCCATGGCATCTGATTGCCTGCTGTATGAACTCTAAACTCACGAATTGGTCTCTAATTTCTTCTCCAGAATTATTTCCTGCCAGTTCTCATGCACCTCCAGTGATACTGTACTGTGGTCTGCACATAGGGGTGACAGCAGGGCATTTCTCAAATAGTTGGAAATAAAAGAAATAAAATTATGCTCTCATAGTTAAACCATAAAATCATACCACAATGGAAAAGAGCAGAGATATGCAAATTCACCTTAAAGAGAAAGTATGATTTCTATTATCGTGCTGATCATGCCAGCAGACCAGAAGAGAAAGAGCAGAATTACCACCAGTAGTAGTAGTTGACCCTGGTTTCCATGAGGAGGTAGACTTGCTGCTATATAATAGAGGCTGTGTGGAGAATAGAACTGAGGGATTGATTCCCTCAGAGGCTCTGGGTGCTTCTATAACCTGTGATAACCATGACTGGCCAACTGCAGCAACACCTCACCAACAGAATGCTAATCAAAGCCTCAGACTCCTCAGGGATAAAGATCTGAGGACTGGTGGGCCATGATGATGTGTAGAGAAGGAAGACAATAAACAGCAATTCCTCAGGAGAAGCTGCAGCCACAGGGATATCTTACCCGACTACAGCTCCCTTTGTAAGTCTTTCTTTTTCTTCTTCTTGCTCTTTTTTTTTTTTCTTTCAGAAATTGTGAGTGACTGTCCATTGAAAGTATCACTGACAGGACAGACTGAATTTAACATGGGTCAAAATTGGCTCTGAAGTGGTGCAAGGGGTTTATCTTCTCTGCCATCAGTACTTCAGCTGTCACCACTGTCCCAGGGCTCACAGAGTGTCTGATTAGTGATATTGGATCTCACATAATGTTGCCTTGGATTAATGAACCCACTTCATGATAGAGGCCGGGTACAGCAGTGGGCACATGACCAGAGAATCCACTGATCCTACCATATGGCCCAGAAGCTACCAGCTAGTGGAACACTGGAATATCCCCTTAAAAGTGCAGTTGAGGAACTAGCTTCAGGATTGGATGTGATCAGTCAAGATGCAGCATATGTACTGTGAACCAACCATGATCTAGGAGGTGCTATGTTCCTTAACCTACAAGACATGGGTTTGGAACCAAAGAGTAGGCATAGGAGGAGATCTCATTATTCCTCCCACTGATTCCTTTGGAGAATTTGTGCTATCCTTTCCCACAACTTTAGTTTTCTCCAGACTAGAGTTCTGGGGATGGAAATGCCTCTATCAGGGAACATAAAATGTTTCTTGGTATTTAAACATGAGATTGCAGCCTTTTCTGAACCACACACATCCAGTGTTCTCATCTTGGGTATCAAGGTCCTAAGTTGAGCAGAGAAGACTAACAAGGGCTCTGAATTCAGACTTGTTTGAAAATCTGCTAATCTCATAATACTATCTGAAATGTAGGTTTCAACCTTTTCTGCTGTCTGGTTATAAAGATAAGAATCTCTTTAAATGGTCCCGAAAGACCCTCTGGCTTTCCCACTATGCCTTGAACTGGGAGTAGACTGACCTGAGCAAGTCATATATTCTCTTTCATTGTTTCAGTGACACCTAACAACAACCATGTGACTGCACACATCCTGTAATTGCCGTTACCCCAATATTTCTCAAATACTAGAGGTATTTTATAAGCAATGCATCTGCTTCAACCTATACCCAACGCAGTTCAGCATGGGTGAGCATCTTCATAACTGTGATGCCTCGGCTTGCCAACTTACCATCATTAGTGCTGGCATTTCATCCTGAGGATTTGGCTGGGAGGAATTGAATCCTAACCTAGCTGCTGGAACTCTAGGGGCCAGTGTAGAGCATGCTTCTCAGGGGTTGTCCCAGTATATAGGCAAGGGTGTAGAAGGACTTGAACACCAACTACTGAGAGTGTTGGCTAAGCAGTGAATGAACCCGGGAAGCTATAATGCCCCAGCCATTTTGACCTGCTGTACTCATGGCAAAGCAGGCGTCGGGGACAGAAGAGCCCTCCAACAAAGAAATAGAAGTGCTGGAAGTTAGCACCCTTTCAATGGACAAGACAGTGGATATAGGTAGGTCCGATGCTAATAGAGTCAAAGTCTGGAAATTCTGAAGTTTCCAAGATATTTGCTCTTTATCACTTAGCTCCCCTCCCAACAAACTCAAGACTTTCAGGAACTTTGTTTCAAATGCCAGTAGAGCTATTGGAACTTTCGTGATGCCTCCGCCAACTTAACTGCTCCATGCCTTTGTACACAGCATGTATTAGAATCTCCTCCTCTCATACTAGCCTGTATGACTATTCATCATTCCAGAGAGTTTAGATTTCCCACTTCTTGAAAGCATTATCTGTTTCCCTGGTTACCTCTTAATAAGTCACTCCTGCCTTCCTACTTTAGTGGGACTTCTAGCCTCTCTATTATAGTTCCCATCATTGTAGCCCAGTATGTATTCCCAACTATGCAGGAGGTTTTTTATGGCCTTACTCATCAGAGCTTGGCCTAATGTCTGTTACATACTAGACAGTTATACTGTGAATTAAAGAGATTGAAGAAATCCATTAACCTTAAGAAGCATTTTCTCTTTTGGTTTAGGTATCTTAATGAAAAGATGAGAAGATAGATGTGATCCAGAAGCAAGCAAAAGTTAATTTCATTAGAAGCCAGTTACTAAGTCATCATCATAAATTCAGACACTTTTTTTAGAAAGGATATAGGAAATCAAATTACAACACAATACACAGAATTGGTTTATTAAGAGGGAAATCTGAAAGCAAACTGAGCTCAAGACCAAGTATACTTGTGGCTTGATCTTTTAAATAAAGATGTAATTAAATTACTGGATAATACCTATTATTATATTCCCCCTCCTCCCGTGCTCTACGGCCCTCATCTTCCTCTTTCATTTCCCATAGATCTTAAAACAACAGCATCTGGAATATAAGTTTCATCAGAATAGGGTTTTTTTATGGTTTTGTTTTATTATTGAATTTCTCAGTGCCTAGAAAAATTGCTGACTCACAGTAGGAACTCAAATAATTATTTAAAGAATGAATAAATTTAACATTTTAAGCAATATTCAAGTGATGTATTACTTTGATTTATTTTTTTAAAAAAAGAAACAAAAATTAAAAGGTTAAAAAATGGTGCTGTTAAAGACAACATATAATTGGTGTGTTTAAGGTAACAATTTGAGTTATTTTTAAATTAAAATATATATTAATGCAATTTTTAAAATACAAACTAATACTCCAAGTTATTCTGGGGTGAAACTTTTTAAAGCAACAAGAAAATTTAATTGGGAATATCTATACTATGGAATGTGATAAAGAATTACTATACACCCACATACACAAAATAAAATTAGAACTATTGTAGCATCTGTTGAATTTCTCATTACAGAGTTATTGAAATCTTTAAGCAAGAGTGACTAAGGGAAATGTGTATCCTCATTATTTTTCTCCCTCAACTGTGCACCATGTTGTTATATATACCATTTAATCTATAGCAAGGTGGCCACATTGAGTTAGAACTTTCTTTTTTTTTTTTAAAGATTTTATTTATTTATTCGACAGAGATAGAGACAGCCAGCGAGAGAGGGAACACAAGCAGGGGGAGTGGGAGAGAAAGAAGCAGGCTCATAGCGGAAGAGCCTGATGTGGGGCTCGATCCCGTAACGCCGGGATCACGCCCTGAGCCGAAGGCAGACGCTTAACCGCTGTGCCACCCAGGCGCCCCTGAGTTAGAACTTTCTATTTATTCATAGAAGTATCAGTCGCCTATCTACCATTGCTCAAATAGCATATTTAAATTATAATCTTCACCAACTGTATATTTGACACTATCTCTGTTTCTCATTTATTACCAATTAATTGATATACTACTACACTTGTTTTTTAAAGTCATGATTCTTCAAAAAGAAAAAAAGATTTGGTGCAGGCGTCTGTTAAAGGAAGAAGAATCTCTCTTTCTAAACTGCAGCTCTGCGGTGTGAATGCCATTCCCAGCCAACTTGCTGCTCTGAGCTGCAGCAACGAGATGGACAATATAGGCTTCCTTGGCTTATGACATTAAAATTTCTAAGTCTGAATCCCCCTGAAGTTATTGCTCCTATGATGCTTCCTCTGTCACAGTGTGAGATGCAGCCCTCCATGTTGGAGCCCAAGATTTTCCACTTAATCACCAAGTATGGATTCCATAATTATTGCTTTATCAGTTAGTTAGAAAATAGTGAGGCAGGTTTTTCTTCCAGCCTTATATCCCTTTTATGAATGAAAGGGCTTGGGTCTACTGCTTGGAAACATCATGGGTTTGGAAGTAAATTCTCTGACCTGAAGCAAGAGAAAGAAATCTGGGAGAGGCTTCTGAATTTATCTTTTAGAAAGACAGGAACTATTAGACTCTGGAGAAAATAAACAGCAGCTCCAGAATGTATGGAGGACTCCAGGTTGGATTAGAGATGTCAGAAATAACTAAGGTGTTCATTTAAGGGCGACTAAAGGAAAATAAGAGGATTTGAGGTGTTTGTCTTAGCTGAAAGCACTTTAAATGGAGAAAGGCAACTTCAGCACTTATTTATAAGCTTAGGTAAAGAATTAAATTGAATTTCATTGGGTTCTGTGATAGCTCTTTCCATGGACTTAGCCTGTATTTTATTGGATTTCATTCTAAGACCATCTTTTGACCAAATGAGGTTTTCCAGAATAAAATATTTTTAAAGTAGCATCAGAGCTACCTTTCTCTAAAAGATGTTTATTCCTGTTCACTACCATAATGAATAGATGCATTTTTCATCTTCTCCCTGGGAAGAGAGTCACATTACTTAGTTGTGTAATAATAATATTTTTATTTATTGAATTCCCCTGTGCTATGCACTGTAGGTGCGTTCTATCACTTAATCTGTACAAACATTTGGGAAAGGGTCAGTATTTTCTCTGGCTTATTAATGAGGATCATAATGGTTAAGGAACTTGTCTGTGAGTAGAAAACTTGGTGGCAAAGCTAACCCTTGAAGTCAACTGTTTGATTTGTGGTGAACAGCACTCAAGAGCAGGACTTAACCAGGCATGTCCATCAGAATCGTATAAGAGGCTTTCCAAAATGCATAGCTCAGGCTCCACCCAGAGTTAGTACCAGGACTTTGAACAAGCTGCTTGGGCAGCTAAAGTCCTCCACTCTAGGGGAGGAATCCAAGTCTCATCCCTCCAGTGTCCCCATTCACAAATAATGCTGAAGGCAGTACTCCAGGCCATGCACACATACGTAGGATACGTGATAGGACCTCTGGCTAGAAATCTACTTATCACTGTTCTGTGCCTAATGGATGTAAATTCAGGAACTACTACCTTTACCACTGAGGAGTGGGCAGGGCCAAAGGATTGGAACCTGGTTTATATACTTTATCCAGGAAGAAGATCAACAGGTCTGGACAAAAGGAGAGTCTCAAAAGAGATTAGAAAAGTCATTTTCTTGAAGAAAGTTCTGGGAAATCAGAAAATGCTAAGCTCATGTTTCTTCTTGGATTCATGGCTTCTAATTAAAGTAGCCCAGGATGGCTTGGACAGCATGGTCCAGGATGGTCACTGATGCCCTGAGCAGTGGAGGGAGGGCACAGCATAAAGAACGCAATGAATCATCAGCCGTCAATGGGGAGAGCCATGGAGCTGAAATCTCCCAGGGGTACTGCTAATAGGAAAGAAAGGTATGAAAAATTACTTAAGCGAAAAGCAGTGAGTAATCTCTGCTAGCTTCTCCCAGAGGAAGCAGTTCCAATTAGGGGCTGCTTATGCATTTATTCATTTATTAAACAAACATTTACTAAGTATCTTCTCTGTACTTGTCCTAGGTCTCTAGGATGCAAAGTTGATCAATTGGCCTAGTTTTCAAGAAAAGAAAAAAAAGCCCTCAACAAATGGGTTTGGCCAGCTTTCGAATTGCTGATAATTCATCTACTATTTTGTTTTTTGTTACTTTAGAAAGAATTTATTCTGCCCATTCCTGGTTATGAGAAATGTATCAGGAAGTAATAAAATAATGCCTACTCCCATCCAGGGTGGGAGGAAAATCTTTCTACCTCTTAAAACTGGATGATTAAGGTTTTGTGCTCTAAGAGCTGAAGTCTCCTTATTATGGTTTATCAAGCTTTTTTTGGATGAATCATCAAGTCCAATTAAGGAAAGGGAAAGGAAGGAACAGAATTATGGAAGAAAATTCTCCCTCCTCCCCTCTTGTTCTAATAATATACAGGAAAGTAGTGACAGGGAGAAGAAACTTGGGTCCTGGAGTTTACATACTTGGCTTTCATCACTGTGATAGGTCAGACCATCTGGGAGTGAGCCCTGGAATAACTTATCAGGACAATGAATTACTTCCAATGACTAGGCCTAGATAAATTATATTTTCAACTCTGTGTCTAGAGTGATAAAATATCATGATTGTCAGTACAGTAAGACCAGGACTAGAACAGGGAGAATAGGAACAGCCCCCCAAAGAAAGATCTGTAAGACAGATATGGGCACTGGATAAACTGCTGGGAGCTGAAGAGTCAACCCACTTGGGGTCTACTGCATCTCTTTCCAAGATATGCTAAATTATCTATCCATTCATAAAAATACAAGAAGTATATTAGTCCTTTATAAGAGCTTAATAAGTATTAATCCAATTAATATAAATTGAGGCTAAAATCTTTTAGGTATATGCAATATGTCCATTTTTAAACCTGAAAACTTTAATGTAAAGGAACTTGGTTTTTTAAAAAGCATATTAAAGGCAGATGTGTAGAATTCAATAAATGGTGTTAGAACAACTAGGTAGCCTTCTGGAAGAACGTAAAAGTAAAGTTTTTTCATAATTTGCAGCATAAGAAAATGGATCAATGATACCAATTTTGAATTCATAAAAATACTAAATAATCCATGGAAGTGTAAAAAATATATATTATTGAAGATTCTTTATAAATATGAAATAAAGCTCCAAATCCAAAGAAAAATAACATTGATAAATTTGATGACATACATTTCAAAAAATCTGCATTGATCAAGCTTCCAAAAGCAAAGTCAAAAGAAAAAGTATCTGTTTCTTTAGGAGATATAAAACATTGGTATATCAATAAGAAAATGTCCATCAACCCAGCAGAAGAAAACATAGGCAAAAAGAAAGAAGAAAAGAAGAAGATCCACAGAATGGGAAATACAAATAACTTTTAAACATATGAAAACATTCTCAACTTACCTCACTCTAAGAGATATGTGATTTTTTTAAAAAGATTTATTTACTTATTTGAGAGAGAAAGAGAGAGCATGTGAGTGCACCCCAGTGGGGCAAGCGACAGAGAGAGAAAGAGAATTCCAAGCAGACTCCCCATGGAGCGTGGAGCCCAGCTCAGGACTCCATCTCACCATCCTGAGATCATGACCTGAGCTGAAATCAAGAGTCAGATGCTCAGCCAACTAAGCCACCCAGCCACCACTGAGATACGTGATTGTAAACTATGTTTCTATTTATCTGCTATCAAGTAGATCAAGATAAATATTCAGTAACATACCGAATTAGCAAAGGTATGTAGAAACAGGAGTACAAATTGAAACAACCTTGGGCACCTGGGTGGCTCAGTCAGTTGGGCATCTGCCTTCAGCTTAGGTCGTGATGCCGGGGTCCTGGGATCGAGCACCTCAACAGGCTCCCTGCTGAGGGGAGTCTGCTTCTCCCTCTGCCCTCCCCCCAACACATGAGTACTCTGTCTCTCTCAAATAAATAAATAAAATCTTAAAAATAGATAGATCGATAAACAAACAAACTGAAACAACTTCTAGGGAATCTAATTTGGAAATCATAAAGTAGAAAATGCACATTACCATTGGTTAATTATGTTTCTTAAAATTTGCTGTCTATATTAACTGATACATGTAAGAACAGGCACTTATAAAAGGATATACCATTGCAGTCCTATTTGGAATAGCAGGATAAAAGACTTCACTAGCTTTCAATTCGTGTGATGATGGCTCAATGATATGGTATATTATGCAGCTGTGAAAAAAAATTTTTAAAGCTGACTAAGTTCTTTATGTACTGATATGGAATGACTTTAGTTTTTAAAAATGTGAAAAGAAGGTTAATGTGTTATAGTAGCTTTCTGTTGCTAATGCTGTAACAAAATAATTCAAACCTAGAAGCTTAAAACAAAACAAATTTGTTATCTTACAGTTCTGTAGATCAGACGGTGGGTAACTTGGGGTATTGTCAGGGTTGTATTCCTTTCTGGAGGCCCAAAAGAGAATCTGTTTCTTTGTTTTTGCCAGCTTCTAGAGGTCACCTACTTCCTTGGCTCATGGGTCCCTTCCTTCATCTTGAAAGGCAGCAACACCACGCCAGTCTGCATCTTCCTCTGTGGGCACTTCTCTCTCTGACCACAACTGAGAAAGGTTCTCTGCTTTTAAGTGTTCACGTGATCAGACTGGACCTATCTGTATAATCCAAACAATCTCCCCATCTCAAGGTACATACCTGTAATCACATCTGTAACATCCCTTTTTCTATGTAAATTAAGCTAGGTACAGGTTCCAAGGATTAGGGATGGATATCTTTGCAGGTCATTATCCTGCCTACCACAATACATATCCATATGACTATAATGCTAATATCTCTTTATGAATGAAGAGATTATACATAGGATGAAAAACAAAAATAGTGCTAGGATTACATGTAAAACCATTAATATTGGTTGCCTGAAGAAGAGGGTTGACACAGAAGTGAGAGGGAAAATTTTTCTTGTGCTCCCTTTTGTATCTTTTGAATTTTGAATCATGTAAATTATTATCATTACAAAACCTACATGTTTTTTAAAGGATAAAATCAAACCTCTTTGCAAAATGCAAAAGGAAGATACATGTAGATTGATTTCATTCCAGTCAGGACTATGAACCCTAGTATTTGATGAATAATAAATGTGGCTTAGAAACACTCCAGGGCCCTTGTGAAGAAGCCAGTGGAGAACGAGCTAAGGGCTCAGCCACCAATACAAGGCAGGGAGAGCAGGGGTTGCCTCATTGACCTGCTCCTGCTGCTAGGGCCTCCCTGTATTTTTACGTCACCCTTCCACAGGGCCTGAAGGGAAACCTGCATTACAACCAGCCACAGGGGAGAAATATAAAGTGGGGAGGGAGGTTCCCCCAGTTTTATTAGCGTTATTCCTTCCAGACTCTGTACTGATGGATGCTCTGATTGTGAAGGATACGTGACAGACGCATAATTACAAAAGTTGGCCCCTCACTCATGTTTTAAATACATGAACAGGGTGCTGTCCACACATTGCTCTCACAAAAGAAAAACAGGCTATGTGTTAGCCTCTGTATAAGAGTCTTTAAAATATTGTCAAGTATTTGGAGCCATCCTAAGTAAAAAAGAAATTGTTGGTTCTTTCATTAGTAACATTTGTGTCCTACTCTACTTTGGTATTGGTAACCTTGTTTCAAAAAAATAGCTTCATATATCATATTAATCTCTCTCTATATAAAAGGGAAGGTTCATGTTTGATGAGCTGTAGTAGTGTGTATGTGTGAACATAGGAGAAATTAAAGGAATAGTCTCAGTGCTGTTATACATGACTTCAGGAGTGACTGGAGTCAGTATTTTTTCTGAAAGCTTTGAGTACTGAAACTCTGGAGTTTATCAAAGCTATGGTGCCAAATTCTTTTTGGTGTTTTTCACTTGTATTGTGAAATAACATTTTTCCTCTTCCTGGTAAACAAGTTTTCCCCTAATATGTGAGAAACATTTTAAGCTTTTTAAAAAGAAAAAAAAGACTGTCTTGGGGACACAGATTTTTATGTAGGAAGCTAAATACCACTGATAGAGTAGCAAAAATTCTTCTCGTGGAGAGTCAATGAGTTAAAATTGACTGCAGATATTTTTAAAGTAAAGAATGTCGTCCTCTCCCAAGATAGCAATCATTAAGACAATGACAAATAATTGAATAGAAAGTTAGACAAAGAAGCCAACAGGAAATTCAGACATGTGAAAACCTAAATTATTTAGCTAAAAAAACACATGAAATGCTTAGCAGTGATGTTAGTGAAAATTAAATGCAAATCAAGGTAAAAAAAAATCTCACATTAATAGACTGGCAATTTTTAAAACTTGACAGTGCTAAGTATTGACGTAGATGTGAAGAACTTTTAACTTTGTAGTACAATTTGGCAAAAACCTAGTAGAGTTGAACACACACATACACTACAACTATAGAAATTCCACCAACAACTATGCACTGATGAAATTATCATTTGTCCACAAAAAGATGCGTAAGATTGTTCAAAACAGCATTGTTTTGTAGGAAAATAACA
Organism: Ursus maritimus; assembly: GCF_017311325.1. Taxonomy (NCBI): domain Eukaryota; kingdom Metazoa; phylum Chordata; class Mammalia; order Carnivora; family Ursidae; genus Ursus; species Ursus maritimus. The sequence goes on along the minus strand of NW_024425563.1, from coordinate 24,969,257 downwards.
GAAACTATGTAAATGACCATCAAAGAGAAAATAGATAAATGAATTATAATATAGTCTCCAATGGAGTCTTGTATCCAATTGAAAAGTGAATGAACAAGAGTAGAGAATATCCTCATGGGTTAATTTCTCAGACAAGCAATCTTTCAAGCAACTTGTGGAAGACTCTAGTCTGGTGTCTGTCTCAGTCTGCAAGGGCCGTCATAACAAAACACCACAGACTGAGTGGCTTAAACAACAGTTACTTCACACAGTTCTGGAGGCTGGACCCCCCAGGGTGGAGGTGCTGGCAGATTCCGTTCCCTCTTCCTGACTTGCAGGCAGCATCTTTTCACTGTGTCCTTACGTGGTGGAGAAAGAAAGAGCAGAAATGAGCTCTCTGGGGGTCTCTTTTTATAAGGGCACTAATCCCCATGGTGAGGGCCCCACCCCCTCATTTAAGCTTACTTACCTCCTAAAGGCCTCTAAGTACCTCTAAGTACCATCACATTGGGGATTAGAGTTTCAACATATGAATTAGGAGTGTGGGGGGAAAGGGATCACAATTCAGACTATAGTAGGGCCCTATATATTGAATTTTAGAATCTTTAAAAAATATTTTTTCAACCTTTGTAGTAAAAGTATGAACACTGTAAGTCAGAATAGTTATTCCCTTGGGAGATGGGAGAGAATAAAGAGATCAGTAAGAGGCAGAGACCTGCTGAGTCTCACATGCACCTTCATGAATTATAAGTATGGAACATTTTGTGTAAATGTGTCCAAATGAAAATTTATAAATAGAGTAAAATGTGCTCATTAAGAACAAATGCAAATTTTGAGAAATGATAGACCCAAGGTACTTAGGCAACTCATCTTTTTTTTCCTTGGAATAATTTTATTTGATTTCAGTTTCTTACTTTAAAGTACAACTACTTTTTTTTTTAAGATTTTATTTATTTAAGAGAGAGAGCAGGAGGGAGAGAGAGAAAGAATCTGAAGCACATTCTGCACTGAGCACAGAGCCCAACGTGGGGCTTGATCCCACGACCCCAAGATCATGACCTGAGCCGAAACCAAGAGTCAGACGCTTAACCAACTGAGCCACCCAAGTGCCCCTCAACTACTCCTTTTTAAAAAGAAATACGTTAGGGCACCTGGGTGACTTAGTCGGTTAAGTGTCTGATTCTTCGTTTCGGCTCAGATCATGATCTTCCTTCTCCCTTTCCGTTTGCCTGCCTCTCCCCTGCTTGTGCTGTCTCTCTCTATCAAATAAATAATTAAAATTTTAAATAAATAAATAAATAAATAAATAAATAAATAAATAAATCCATCCATCCATCCAGCCAGCCATTACTTGGTTCTTGGAAAATTTGCTTAACATATGAACCACTGCCTTCTTAATGTGAGTGATTCTTTCATGCTATAAGTCCAAGAAAGACTCAAGGGTGAATATCAGACTCACCTTTATCATATGTCACTTTGAGTCCATATTTGAGAGAATGTTTTTGCTCTCAGTCTAACTCCTTAAATGTGAACAGCTCAGTCATTATTATGCTGGGAACTTTACGTCTCTCCTTCCCCTTCCTCCAAATCTCATCAGTTCTTTAAGAGATCTCAGTTTGTTAGCTATATAAAGGTTTAGCAGTTTGATATGGAAAATTAACCTCAGATTTTAAAAAGAATCATTTCTGAATTAATTAAGAATAACATGTCATCCAAATAAGTAATGTGCACCAACATGTTCTGGGGTCAGATTGCTGTGATTCTAAGCTCTGACCCTCACTTCACACAGTTACTTATCTTCTCTCAACTTCAGTGACCTTATTTGCAATTGGCAATAATGTTAACACTCACCTCACAGAGTTTTGTTAAGCGTCAAATACCAAATGCAGGTGAAGAACTACTCATAGTCATTGCATTTTTGAGAGCTTCCTTCCTACCAGGCACTGATGTACATATGGCATTCATTCCGTCCTCTCAACAATCCTTTTAAGTAGTTACTGCTTCTATAACCCCCAGTTTATACATGAAGAACAAGAAGCCCAAAGGGTTACACAATGTGTACACAGTCAAATAGTAAGGTTAGGACGTGGACATCCTTAGGGGAACAATATTCTATTTACCACATGTATTAAAGATAGAATGCCAGGACTGGTGACTGACTGGGTGAGAAAGACAGGAGTGAAGCCACTGTCTTGGGATTCCTAGGAGGAGGAGGTGGTGGAGGATTGATAGGATTGTAGCTGGTGGAAACAGATAAGTAGGTTATGACAGGTGTCTGAAATGCTGTACATAGAGCTATGGGCAAAGGGCAGTGGTATCTCAGAGTAAGAAGCTTAACTGCCTGTGAAAACTGGAGAAAGTTTCCCAGGGAAAAAAAGGAAATTGCCCTGGGTCTTGAAGGGTTACTATAGTAGAAGCTTAGCAGGCAGAGAAATGTGGGAAGGACACATTAGGAACCAACTGGGCAATGCCAAGAAACGTAATGCAAGGGACCAATCCCTATGCAAATTTAATTTTCTGTTTAATCTGGTTATTCGGGAGCTATGTTAAAATGAAGTTTAGCTGGATCTTGAATTCAAACCCGTAGCAAATAGTGAGCTTCCAGGGACACCAAGACCAACATTACACATTCCATATGCTCCATTTCACTACAAATGAGCAGCTTTACGACCTGACTCCCTTGAGAGTCTTCAAATAGAGATTTAATTAGAAAGCATTAGAGAAACTCATCCTGAAATAACAAAGGCAGTGGTAGCCATAGGAAGACATTACCCTAGTGAGAACTTGGTGCACTCACTGCAGATTCTGATAAGAAAATGGACAAATGAGAAGATTATCTCCTAGGACAGTAATTATGCAATATCACAAAAGGTATTGATATATATAAACTTATCTTAGGATGACAAATATTTTTTAAGTGTGTTTCATTCATTAAAACTAGTTTATTGGGGCATGTGGGGGGCTCAGTCAGTTAAGCGTCTGCCATAGGCTCAGGTCATGATCCCAGGGTGCTGGGATCGAGCCACACATCAGTCTTTCTGTTCAGCAGAGAGCCTGAAGAGCCTGCTTCTCCCTCTTCTTCTGCCTGCCACTCCCCCTGCTTGTGTTCTCTCTCTTCTTCTCTGTCAAATAAATTAATTAAATCTTAAAAATAATAATAATAAATAAAGCTATTAATTTCTGCATTATCCATGGAAACACAGAAAGAGGATTGTAGAAGTTACAGTAAAACAGAAAAGAGCTCTTGGAAAATGATGATAACTCTTTTGTAATTATGACTTTATTATAATTAAAAATTTACATTATATTAAATTACCGGTGTTTATACTAAATATTTATAAATATGATTTAAGTTTTTTGATTGACAGATGACTGATAGAGCTATTGATGATTTGATCCTTATTTTAATGCTGTTGATATAATTTTCTAAGTTTATATGATCTCTTCTGAGCCAAGTATTCATTATGCAAACAGTGCTAAAATACATATATGCATGAGGTTGTAATTACTGTGTATTCCAGAATCATAGATAAGCTCTATTTTGGGAATAACTGATTTGTGTCTAACAGAAGAAATGAGGGATAATTAATTGTCTTGAATCACGTATCTTCATTTATATGATGGAACTTACCTGTGGGCCATACTGTTTTGTAATCCTTGTTCTGAACAGCTCTTGCCAAGAGCTTTTAATCCCTAAGCATATTTATGTGAATGTCTGAGGCTGACATAGCCCATATTTGAAGTGAAAGTATTTCTCATCCACTGACCTAGCAATAAAACTTAAGGTTTTACAGGAGAGCTAATGGGGCACATAGTAAGAGATACGGTGGCGGAAACTGCTTCTTAAGATGGGTGATCATTATGAAAAGTAAAGGAAAAAGAAAAGAGAGGGAGAAAAAGTAACATTGGTGCACATGTGCATGCGTGTGCACAGGCATGTACACGGACACGCACAGGGACCTGCACACAAGACCTGTTAATAATTAGGAATTATTTGAGCACCTGCTTTGTGCCAGGCACTGAGGATGCAGTGAGCATATGCCCTGCGTTCACAGCGCTTATATTGCACTGTGGGGAGACTGGCAATAACCAGAGGAAGTTAGTATTAGGAGAAAAATAGCCCAGATAAGGATCTTAGAAAAGTGAGAAGGGAGTAGCAATGGTCATGGAAGCTCTCACTGATAAGGGGAGGTATCAGCAAAAATGTAAAGTAGTAATAGCAACCCATTAAGATATTTGAGGAAAGAACATTTTGGCACAAAGAACAGCTACTAGGAAGGTCCTGAGATGTCTGCTGTGTTCCATAAAAAGTGGGAAAGCTGGAAGGCGAGAACGGTAGACACGAGGTCACAGAATTTGTGGGAGGCTGGACCATGTGGGGTCGCGTTAATCGTACTGAGGACCTTAGGCCTGTGCCATAGTCTGTAGTCACTGACCATATGTCGCTCTTGAGCACTTGAAATGTGGCTATTGTCAATGCATCTTAATTTGATTTCATTTAAATTAATTTGTTAAAAATTTAAAATTGATTCTCAATTCAGTTATTGGGAAACTTCTCAATATGTTTCAAACAACTTGGGTATGTGAATATATTTTAATTGTAAATTTAATTGAATCTAAACCTGAATCAAGTATTTCCAATTAAAATTCAGGCCCTGAATTGAGATGTGGTAGATGTATGAAATACTTACCGACTCAAAGATTGAGTACTGAAAAAGACTTTAAAGTATCTCCATTTTTGTGTCAATTATATTCTGCAATGACGATATATATAATCTGATCATAAACCATCCTAAGAGGCAGAGGAGTATTATTGTGTGAGAAATGAATGCTGATAAACTTCTATTGGGAGTGTATATTAGAGCATTTTCTGGGAAATAGTTTTTGAGAAAATATAGCAAAAAAGTAAAACATAAACTTATTTATCAAGCAACTCCACATGTAGAAATATATCATAGAGAAATAAGTATCACAAGAATAAAGCCATAAACATGCCCATTGCAATGTATTTAAAATAGAACCAAACTAGCCCCAAGTGGGGGATACATTAAATTAATTGTGATATTGTCATACAGTGAAATACTAGGAAGTCATTTAAATTATAAATGTGTGTGTACCATTAAGAAAGGGCAGTTATCAATTATTAAGCTGGAAAAACTGTACATATTGACATCATATTATAAAATTTCATAAAATATAAATAATTCCATAGAAACACATATTTAACTTAATTTCTGTCAATTTTTCTGAGAGGTACACACCATAATTTTAACAATTTTTTCTTGTGTTATAATAATATAGGAGATTTTTATTTTCTATGGTTTTTTATACTCAAATTACATACATTTTATAATATAGAGTTGTTAAAACCACAATGATAATAATAACGTGAAAAACTAAGTGTTGCTCTTATTTTCTTTGCTGAAGGACTTTAAGAGTACCGTTTGAAAAAAAATGCAGGTATGTTTCAAAATCATAGATAATTTTGGAAGTTTAATGATCTCCTTTCAGTCATGGAGATGAAATTTTAATAGATGCTATCACTGGTAATGATCCCATTTTTTATAGTTGAATGAGTTGTAAAACACATTTTGTTAAATAACCTTTGCATATATGTCAGTGAAGTACTAAGGAAACATTTCTTTTTTTTTTTTTAAAGATTTTATTTATTTATTTGACAGAGATAGAGACAGCCAGCGAGAGAGGGAACATAAGCAGGGGGAGTGGGAGAGGAAGAAGCAGGCTCATAGCGGAGGAGCCTGACGTGGGGCTCGATCCCATAACGCCAGGATCACGCTCTGAGCCGAAGGCAGACGCTTAACCACTGTGCCACCCAGGCGCCCTTAAGGAAACATTTCTAACACAGTAATATAGGTTATATTTTTTTAAATTGAAAAAAAAAATCCGTTTTTGGTTCAGAAGAATTCCATGGTGTCATGAGCTCAACCTTAAATGAATGCAAGTTCTGCCAGGACTCTGCTTTATTTATGACCCATTTTGTTAGTTTTGCTGGCTGTACTAACTCCAATTTTTAGGTGAGTAAAATATCATTATGACTTCTTTAGTGGAACAGAAAAGGGAAAATTCATTCAAGGCATGGAGAATATTATTAAAGATTACGGAGGCAGAAATGAGCAGAGTACCAGGGAATGACATTAATGCGGCCTGCCTGACAGTCTAGAGAGAGAGAGAAAGTGTGTGCAGGTAACAAGTGGGAACAGATAGATCATGGAGATCCTTGAGGACCAGCACTGAGGAACCGAATGTGATGAGTCTAACAAGACCATTCTGAAAACCTGTGAGGACTCCAGATCAGGGAAGAGTATTGACCGTCCCTTTGATATTCTTCAAACATTGAAGCTACCACTCCTACCTGGTTCATTGAAATTAATACGACCTAAGAGCCTTTTTTACACCTTTGAGTCTACATCTTTCTGTATGAGCATTGGGGCACATGCTCAGGCTCTGCCCAACTCCACCAACCCAACAGTTCTACAATTGATAAGCCAGGTGTTAAACAAAATTTTTTGTTTTTGCTGTTTTTAAAAAAATTTTCAGTAAAGCCTTTTGTGCTGATGATCTAGGTCAAGGATCATAAATACGATTTGGTCTTGCATAAAAGAAATACATATTTTGTATACATAAAGCTTATGCAGTTGACCTTCCGCTTAACCCAAACAGCAGGACAGTGAAATTGCTTATATTAGGATATATCTTTCTGATTTCCCTTAGGTAAACACTAATGTCCATCTTCGAAAGAAAATCCTTTAAGATTTTACTTAAGCTTTCTTGATCTCCTTTACCTGAGTGATCTTTTAAGAAAAATCGCTCTCTTTGAACCACTCCCAGGGAGTCATATAAACCACATTTATAGTGTAGGACCAGATACAGAATGTGTAGATGACACTAAGAACACATCTTAGCCTCTCAGTTTATCAATTATTTTGAAGATTAGTAGCATAGATTTCAGTCAAACCAGGAAGAATGTTTAATCAAAAAGAGCACATATTTTAAACTTCAGGCTTGTTCCATGAAATATTTCTCCATTTCCTATGAGGCAGAAGAGAGAGAGGAAAGGAACAGAATTGGGCTTTCCAGTCTCGAATATGTTTACATCATTTGCATGTAAAATGCAGAATAAACTTGGGGTTTAAAAAGTTAAAAAAAAAAAAAAGTATTTGCTGTCGTTGTTGTTATGACATGATGAGGCGTCAAAATAAATGACTTGGCTCAAAAGCTGAATGAGCCCCAGCACGATCCTCACACAAGAAAACATGGTAAACGACTCAGTCAGAGACTCAAGCAGCAAAGATCACTGGAAGGAAAGTCGAATCGTCGGGAAGGCCAAGGAGATGCTTCCGTTCTAAGTCTCTGATATTAAAAATGATCTGGGTCCTTGCAAGCTCCAAAAAGCTGGGGCTCCAGCTCCAAGGCAGAACAAGCTTGCGAGTCGCTTGAGAAAGGCCAGAATTCTCACCCAGTCCACATTAACTTTTGTCGCCACCATCACAACTTAGTGCTGGTTAAAAGGGCTCAAAAGGCCTGTTAACAGAAAATTAAGGTAATGAGGTTTTTATTTTCCATGTTGAAGTAGAGCCTAATCCTGTTCTCTCAGCTGTGACCACTCAATCATAATATGGTTTGAAATAGATTGGCTGTCTCACTCAGTAGCAAATGGGAGTCCAAATGAACTCTTTTCCTGTTTGGAGCATTAATAACAATAAATCCACTGCAACATGCGGGGCTTTATATAGATCCTTCTCGTGCATTTCTCACTCAGTGAAAAACATATCGGCAAAGTTTGCTCAGAAGTAGCTAAGAGGCCAATATCATCAATGTTGCATTGCTCAACGTAATTATTTCATACATACGTTTTCTCTATTACTCATCTCATTCTATTACTCATCTCATTTAGTGCCTGAATTTCTGAGCATGTCAAATATATTCCTCATATCAACTTCACACAGCTTGTTCTCACGTGAAATTTTATTCAGTATTATTTATCAATGCACATAGATTCTTTTATTCTTTTTCCTCCCGCACTGAGAAGTTCTCAGATAGTCTATGAGAGGACTATGCCTTCTAGGTAAGAATCAATTATATGTGAAATCTAAAAAAGCCAAACTCATAGAAACAGAGTAGAAAGCTGACTACCAGGAGTTGGGGGGCAGGGGAAGAATTAGGGAGATGTTAGTAAAAGGATACAAACTTCCAGTAAGAAGATAAGTACGTTTTGGGGATCCAATGCCCAGCATTGTGATCAGAGTTCACAGTACTGTATTGTATACTTGAAAATTGCTGAGAATAGATCTTAAGTGTTCTTATCCCCCCAAAGAAATAATAATTATGTGATAGAGATAATCGTATCACAATGTATAAGTAATGCTACAGTGGTAATCATGTTGCAGTGTGTAAGTGTATCAAATCAGTATGTTGTATACCTTACCCTTACACACTGTTGTATCTTATTTCGGTTGTATCTCTGTAAGGCTGGAAGAAAAAACATCACACTTCTGTGTCTGCTATCTCTGGTTTTTCCCTCCAGCCCAAGTGCTTTCAGTCTGCCAAAATCACCAGCAGTCTCTTTAAATTCTTCACTCTCGTCTCTAATTTTCCGTCCTTAGATTCCTTCCCACTAGACTCAGTAAGGTTCCTCATTGACTTCATAAACGCTTTGAGCCTGAGCATAACCTTGACCCTGCACTCATTTCCCCCAGTGAACTCTATCCTGCACTTGCTCCACATCTGCTTCCCCCACTGAGAGCTGAGTGCCCTCCGCAGTCCTCTTGTGGTTGGACCAGCACACAAACCCATTTAGAATATTCCATTGATTCTTGGTCATTTCAGCAGTTTCACACTTGAGGTCTTGTGACTTCAGTCAGGCAGTCATTTCTCTGAACGGTTTTAGGTACAGATTCCCAAGGAATAATAATTAAAAACACCCAAACTGCTTCACTGGCTTGCAGATAATTGGCAATGTAATAGACCTCCAGATTTCAGGGAAAGTATGTGCTCACTTTGAATATCAACTTACGAATATTGTCATCTATCCTTATAGCTAAATAGGATTCTATACATTTATCCATAAATATAAAATCCCTTTTAGAGCTATTTATTCTTTGACATAAACTGGGAGTGCATAGGACTAAAAAAAGCAGGTGGTCTGCTAAAGCAACAATATTATAGTCAAGGCAGACTGTATGTTTGCTTGTTTCAAAATACACTAGTTTAAAAACATAGTAGTCCTTGGGATACCTGGGTGGCTTCGTCAGTTAAACATCTGCCTTTGGCTCAGGTCATGATCCCGGGTGCTGGAATCGAGCCCAGCATCAGGCTCCCTGCTCAGCGGAGAGCCTGCTTCTCCCTCTCCCTGCCGCTCTGCCTACTTGTGCTCTCTCTCTGTCTCTCTGCCAAATAAATAAATCTTTAAAAATAAATAAATAAAAATAAAAACATAGTAGTCCCCCTTTATCTGTGGTTTGCGTTACCTGAGGTCAACCGTGGTCCAGAAGCAGATGATCCTTCTTCTCACATATTGTCAGTAGCAGCCTAATGCTACGTCACAGTGTCTGCATCCTTCACCTCCCTCCTCTCATCACATAGGCATGCTGTCATCTCACATCACCATAAGGATGGTGAGTACAGTACAGTAAGATAATCAGATATTTAGAGAGACCACATTCACATAACTTGTATTACACTATATTGTAATCATTCTATTTTATTGTCAGATATCGCTGTTAATCTCTTACTGTACCTAATTTATAAATTACACTTTTTCGTAGATACGTATAGGAAAAAACATAGTACATAGAGGGTTCGGTTCTGTCTGTGGTTTCAGGCATCCACTGGGGGTCTCCCTGCAGATATGGAGGGAACTGCTGTATTTTAATACGACATCACATCCATATACTTGAATAAATATGATCGATTATTCAGGCATCCCTCTGAGTGTCTAAGCATTTTTAAAAAGTGTGCTGTCCAGTGTCCTCTAGTATTCTCACCCATTTCCAAATTTCCAAGTACATACAAATTACTGAATCTAAGCTTCTGACAGATACATGTGTTGGAAGGATATGTGTTGAGGAAGCAGAGAAAAGTCCAGGAAATATGGGGTTTTTTTCCTTATGGAAAAGAATAGAAACTATAAAACTAATTTTTATTTTGTTTGTTACATAGTTTTCAGAGTCCTGTGACACAGTTTGGCTATTGAATGGAATTCAATTAGAGTTGGTATCTTTATATGATACTTGGGGATGTTTTATCAGCTCAGGACAGACCCACTCATAGTTACAATCGAGCCTTCTGTTAGAGTTTTAGAAGAGCTGAAGCTTGTTTGCAGCATTACCGTGCCTCACAATCTGTGGGGTTATTTCCTTCGTGGTGACCGACCATTACCTGCTCCTTCTCTTGCTCCTTCCTCCCACAGATACTCTCTCCATTCAAGATCTTTGGATTTATGCGTATTTATTTATGCAGAAACTATAATTTGGTAAGTTTAAATACTCTAATTTACTGATAACAGTCACTATGTTACCTTCTGATATAACACACCAAGACTTCAGCTAAAATAACGTAGCTCTAAGAGAGAAATTTCCGGTTTTAGTGAAGGGATTTGGAGATGGGTAGGAGATTAAGGAATTTCCCTACATCCTAGGAATAAGGCACTCTACTACATCTGTACCTAAAGCTAACCTCAGTCCTACAACCTGGGGCACATAAGACTGTTTTGTGATAATACATTAAGGAAACTATTTCACTCCAAGCACATTTGTTGTATCTCATGAAAAGATATAGATCATTAAACCATGTCAAGAATTTTAAGTCTTCAACTTCATATTATTCAATTTTTTCTTCTTTTTAAAAGATTTTATTTATTTATTTGACAGAAAGAGCAAGGGAGAGCACAAGCAGGGGGAGTGGCAGGCAGAGGGAGAAACAGGCTCCCTGCTGAGCAAGGACTTGATCCTGGGACCCTGGGATCATGACCTGAGCCGAAGGCAGACACTTAACTGACTGAGCCACCCAGGCACCTTATATCAGTTTTTTCATTCATGAAGTGAAGGTAAACCTACAAACGTAAAGTATATATTAAGAGGCTATGAACATTTAATAAGTGACTTTAAAGTGCCATGTTGCACAAATGGAAGAAGGCATTATTCACATGTGTTAAGCATCCTATTAGCCCAAGGTTTATCTGCTTAATTAAGAAAGCATTTGTCTTTTCAAAAGTTTTCTTTTTCTTTAACTTTTTTTCTTATTATCAACATAACGTTATAACATAGAAGCATGTTCTTGGTACAATAAAAGCAAATTTCCTATGATAGAAAATGGGAAATAATTTATAAAAAGATAAGTTAATGATTTCATTCTTCTTTACTGATATAACATGTTATATCTTACATGTGTCTAGGTAAATCCTGTGGGTTCATTTCAGTGTGCTTTCGTGAATGCGGAGGCAGGGTTCACGGTGCCTCTCTCAGCTTCTGGTGGCTCTCAGCATTCCTTGGCTTATGCCCACATCGGCCTCAGTTGTCATGATGCCTTCTTCACTTCTGTGTGTGTGTGTGTGTGTGTGTGTGTGTGTGTGTGTGTTCTCCCTCCTCACTCTTAGGAAGAGTTGGGATTTAGGGCATTTAGAACCCATCTGAATAATACAATACCATCTCTTCATCACAAGTTTCTTTTTTTTTTTTTTAAAGATTTTATTTATTCATTCGACAGAGATAGAGACAGCCAGCGAGAGAGGGAACACAAGCAGGGGGAGTGGGAGAGGAAGAAGCAGGCTCATAGCAGAGGAGCCTGATGTGGGGCTCAATCCCATAACGCCGGGATCACGCCCTGAGCCGAAGGCAGACGCTTAACCGCTGTGCCACCCAGGTGCCCCTCATCACAAGTTTCTTAATCACATCTACTGAGATCTTTTCTTTTTTTGCCATATCTGTGTCCAAGGATTAGGATGTGGATATCTTTGGGAAGTGGTGGTTCAATGTTCAGCTCACCACAGAGATATGTTTAGAGTGGTCCTCCAGTTCCATGTAGAACCATAAGCTCTATGTTTCTGTAATTGAATCTTAGTTGTTTATTTCTGCAACATTCCCTATCTCCCTGCAATAGCCATTGTAACTTCCTCTGGTAGGAAGAGGGAAGGGATAAATGTACCACCTTAGTCATCTTCTTTAATTAGGAGAAAGTAAGTGTGATAGATACAGAGTCACATACCTGATACACACCCCCACCCCTTTGATAAAAGAACCTCAATTTGATTCTGAAGATGATGCAGCTGGTCCCAGACAGAGGCTCAAGATATGTTGAAGCCAAGCACAGGGCTGCTGTCTCCCACCCTTCCCCAGACTTCATGCAGCCACATCTGACGAGTGGTACAAAGGAAGTCTGTGACAGTCTCTTCCAGAAAGGATTGTGCTTTTCTAATAACAACTTCAAGCTCAAAATGTACATGTCAGGGGAGACAAGAGTCAGGCAAAACGAGAAGGATCTGAAGGCAAACCATTTTGACCCACGTTTCTGCTTTTCACAAGTTAACACTTTTGAAGTGTATGGTGTAGGGGTGTATGATCAAGTTACTGGCAATTAATTTCTTTTGCTTGTGTTTCTAATTGATGTTAGTTTTATTAGGTGTTTGAATTAAGAGGTCTTATGATCTTAGCTTTACTCCTCCACATTTAGCTAGAATATTCTGCTATGGTTTTCAACGAATGTGTTTGCTACTGCTTATATTAAAGGCACAAAATAGATAGATGGATAGATAGGTAGATAGATGATAGATAGATATAGATAGACAAATCTATATATCTATAGATCTCTATCTCTATATAGATATCTATAGATCTATAGATATAGAAAGATCTATATATCTATATCTATGTAGTTTTACACCTCAACCAGCATTGGAATTATGCCTAAATGAACACATATTACTGTGACCTATGATAAAGGAGATAAAGCAATTCAACTTTGATGATCAGCGAGTTTTCAAATATTAAATATTTTGTTTAATTTAAATTTGATTAGCCAATATATAGTATGTCATTAGTTTCAGATGTAGTGTTCAATAATTTATCAGTTGCATGTAACACCCGGTGCTCATCACATCACATGCCCTCCTTAATGCCCATCACCTAATTGCCCTGCCCCCCCCCACCTCCCCCTGTAGCAACCCTCAGTTTATTCCCTATAGTTAGGAGCCTTTCATAGTTTTTCTCCCTCTCTGATGGCTTCCCATTCAGTTTTCCCTCCCTTCCTCTATGATTCTCTGTGCTGTTTCTTAAATTCCACATATGAGTGAAACCATATGGTAATTGTTTTTCTCTGATTGACTTATTTCACTCAGCCTAATATCCTCCAGTTTCATCCATGTTGATGTAAATGGTAAGTATTCATCATTTCTGATGGCTGAATAATATTCCATTGTATCTCTCTCTCTATATATATACATATACATATATATATATATATGTATATATATATACACCACATCTTCTTTATCCATTCATCTGTTGATGGACATCTTGGCTCTTTCCACAGCTTGACTATTGTAGACATGGCTGTTATGAACATTGGGGTGCAGGGGCTCCTTTGGATCACTACATTTGTATCTTTGGGGTAAATACCTAGTAATGCAATTGCTGGCTCATAGGGTAGCTCTATTTTCAACTTTTTGAGGAATGCTCCATACTGTTTTCCAGAGTGGCTGCACGAGCTTGCATTCCCACTAACAGTGTAAGAGGGTTCCCCTTTCTCCACATCCTCACCAACGTCTGTTGTTTCCTGAGTTGTTAATTTTAGCCATTCTGACTGGTGTGAGGTGGTATCTCATTGTGGTTTTGATTTCTATTTCCCTGAAGCCAAGTGATGTGGAGCATTTTTTCATGTGTCTTTTGGCCATTTGTATGTCTTTGGAGAAATGTCTGCTCATGTCTTCTGCCCATTTCTTGATTGGATTATTTGTTTTTTGGGTGTTGAGTTTGGTAAGAACAGTAGAACAGATCAACGAAACTAGAAGCTGGTTCTTTGAAAAGAATTAATAAGATCAATAAACCCCCAGCCAGATTTATCCAAAAGAAAAGAGAAAGAACCCAAATTAATAAAATCATGAATGAAAGAGAAGAGATCACGACCAACACCAAGGAAATAGAAATAATTTTAAGAACATATTATGAGCATCAAATTAGACAATCTGGAAGAAGTGGATGCATTCCTGTAAACTTAGAAACTACCAAAACTGAAACAGGAAGAAATAGAAAACCTGAACAAACCATAACCAGCAGGGAAATTGAAGCAGTAATCAAAGATCTCCCAACACCCAAGAGTCCAGGGCCAGATGGCTTTGCAGGAGAATTTTACCAAACATTTAAAGAAGAACTAATACCTATTTTTAGGAGCTGTTTCAAAAAATAGAAATGGAAGGAAAACTTTCCAAACTTGTTCTGTGAGGTCAGCATTATCTTGATCGCAAAACCAAACACCTCATCAAAAAGGAGAGTTACAGACCAATATCCCTCATGAACATGGATGCCAAAGTTCTCACCAATATACTAGCTAATGGGATCCAACAGTACATTAAAAGGATTATTCACCATGACCAAGTGGGATTTATTCCTGGGCTGCAGGGGTGGTTCAACATTCACAAACCAATCAATGTGATACATCACATTAATAAAAGAAAGGACAAGAACCATATGATCCTCTTAATTGATGCAGAAAAAGCATTTGACAAAATACAGTATCCTTTCTTGATTAAAACTCTCCACTCACCAAAAACAAATAAACAAGCAAAAAAAAAAAAAAAAACCCAACACCCGATAAAGTTCCTTTTAACACACACACAAACACATGCACAAACTCTCCACAGTGTAGGGATAGAAGAAACATACCTCGATATCATAAAAGTCATCTACAAAAAACCCACAGCGAATGTCATTCTCAATGGGGAAAAACTGAGAGCTTCTCCCCTAAAGTCAGGAACACGACAGGAATGCCCACTCTCACCACTATTGTTCAACATCATACTAGAAGTCCTAACCTCAGCCATCAGACAACAAAAGGAAATAAAAGTCATTCAAATTGGCAAAGAGGAAGTCAAATTCTCACTCTTTGCAGATGACATGATACTTTATGTGGAAAACCCAAAAAATTCCACCCCAAAATTGCTAGAACTCAAGCAAGAATTCAGCAATGTGGCAGGATATAAAATCAATGCAGAGTAGTCAGTTGCACTTCTATCCAGTAACAATGAGACAGAAGAAAGAGAAATTAAGGAGTCAATCCTATTTACAATTGCACCAAAAACCAGAAGATACTTAGGAATAAACCTAACCAATGAGGTAAAGGATCTATACTCTAAAAATTACAGAACTCTTATGAAAAAAACTGAGGAAGACACAAAGAAATGGAAAAATGTTCCATGCGCTTGGATTTGAAGAATAAATATTGTGAAAATGTCTATGCTCCCTAGAGCAATCTACACTTTCATTGCAATCCCTATCAAAATACCATCGACATTTTTCACAGAGCTGGAACAAATAATTCTAAAATTTGTATGGAACCAGAAAAGACCCCAGATAGCCAGAGGAATGTTAAAAAAGAAAACCAAAGCTGGTGACATCACAATGCCAGACTCCAAGCTCCTGGCACAAAAACTGACACATAGATCAATGGAACAGAATAGAAAACCCAGAAATGGACCCTCAACTCTATGGTCAACTAATCTTCGACAAAGCAGGAAAGAATATCCAATGGAAAAAGGACAGTCTCTTCAATAAATGGTGCTGGGAAAATTGGACAGCTGCATGTAGAAGAATGAAATTGGACCATTTTCTTACACAATACACAAAAACAGATTCAAAATGGATGAAAGACCTAAATGTGAGACAGGAATCCATCAAAATCCTAGAAGAGAACACAGGCAGCAATCTCTGTGACCTCAGCCACAGCAACTTCTTGCTAGACATGTCTCCAAAGGCAAGGGAAACAAATGCAAAAATGAACTATTGGGACTTCATCAAGGTAAAAAGCTTCTGCACAGCAAAGGAAACAGTCAACAAAACTAAAACTACGGAATGGGAGACGATATCTACCAATGACATATCAGATAAAGGGCTAGTATCCAAGATCTATATAATATTAAATCTTATGAAAAATCTAAAGATGGTGCTAAAAAGTGAAATACTGACCAAACATAAAGCTAGATTTCTAAATAATGATGTGATGTTTGGAAATTCATAAAGAAATGTCTTCTGAATTGTCATTTTCAGGAACAAAAGCAAACAATAGTAAGCTAAAAGGTAAACATAAAGTTAAGTGCTATAATGGAGCAGTATGCAGATGACCTAAAAGCTGTGCATACATAGACTCTTCTCATGTTGTTCTCCCAAAATTAGATCAAAATTTAGGTCAAAAAATAACTGGATAAAAAAATCCAATTATTTTGTATTACTTGTCCCTAGATAGGGAAGTCTTATTAGTGATCTGGAATTGTGCTGTTGAAATTGAAGGGCCCTAGTTGTGTAACGCTGAAGAACCATGTCTAATTGAACATGCCTGTTTTAGTTTCTATTTCCTTTAAAACAATAAAAATCACTGAGAACTGTCCCTAATGGCAAAAAAAAAAAAAAAATGATGCTGATAAAGCAAAGCTGAAATGACTGGGAAAGTCCAGAAATTACAAGTGAAATTCAAAAGGATTTGCATTTGCTGTGTAAGTTGGCTGATGTGGCAAATCACGTTTAATGCTGACAACTGTTAAAAATAATGATAAATGGAGACCAAAAATAAGCAGATAAATGAAGCAAGCAAACCAGAGCCTCTGAGTTCCTAATAGATGACAAAAAACTCTGACATGGGTTGAAATCCTTTGAATGGTAGGAAATGCAGAGGATGGAGGAAACTGATTTACAAATCTCAGGAGTTTGAATCCCAAGTGTGTGTGTTGTTTCCACATTAATATTTTATCCATCTAGTCAGCTTCACGTCGTGGCTGAAGTGGTATTAAAATACAGATCATATGCTTCTTTAGGTTAAGACATGTTCAAATTTATAAACTCATAGACAAAAACTAGTTTGAAAGGGAAATTGTTCAGTTGTATTTTTACAAACGAGTTTTACTGCAAAGGTTCCAGAACAATTGGCAAACCGTAACGTTATCGAGTTTATCCGAAACTGCCTAATGTTGACAAATACTGAAGTTAGAACTCTTATAGGCCTTGAGATTAAAGAGCGTCCCAAGCCTGATTCATATAGAAAGGACTACTATGCCTCATCCACACATTGTCTTTCATATATGTGGCAAAAATAAAGATATTTGGGGGAGCACATAATGGTTTTGAGTCAATTAGGCCTTATCATAGGAATTTACGTTTCTTCAATCAGGTCTAAGTCAGCTGTGTGGCAGGGAGAGGGTATCAGATGGCAGTTGTATATGTGCAGACGTGTGTGAGCATTTGTGCAGATCTATTAAATAACAACTTCATTGGAAATGACTGCACATTTCTACCTGCTACATAAAATGTCTAGTAAATGCCTATGAAAGCACTCTGTAAACTTTAAGTGGGTTCATCAATATGAAAAAGCACATACCACAAATGATTCTGGACTGGTTCCCTCCTGTCCAGAATAGCGTCATGCATTTACTCCAGGTTGCTAAACAAGTTTTATTATTTCTGTATATGCCACGATGTCAGAATTGGGGAGACAATAGATAATCCAATATAAGATTGCAGAATGGATTGTCTTCCTCAACAGCATATGAAGTAGCAAGTCCAGTATTTGGCTGAGAGTGCAGGGTCCTTGCTGCTAATAGGTACCAATATAATTAATTCTTGTATTTTGATTTTCCATCCAACAACCTTGCCAAACTTGTTAATCCTA
Organism: Ursus maritimus; assembly: GCF_017311325.1. Taxonomy (NCBI): domain Eukaryota; kingdom Metazoa; phylum Chordata; class Mammalia; order Carnivora; family Ursidae; genus Ursus; species Ursus maritimus. Next base: position 24,951,392 of record NW_024425563.1, on the reverse strand, counting down.
CTAATGTTCTGTAACTGACATTTTTTTTCTAATGAAAGGATTTTATCATATGTGATAATGGACAATGTTGACAGTCTTGTGTTTTTCTTGACTGACCGTATAGCTTTTTTTGTTTAACTTATTTACTACATTTGTTGATGTGTCCAGTAAGATATGAAGTAGATGTACTGATAGTTGGTATCTTTGCTTGTCCCTGTTTGAATGAGAAAACTTTCAATAGTAAGCATATTTTTACTGTAGAATATTGGTAAATAATTGAACAGGTGAAAGGGTTTCCTTTTCTTCTAAATCACTAACATTTTTTTTATCGAGAATGGGTGCTGAAATATATCAAATATTTTTTTATACCTTTTGAGGTAACAGATTATTTTCCTTTTGTCTGTTACTACGATGAATGTCATTTATAGTTATTTTTAATAGCCACTTTGTATTCCTGTAACATACCTGACTCACTTGATTTTGTTTTCTGTAAGTTGCTAAATTTGTTTTTTTCATATTTTGATAAAGAGGTTACAAATAAGTTGCGGTGTATACTGCTTACCTTTCATAAACAATCCTTGCCTGGTTTTAAGGTTCTAGGTTAAGCCCCTCATAATTGAGTACTGTTTTCTCTATTTTCAATGCTCTGCATGAGTCTATATGATACTAATCTCTGGCATTTCTTGAGGCTTGCTTTATAACCAGGGGCATGCTCAATTTTTATGCGTGTTTCTTGCAGCTTAAGAAGAATATGGGCTCTCTAATTGCGTACAGGGCTCCATATAGGGTCATTAAATTAAGCTTACTGATTGTTCTGGTCAAACATTTAATTTCTTCGCTAATTTGTATGTTTTTGAGGTGATTCTTGGCATGACCATGATAATGAGGTTGGCAGCTTCTCTTTGTGGTTTTATCAGTATTAGCTTTACATATTTAGATTTTATAAGATGTATTCATATCTAGAATTCTTATGTCATTCTGGTGAGTTGAAAGTTTTAACATTATACAGTTTATCTCTTACTCATACAAAGTCCGTTGTGGGTCATACAAATTCCTGCTTGGGTGTAGGGTGATTTGGAGATAGAGGTCATACAATATGGTAGCAACAACTTCTTCATGTATGGTTTCATTGTCATTTCTTGAAGAAGTAGTAGAGAGGGAATGAGGAGGCTCAGTGGTCTCAGCCTGGAAGGGATGTGCCATTTCTGTTTATATTTCATTGGCCAGAATGAGTCACGTGGCAATTAATGATCAGTATGGGGACTCTGTGCCATGTCATTCTTTCTGGACCAGGCAGAGGGAAACCTCCATCTCTGAGCTTCTTTAATGGTGAAGGTATAAAAAGGGAAGAGGGAAAATTATATATTGACTTCTAAAGTTTTCACCTGGAAGTAACACACATTATTTCTACTCACATTTTACTGGCCAAAGAAAGTCACATGGCTATGCCTAACTTCAAACAGGGTGGGAAATACATCCTTGACATGCCCTGGGAAGCAGACAGTTCAAAATACACAATGAACATAACTATTAATTAACATATTAGTTAAGAAATGATGATTATATGAACAGAGGAAGTGGCAGAGATGGACATAAGTAAATTCATTTTAATATATTTGCATGCAAGCAGCAAAATTTTCTGAGTGATTAGGCAATGAAGTAAGTGACTCTTCTAGCATCCCACCTGGCTGGGTAACAGCATCAGAGTTATGTGGAAAAGTGGGGGAGAAACAGCTTTTGTTCTCATTGAGGCAGGGAAGAAAACCAGCTTTATCTTTAATTAAAGAAAGTAAAGTTGAAATAATGTGGTATATAACCTCATATCTATTTTTTATTCTTTATTCTCATTGAGGAAAAGGAGGAATTAGGTTCATCTTTAATTATAGAAAGTAAAGCCAAAACAATGGGTTATGTAACTCTATACATGTTTTTAGTTCATTGCCTCTGCTTTTAGAGTTTGGATACCCAAAGCTCTCTAAGAAGCTATAAATAAGAGGGGAAAGAAAAGAAAGGAAGAAAACCTAGCTCCTTAAGTAGACATATGAGAGAGAAGATGTTTAAAAAAGCAAAATTTCCCCCATTGTGCCCAAGGCCACACCAGTGTCTATTGGTTGCACTCCTAGTTCAAAGTCCACTTTTTCTGCGATTCTTTTAAGAGGTTCTCGTCAGTTTAAATTTCTTGGCTGTCAGGCACAGTGGTGATGTGTTTCATCTGCTGTCTCAAGTACATCCCTTTATTCCTGCTCACAATGAAAAGATTTCAACTGGAAAGGCGTGCTTTGGGGAAGACTTCAAATCAACTAAAAACCAAACTTACCTTTTAAAAAGACTCAAATTAAGTTCGACATGAAGTATGGCATCCTGGACCATTCAGACTGCAATTAACTTTGACAGTGTTCAATTGATTACACCTTTCATTGTGGTTATACAGAGACTATATTGCGTATTAAAACTTTCAAGATGTTAGCTATCCAAAATTTAGGTCTCCTTTATCTGTAACTGCAGAAGTATATAATTTGACATTCGTCATAAAAAAAAAAATTTGCTCCTCACACAAAAAAATCATAGATTTCTCCATAATGCTTAGAAAAAACCTTTTAGTGAATTTTCAAAATTATTTATTTTTTAAGCTAAAACCTTACTTTTTAACCTTGTTTTCTTCCAAATCACCACAAAGGCAGACACATACCCACATGCAATCTTTCTGAATTTCGATTTAACTAGGCTTAAAAAAACAAATAGGTTCGGGGCTCCGGTTCTATTTCTCTATCATCCTTTTGGCAAGTCCTTCCTCCAGGGCACTGTAATGAAGCTATCCTTACTCATGGTAGCATTGCAGCATACTATCCAGAAGAGAAACATCTCTTCCAGTAGCTCCTGTACAAAGATATAAAGCTCATATAAGCCAGATATCCAGAAAACATCTTCTTTAGTTTATTTTACCCAAACTGGATTATTTATATATGAGCCATTCTCTGTGATTGGAGCCTGAGGGTTTGGCTTTATCCAAGTAAAGTCACTGTCAACAGTAGAGAGTAGGGGTAATTGAGGTCAATCTGTATCAAATATTAATAAAGAGAAAGGGGTAGAGGTATTTGAAGGAATTATGGTCAGAAGTTTCCCAAAATTAATGAAAAACATGAACATACACATCTAAGAAGCTCAACAAATTCCAAGTAAAATAAACTCAGAGAGACCCACATGCATCATAATCAAATTTATATAAGCCAGTGACAAGAAGGATCTCATCAAACGCAGGAATCCTCAATAAGATTAACAGCTGATTTCTAATTTTAAACCATGATGACCTGAAAGTAGTTGTTTTTAGTTCAGGCTGCTGTGACAGAATACCGTAGCCTGGTTGGCTTTCTCACAGCTCTGAAGGTTGGAAAGCCCCAGATCAAGGTGATGATAGATTTGGTATCTGGTGAGAGCCTGCTTCCTGGTTCATAGATAGCCATCTTCTGGCTATGTCCTCATACGGTGGAAAGAGGTAGAGGGCTCTCTGAGATCTCGTTTATAAGGGCAACTAACCTCATTCATGAGAGCTTTACCTTCATGGCCTAATTTATTTTAGACAATTTAGATTTCTAAATTTTCTAATTTAGAAGATTTAGAAAAAATTTTCCCATTTAATGGGAAAGGAAGTTTGTCAACAAATGGTACTGAGACAATTAGCTATCCATACTTGAAATGATGAATCTGTACCCTTCATTCACATCATATGCAAAAATGAACTCGAATGGATCAAAAACTAAATATAAGAGCTAAAACCATTAAACTCTTAGAAGGAAACATAGACATTAGTTTTTGTGACTTTGGATTAGGCCATTGCTTCTTAAACATGATACCAAAACCACAAGAATATTAAAAGACAACCCATGGGTGGGAGAAGATATTTTCAAATCATGTATCTGAGAAGAGCCAAGTGTCCCAAATTATAGAGAATTCATACCTGATTTAAAAGCAGAAAAGGGGTTTGAATAGACATTTCTCCAAAAGATATTATATAATGGCTAATAAGCACATGAATTGATGCATGGGAAAAAAGAAGAAAAAAAAAACCAGAAAAATAACAAGTTTTGGTAGTGTTGGTGAGTATGTGGAGAAGGTGGAATTCTCATACGTTGCTCACGGGAATGCAAAATGTGCAGCAATGTGGAAAACAACTTGGGAGTGCCTCAGTAAGTTAAACACAGAATTCCCACATGACCCAGCAATACTAGACCCAGCAATACTACTCCCAGGTATATACCAAAGAAAACTACATATTGTCAATAGCAGCATTATTCATAATAGCCTCAAAGTGAAAAACAACGTAAATGTCCATCAGCTGATGAATCTTAAAATGTGGGGGGCACCTGGGTAGCTCAGTCAGTTAAGCGTCCAACTCTTGATTTTTGGCTCAGGTCATGATGTCATGGTCTCAGCGTCATGAGTTCGAGCTCCATGTAGGGCTCTGCGCTCAGATGGAGTCTGCTTGATGTTCTCTCTCTCCCTCTCTCTCCATCCCTCCGCCCACTCATGCACATGCTAAATAATAAATAAATAAATAAATAAATAAATAAATAATTAATTAATAGCTTTTTAAAAGTGTGGTACATCTGTACCATGGAATATTATTCAGCCATAAAAAGGAATGAAGAAAGTACTGATACCAATACTGATACTATAGCATGGGTGAACCTTGAGAACATGATGCTAAATGAAAGAAGTCAGACACAAAGAACCTTACCTTGCATGGTTCCATTTATATGAAATATCCAAAATTCTGTGCACACAGAAAGTAAATTAGTAGTTACAGGGAATGAAGTCAAGGGTGGATTGGGAGGCGTAGTGTTTCTTTTTCGGGTGTTGGATGGTTTCTGAAATTAGATAGTGGTGGTGGTTTCACAACCTGGTGAATATACTTAAAATCATTGAATTGTATACTTTAAAATGGCAAACAAACAACCTCCTGTCATAATTACCACCCTACATCCCTTGCAACGCATTTTCACATTCTCAGCTTTGGGAGATCTCCCAGTCCAGAAGCCATGAAAGATGCCCTCATGTACGTTGACCCATTAAGTCCCAGCTTTGCAAATATCATTCATCAACTGCCCAGAGAAAGGCAGCTGGAGGGCAGCAGCTGTGAGGTTGGAGGGATGATAGTGAGGGCAGCTCCTGGACACACACTCTGTTCACACTCTTGCACACGGAAAACATCATGTAAATGCAGGAACACAGGCCAAGTCACAGTGCCCCCGAAAGAAGGCTTTTTCGTAGAAGCAGCATTCTAAAGGACCTTGAAATTTAAGTGAAATGGAATTAGAAAGTAAGGAAAGAAGGACATTATAAGTGGAGGCAGCAGCGTGAACAGACACAGAAGAAATGGTGTGACTGGGGACAGGACTCAAAGAACACACAGTGTCCGGAGATGAAGCAGGGTAGGTGCGGCTTCTCAGAAGGGACTAGCAATTTGTAGGAACATAACAAACCCAACTCATAAATTTAGATTAAGTTCCTTCTTACTCTAGTTGTTACTGTTGGTGTTATTTTAGGCAAAGAATACAAAATGCTTTTATAGTGGCTTCATTTCCCTTGTAGAACACCACCCTTGTCTCTGGGGTGCTGCTGTAGGCATGACAGTCAGCTGCCAATGACTCTGTACGAGAAAACTAGGAATTGTTTGGATCTGAGAATCTTAAATTTTTGCTGTATCCCAGTACATTTATAATTTGGATTCTCATCAGTTTTCAGGAAAAATGTATTCAATCATTTTATGCTTTCAATAGAAAAAATTACAGACAGCTGGGCTTTCTTACCCTATGCTCTACTTAACATTGACAAGATCATATTCTATTTTAGGGAAAAAGCAGTTTCAATGCCTGGCATCCCTTGTTTCCTTTTTCCACTCCCCAGCTGTCCAACCTTCCAGAAAATTATTTACCTTCAAAATCAGGATAAAGCCAAATAACAGAATACCTTGAAAGTTATCCTAAAAAGTTAAATTTCTTACACAATGATATTCGAGAAGGTTGAGGAGGAGAGGAATGATATGATTCTACATGTGAATTTGGGCATACTGACCTTTAAAACAGCTTTATCAAATGCATGTTTTAGGTGGAGTCCAAAACCACATGATCTTATAGACTTGGCCTTGGTTTTGCTCCATATAATAAAATCATTGTGATTCAGTATTTCTTTGCGCCTTTGATTCTCAATACCATCAGCTGCTTGGATGCAGGGACGCTCGAAAGGTGGGTATAGCTAAAGCGAGTTGGTCAGCTGAAAGGCATCTTAAGTCTTTTCCAAGACAAAAATACTATTTTTATATCTGCTCATCAAAAAAATCAAGTTTTGTTAGATCAGATACTTCAGATTACATTATTAGAAGATCATGTTAAGCACAAACTGGCCATTTTGGCATGGAGGAAGCAAATTATGTTGTAATTCAATGCAGGCTGACAGGTTTTAGATCAAGAGTGGTTCCTGGCAATTTTTGTAATTAAGAAAATATCTATAAACATGAGGCTTGCAGTACTTAATTTGAATTCAGCATGGACTGCTTTCTCCTGATGCATATAGAAATGTGTCATTTACGTTTAAATGAATAAACATGACTTTAGGAACTTAGTTCTTGCATTAAAGATAACATGCTGATAATTCCTTTAAAAATTACTTGTATTTCAATAAGTTCACTTGCTTAGAGCATGGTGTTCATGAGAGTCAGGCATCTAGTAGGGGCCAGTTAGTTTCCCTTTGCTCCATGGTTTCAGACAATATGCCTAAGCTTGGCTTGTTCTTATAAATAATTATGACCGATCCCAAGGAGGAACAGGCTAAAACTTTATATCCTTTAGCGCAAACCCAACCCTTTGAAAAAGAAAAGAGAACAAAGTTTGCAATGGAAAACCAATTTATGTCCTTAATCCAGGTAAAGTTCTCCTATTGCCGTATTAGGTTTTACATGTTTAGTTTTCATGCTGTATCGGGGTGGGAATTTAACCAAGAGAACATTGTGAAACTTTGCTCTGGGAAAGGAGGTTTTTTCCTTCCTTACGTGTTCTTTAATCAGAACAAATATTTTGGAGCTAGGTTAGAGAAAGTCATGCCCCAGTTCCTCTTTTGTCCATCTGGGAAATATAGTATCAGCAATTTCCTGAGATGCTGGTATCCAGACCAGTTTTTATCCTCTTTTATTACACTTCCAGATGCCAAAGGGACATGCACAGTGTCAATAATCATCCAAAGTCATTCTTATTGGGCATCTAGTAGACAGTGCTTTAGGCTACTGAGAAGAAACCATCTCTAAGTAATGTATTTGTAGTCAATACATTCCTGTTGTTTTTTTTTTTTAGAAATCAAGACAATAGATTTTGACCTCAGAAGGATAGTTTGAAATGCTGGGTGAAGGATTAATTTACAAGGGTCAAATGGCAGTTTTGGATGACTTTGGGCTTAGGGCAGAGGAGAGAGTGCAGAAGTTGGGAAAACACAAAGCTGAAGGAAGTGAGGAAATCTGCAAAGAGCAAGGCAGCAGTGCCACATAGCTTGTGAATCTCCCTAAAACTCTTTCTAAATACAGAATAACCAATGAGAAAAATCCCTAAATCAAGGAGCAACATTTACAATTAACTAAGCGACACAGTATCCTGCATGATTTTGAAAAGACCAGTGGTAGGGAAAACATCACCAACAGACTCAAGACGTGTTCGCATTGTGTTAGCATCCACGTGGGAAGAAGCACGGGGTAGGTGAGGCATCTCAGAACAGAGCTAAGAGCCAGCATGCCTGCGCTGGAAAGCACATTAGGCAGGTTACTGAGGAGGAGTGCAGATAAGTGCAGTATTCTTATTGTGATATATGGGAAATAAAAGGAAAGAATTAAACACTTACTCTGGGCTGCCTAGCTGGCTCAGTTGAAAAAGTGTGTGACTCTTGATCTCAGAGTCATGAGTTCGAGTCCCATGTTAGGTGTAGAGATTATTTAAATAAACTAATTTTAAAAAATAAAACAAAACATTTACCCTGCCTTACCAATATGATTGGATCCGAAAATAATAGTTGAGGGAGAACTTGATTGTATGGAATTATTCCAGTCAATAAATGAAAAATAAATGATAGCAATAGAATATTACTATTTTACAACTCCCATCAAATTAATGGATCTAGGTCATGGCTTCACAGGTGCTAATATTAAACAAAACAAAACAAAAAAGGAACCAAACTACATGTGCCTCCTAATAAAAGAACACAATACAACTTGTAGTGTTGCCAAAGGACTGAGCCTGAGTCTAACCGGACCTCCACATGGGCTGCCAAGTTGTAGGTAATATAGAGGACAGAGGCATATTCAAAACTGTAGATCAGATGGACTTAGTTCTTCAAAAATTGTAAGGAAAAGTAAGGAATGGAAGGAAAAGCTTCGACGTAATAGTGACTTAAGAGACACATCCACGAACCATAAAAAGAAAAAGAAAAAAAACAACCTCAAAATTCTAAAAATGGGTGAGATTAAATATAGTTTTTAGGGATGCACACTTGAGAATGCAACATCGATGACTTAACTTGTTTGAAACTTACTGAATTTGTGCAACTTGCAAGGCTTTGTTCTAGTCCCTTGAATATTTAGATGATAAAGCTGTAAAGAAGTGTGAAGATGTGATTATTACAGAAGTGAAGAAAGTGGCTACTTTTGTGGGGAGTGAAGTGATAGTGGCGGATGGAGCATATGTAGGGCCTCTGCGGTTCTGGACTTAGTTCTGTGTCTCAAAATGAGCGGTGGGACTAGGTTGTTGGTCTTATGATAACTCATTAAACTGTATGTTTATTTATATATGTTTCTGTACTCATCTATATTCTGTACCTGTTTCTATATTTGTTCATGTTTCTGTACCTGTTCTGTACCTTATTTATATTTCAGAAGTTTAAAAAAAAAGACAGGGAAAGAAAATCTATACGGTCAGATCCAGAAATAAGACAGTAAATTGTCATTTTTATTTCCTTGACCTTTTCAGTCCCAGGTGACATAGTCCCCATGTAGGTGCCCAGAACCAAGCTCTCATTTCCAGATTGATTACCTGCTTTAGTTTTCCTGCTGTATCTCTAAAGGTCTAAACAGAGACTCAGTGCACACAGTAGGTGCTTGATATATATTTGTTGAATATTAGTAACTAGGTTCGAAGTTTTTAAACATGTCATAAAATTTTTAAACCTGAAAAAGGATGCTCTTTTAATGCTAGCTGAGGAAAAACTGTTCTTTGCAAGATTTAAGAGAAGCTGGCCTTCATCATAATAAGATAACCATTAAGGTGTTTTCATGAATGTACAGGTGAAAAAGGCTAAGTCATTGCTTTTGTAAAAGTTAGGTACGCTTGGGGCGCCTGGGTGGCACAGCGGTTAAGCGTCTGCCTTCCGCTCAGGGTGTGATCCCGGCGTTATGGGATCGAGCCCCACATCAGGCTCCTCCGCTATGAGCCTGCTTCTTCCTCTCTCACTCCCCCTGCTTGTGTTCCCTCTCTCGCTGGCTGTCTCTATCTCTGTCAAATAAATAAATAAAATCTTTAAAAAAAAAAAAGGTACGCCAAATGAATCATGGTACAATATGTCCCTGATTCAAAGCTAAACAAATTACAGTTGAAATCCTGGCAAATATACACATCACGGAGTCAGAAAACGTTAAGCCAATGATCAATAGTTTGTAATTATCTAATTAAAAAAATTTAAAATGCCTTGTTTATTTTCAATTTTATGATGGGAAAATTCACTGTCAAATCATTATTTTTTTTGTTATCCATTTACAATATCATTTCATATGTAAAACTTATACATAGAATGAGTTTTCTTATTCAGGTGGCATTAGGATTATAGCCACAATTCCCAGGCTATTAAAAGTAAATAAAAATAAAGGGCAATATACACTGGCAAACATTAACTTTATATTCCCACACTGAAGCCTATACCCAGAAGAAAATGGTAATAGGTTTCAATGGAAGTACATACACTTTTAATAGCCTTGATCATATTTAAATTTTCGATTCCCCACCTCCTAGAAATAACGGAACAAGAGAATGAATGGAAATTAAATGAAAAAAATCAAAGCAAATGTCAGAAGCATCTTTCCATAAAAGATTAGAAATACTTAAAAAAAAAAAAGGAAAAGAAAGATGAAAAGCCATACAAGCAAGAGCTATTCAAAACACAATTATACTAGATGCCATTGGGAGGGGGTTGGGGGGGACACTTGCACTAAAAAATAAGCCTCGACAGGTGGACTGATCCTTACATATTAAGCCTTTCCTTGTTCTCCCAAAGATTCATTTGTATTTAGATATTGGTTATTATGTGTAGGTCCACAGATTAGGTAAATAAATTTTACTTTCTCCAGTGATAAGTCCACAGCATAGGAAAATAATTAAGGCATACATAAAAGCCTTAAAATGGCTTTGATTACTTATAGTTGCTAAAAGGGTAGGAAGGGGTGAGGCCAAGACTGTGACTTCTTTGAGTACTTGCTAGCCTTTGATTTTTCATTCTAAGAACCTCCTCTTACAATTTGTCTCCCCTGTAGTGTCGTAAAAATGATAGGCTCGGGGTCCCAGGGTAGCGTAGTCGGTTAAGTAGTTAAGTGTTGGACTCTTGGTTTTGGCTCAAGTCGTAATCTCAGGGTTGTGAGATCAAGCCCTGTATCTGGCTCTATGCTCAGCACAGAGTCTGTTAAAGTTTCTTTCTCTCTCTCCAAAAAAAAAAAAAAAAAAAAAAAAAAGAAAGAAAAGGAAGGAAGGAAGGAAGGAAGGAAGGAAGGAAGGAAAAGAAAGAAGAAAAAAATGATAGGACCCCAGAATGATAGAACTAGGAAGAATCATTGAAGTCCCCCCTGGATGGCTGATCCAGTTAGTAGGTTTCAGCTCCCTGTACACGTTTAAGCAACTGCTGAAGTAGAAGACACCTTTCAGTCTCCCCAGATATGCACCTGTGTCTCAAATCTATTTGAATCCCAATTTTTCTGATGTCTCTTAGGCATACTGCCAGTCGCCATATAAGCTATGTTCACACGTGCCCTCCGAGACGATACTGTAACTTCTGATTGAAGGCATTTAGAGACGCTGCTTGGTTTTTGTCACAATTCAGTAACCACTAGCAATATTGCCTTAGGTATAGACCTCTCCCTAGCGATTTCTTCCTTGACTATGTGTTTCCTTACAAAATAAATGTTATCAGAATTCTATTTTGAACATCAGTAGTGTGTTTTCTTCACCACATTTCTCTTTGAGCTTCACTTAAGGCGTCTTTCTGGGGCTTCATTAGGGTTTTCTAGGAACACCTAGAGTAAGAGATGAAATAATATTCCACTTCTGGCATTGAAAACAGGGTTTTCTAGTGAAACAATGGCCCTGCAAACAAAGACATTTTCTTGAGAGAAGAGTTTCCAGTTTCTTCTATTATATTCAGTATAGCAAGGGTTAAATCTGGCAGACTCAGTTCACACAGTCGCCCAGTCATGAAGTGGTGGGATGGGAGTGTGAGGTCACCAGGCCTGCTGAGGCATAGGTGAAAGGCAAGAGAAAAAGAAGATAAAACAGACTATTTATCCCTGGCCCTAAGGCAGTAGAGAGAGAAGTTAAAGAGGCAGGTGTGAGGTATGGGCTTAGCACACACCTGGCTTTCGCTTGGACAGGGAGCAGTAACAATTAAACAACAGGGGAAAGCAGGAGTCTTGACCCCCACTCCTCTTTTAGAATCTTGAGAGGAGGCTGTCCTCATCACCTAGAGGTTCAGGTTGAAGTTTGATATACAGTAAATTCTCTGTCTTTCCAAACACCATCTCCAGCTAAGCCTCAGGTCAGGCACAGACCCTAACACCTGATTGTACTCTGATTCAACAGCTCGAGGCAAAAATGTTAAAAGCTCTTTCAGCTTCTAGACTGGTGAAACAAAGAGACGGGGCAAAATCCTTTTTAATATCTCCTGCAGATTTAAAATCTGATGACGGTTTACTTAAAAAAAAAAATTCAGTGGCCACAGTTTGCTATTTGAAAAGATGTTTCTGCTTAGCCTACATATATTTTTTTCCTCTTGTATCCCCCTATTACTGTACTTATCTGTTAACAAACAGTGGGAGTTAGCTGGATATATTGAACTATAGTTTCATTTTGTAAGAAAGAAAAGATTTATGAAAGTTATAGAACCACAATTTATAGTAATAAAGCAAACATTTCTTCAAGAACCTTCTAAAGTACAAAAGTAGATATGGGTCAACAAATCACACAGATTGCAGAGAAAATAAAATAAGATCTGAGCAAAAATTATATAGATTAACAAAAGTTATAGATGTGAATGTCTAAACATATCTATGAATTACCATCAGAAATGGTTTTCCTCTATAAACTACATAATCTATCCATTTGTGGGGAAATTTCTCTTACAGGAGCTTTATGACCATAGGAAGGAGAAGTTGGGTTCCTACCGTTTCTTGATATTACTCTATTTTCATGCAAACAAGAGATATAGGAAAATCAAATACTGTAAGATGTTAGGTTACTTCTTGCCAGGCTAATACGTTATCTTAGCCAGAGAAGCAATTGTCTTTTTTCTTAAATTTCTGCATGATTGGATTGTCATAAGTCTACCTCATAATCTACTCAAAATAAGTGATATATTTCACTAAAATCTAAAGGGTTCCTACATAAATATCTCATTTTCATGTAATGTTATTTAAACATTTGACTTATCTTATTATCATCACAGCCACAAATGACTTTCCTGATGGCCACTCAAATGAATTTGAAGAACAATTCTGACCTTGCCTCTACTATGAAGGTATAACTCTCATTCTAATTACTTCATTTGTCCTTCTCTTGGTCCTTGGGCTGTCAAGGAGGAAAAAAAAGATGTAACATTCCTGGGGCTATAGTTATCTGACTCATACTTACTTAAAATAACACTGTTATCCACCACTTGTGCTGGTCACAGCAAACATTGATAGAGATATACTTAATGGAAGGAATTGAAGGCTAATTAAGATAAATGTGTAGACCAAGTAGATGAAAATTTTATGGAGAAGATAAAGGAGATTTAAGAAAATAAAATCAAGGTCACCATGTATGGTTGGTTATCATCGAACTTATTTATACTAATACAATAAAGAAAGGGAAGGAAAACATCAGATAATTGAAACGATACATATTTTATGGGGAAAATCACCTCTCAAGAACAATTTTTGAATGACCAACAAAGGCAGGACATATGGTAGAAAACCTTCAGAAATTAGAAACTCAAAGAGAAAAAATTAAATAAGTCAAGAAAAGCCATTCATACAAGCAGAGTAAAATAGCTAATTCAATTATTTGAACGATTAAGAACAATTACGGACAAAAATACTTGCTGTTGAGAAAAAGAAAAAGATTTTCCCCGTATTATCCAGGTTGACTGGTTGCATTAATCTAATTCATTGGATTGATTAATCACTTAGCTTTGTTCTTACCGGCACAGCCTTGGTGCCCTAAAGCCTTAAGCCCATGGGGTATATTTAGTCTCATTCTCTTCAAACTGAATCTTTGAATCGATTGATCACGGAATGCTTACTTAAATTGTGCTTCATGTAGTTGTGTCGCAAAAATAATATCATTTGTGTTTAAAATGTGTTTTTCACATAAAGGAGTATTCCAAAGCTCATAAAGATTATTTTTCAAAAAAAGTTTAGCTCAATAAATAATAACATATCTATTAACTATCAACAAACTACACACTAACTCCTTATTAACTCAAGTAATGACCTTTTTAACCAGATAATCCTGCACAACCCACTTTCAGCTTCTGCAGCCTTTCAAGATCATCCTTCTTTGATACCCACATTGCCTCTATCATATTTGGTCAGGGGAAGCCAAGTCCTTGCTCCGTCCCGTGTTTGAGAAATCCCAGTGAACGCATTTGCGTTTTATGCAGTCTGATGGTCACTTACCCCCTCTCTGCCTTCACAGTCCTCTACTCCGCGTTCCAGCCAACTTCAGCTACTGCCCCCCCATATTGTATCACCCTGAAGGACGACATAAACTCTTCTCTTAGTTCTCCAAAGAAGCTATCACACCTAACTATCACTTTTAGCAAAAACTCACCAAAATCTTAGAGATAATAGAAAGATAAATGTAAAAGTAGACGAAGGGGAAAAGAATGGATGTTCCTAGTCCGGTACCCCTACAGGTTCTCTTCCTGGGTGGATGTGGTTCTCAACCCTGAGCCTACTATAATTTCAGGAAGCCAGTTCACCAGCCACAGAGGAGTGACCCCCTCTCTCAGGCTATCCTGCCTGATGTCTAGCCCCTCGCCCTTTCTGAAGTTCTTGGTAAGGAAACAAGAGCTTTCTTGCATTGTTTTATGTTTTTTCATCGTTTTTATTTCCCTGAATGTAAACCATTGCAAAGCTGCAACTGAATCTAGAAGAAAACGAACTTCTGATGATTATGCATATTCTCATTAATATTTGGCTTTCCCTTACCTCTAAATATTATCTTCCAGACTAGAGTATTGAGTTTGACATTAGAAAGTTTAAAGACCTACAAAGGCTGTTCCCTTCTCCCTCAAAGTTAAGATGCAGTCTGCTCTCAAAATTGAATCCAAATGTATGTCACATTCTAGAGAATATGGGGGGGAAATTGACAGCTTTGAAGTTGCTGTTTTTCCTCTGCAACTAACCATTTAGGCTTCGATAAATGACTTGCATCAAGCCCCAGTTAGAGTGCTCTTACTACATTAGAAATTACTTACTAGCTAGTTCATAACCAGTTATTCCTAACATTAATAGTTGTGTGAATGAAATCAGAGAATTTCTAAACCAATTTGCATATGGAATTCAGTAATGTTTCTGAGTTTATGGATGATTTGACAGTGTCCTTTCTTAGTCCCATATGCTGGAAACTTAAGAAACACAGGATGCATAAACTGACTTCAGTTGAATATGGCTGGTATGGAGCTCTTAGTCAGCTCATTTATTATCTAACTGAATTTCACCTTTAAAGCGTCATGCGGGAATTGTTCAGAGCACCTTAATTATCTTAATGAATAGAAAAAAGCTCTAAACACTTAAGACATTGAATTGTTCATTTAATCTCCTTTCTCCCCAAAGAGAAAAAGAAATAATCCACAACTTTCCATGCAAGACATAGAAGTGCAATTCTTTAAAAACCTTAGGTACTTTTGAAAAAGAGCCAAGTGTTTTGTCTCGTTCCCTGGAAATAGCACCCATCCCACATGATATTCTAACTTACTTGAAAGCGAAGTATGGATTATTCAGTGGGAAAAAGGCAGAATCTAGTTGGGTTCTAATCCGACATTTGGAAATAAGTTTTGGTTGGAATTCTTCTCCTACAGTTAGCATAGACTATGATGGCCAAGCCATCAAAACTGAATAAAATATCCATGGTTTGTGAAAGCCCTGAATAGATCAAGTGCAAAGCTAATAGGACAGTATTTACACAGCACTTGCTTTCTGTAATGTGACCATTAGAAATTCATTAAGAATCAGACTGGGAAAATGAAGAGACTAAAGATATTAATAACAAAAAGGAAAATCTATTTTAACGATGAAGAGTTAAAAGTGTTTATTTACTAAATACACATAGGTACCTCCCAAATATCCACTTATTTGTTTTAATTGATTTCCTCAAACCAGTTTATGTTCACACAGAGCCCTACTCAAGCTTTTCTTCTCCAGCAATCCATTGTAGATTCGTGATGGATTTATTGTTTTTCTCTCCATGGCTAGTCCTTTCATCAACTCAGACCCAAATTTTCCTGGAAAATAATTCTCCAACCTTGCCCAAACCTCATACATCTTTAATAATTCATTATTCTATATAAGACATGCTGGGATGAGAGCTAGCTTGGAGACAAGGGGGCAAGCTTTTGCCACCACCACTTATTTTCTTCATGCGTACATTTATTTATTCACTCAACAAAAGTTTAATGATGAGAATGATGGTACTATTGGATTTCTTTTCTGCACTCAGAAAACAAACATGAAAAGAACAAGACCATATCTGCTTGAGAAGTGTCATCATTTACCAAGGGATTCTTACTGGTCTAAATATTGAAATTTTTATGTTAAGTATATAGAAAATATTGGCATTCTATTATTTTTTTTAAGATTTTTATTTATTTTTGGCATTCTGTTATTAAAGATGCTAATAATATAACTAGTTAATGGGGCACATTAAATCATTTCTCTTTGTTCTTTCCAGAAATTATGATGTTCCTCTGGTATTGCATCGTAACTAAAATGGGTTAAAACAAACAGGTAGGCAGACGTGAGTACTGGGTAGCTGTATTCTGTTATGGCAGATGAAGAACTCAGTACTCAGCTGGGATAATCAAACTGTCCTGTGCTGTGACATTGTATTAACCTATTAACTGGAAGGTTTGCATCTTCTTTGATCTTTAAGTTTTCTAATGAAAATTCTTTATTGGGTCAAAAATATACAGAAGTCAGCTGGATACAGAGATGAAGTACTGTATCCTGTGCTTTGGACTATGTGACATACACTTCAAAGATATTTAAGATAATAATGTAAAAACCTTAATTTGGGAGTCATATCTAATTCCAGTTAAAAGGATGAAATATAAAATCGTTCAAGGGATGAAATCTGCTCAGTACAAAATGGTCAGTCACAAACTAGCATCACCTACTGAGATCAGTCACTTTGTACTAAAAGGCAGACACCAAGGATTTGACCCAAATACCACCATTTTGATAAGATAGTCTTTTGAATGAGCTCAGTTAATCTAAATTGCACTCTAGTAAAGAAAAAAGGCATGGGATACTATTTATAAAGTGATAAAATATTGTGTAAAGTGAAATGTATGAAAGAGGTTGCTCTGGGATCTGGCTGGGATATCAAATATAAGTCACTTACTATCTAGAACACTGTGTTAGTCTGGTGCCGGGGTGGCTCAGTCAGTCAAGCATCGGACTCTTGATTTCGGCTCAGGTCATGATCTCAGGGTCCTGGGATCAAGCCCCACATCCAGCTCTGTGCTCAGCTTGAAGTCTGCTTGTCCTTCCTCTCCTCCTCCTCCTCTCTCTTTCTCTGTCTCTGTCTCTCTCTCAAATAAATAAAAAAAATCTTAAAAAGCAAACAAACAAACAAACACTGTTTTAGTCCAGAGCCAGCTAGTTACTCAACCTCAGAGGAAGTTGGGTTGCTTAGCATGGGTAAGAATCCATGAGGTCTCGAAATTGAATCTTTTCATCCCACATTTCACTCTCATGTTAAAGGAGAGGCAAAAACATAGTATATGTATTAGTAGTACAAATATTTGTGTGATCATGGAATTTAAATGTGTATTTAATTTTTTATGATTTGTTTTAGTAACTCCATGACCAGGGATATTTTATTTAAACTTTTAAAATATTGAAATAATTATACACTCAGATCCATAAGAAGATGCATAAATAGTGCAGAGAGGTCTTGTGTCCCCATCAGCCAGCTCCTCCAACAGTGACACCTTACATAACTATAGGACATTATCAACTCCAGGAAATTAATTAGAACAGTATAATTAACCAGACTACAGACCTTACTCAGGTTTCACCATTTTTTGGACTCACTTTTTGTACATCCTTGTGATTCATTCTATGGCAATTTATCACATGTATAGATTCGAATAACCAGCATTCTTTTAATGAAGATACAGAACTGTTCCAGCACTGGAGAGTGCTTCCTCATGCCATCCCTACCTCCCTTCTCTAACCCATGGCAGCACTAATCTTTTTTCCATCTCTTTAATTTGCCATTTCAAGAATGCTGTATAAATGGAATCATACAGTATGTTTACTTTTGAGGCTGGCTTTTTTCTGGCAGCATAATGCCCTTAAGATTGAACCAATTTGTCTCATGCATCAATAGTTCATTTCTTTTTATGTCCAAATAGTATTATGCCATTATCTGGATACACACAATTTGTTTAATCATTGACAGTGAAGGACGTTTGGGTCATGTCCAGTTTTTGGCTATTTTAAATAAAGCTGTTATGAATATTCATGCATAGATTTTTGTATAAACATAAGTTTTCGTTTTCTAGGATAGATGCCCAGAAGTGCAAGTACCGGGTTATATGGTAAGTATATGTTTAACTTTGAGGAAACTGCCAGACAAATTTTCTGAGTGGCTGTATCATTTACATTTCTACCAACAATGTATGAGAGATCTAGTTTTTTTCACAATCTCACAAGCATTTGATATTATCAATATGGGGTTTTTTTTTATTTTAGCTATTTTAATAGATATGTAATGGTGTCTTGAGGTGGTTTTAATTTGCATTTCTTGATGACTAATGTTGTTGAACATCTTTTCCTACGTTTATTTGCCATCTGTATATATTCTTTGATGACATGTCTGTTGAAATCTTTTGCTTGTTTTCTAATTGGATTGTTTGGTTTCTTACTGTTGAGTTTAGAGAATTATATATTCTGTATATGAATCATATGTCTGATATGTGATTTGCAAATGGTTTCTCTAAATCAGTGGCTCATCTTTTCATTTCCTTAACAAGGTTTTCCACAAAGCAAAGCTATTTAATTTAGAAGGAGTCCAGTAATTGAGTTTTTCTTTTATGGATTGTGCCTTTGGTTTCGTGTCTAAGAATTTGTCACCTAACCTTGGGTCATGAAGATTTTCTCTTATATTCTTTTTTTTTTATTTTATAGTTTTACATTTATTATAAGTATGATCCATTTGGAGTGAAATTTTTGTGTAAAGTGTGGGCTTTAGGTCAATGTTCATATCTTTTGAAATGGATGCCTGTTGTTAAGAAAGCTCTTTTCTTTCATTGAATCAGTTTTTTCTCTTTCGTCAAAAATCAGCTGGGCATTTTTTTTTCATCTCTGTTTTTTTTAACTAGTGGAAAAGTGAAAGAGAGAAGAGAAGGTTCACACTCATACCATCTACATGGAGATAGGAAATAGGGTCTTTATTTCAGGTGGGCATGTGTCCAGCTGAACTGGAGTGTCTGTTACTATAGAAGATGGGGATAATGAGTATTTGGGGACATTTAGAAGTCTACCAGAACAACCATCCTTTAAAAACAAAAACAAAACATGTTTCAGCAGTTTGGCAGGTTTTCCTTCCCATCAGGGTCTGGCAGAGAAGCCACATGGCTGACGTCTTTGGGTCTGAAGAGCCCCAGGTGCTTTCTGCTGCCTCACTAAGAAAGCTTTAGTATTTAATCCCAATCCTTTGTCTTCCTCTCTTCTTAATTACATGCTGACTGCAGTATCCAGACTTGAGCCTGGCAAACCACTCCTGATTTCTTTTCGGTGACTGTTTTATTTGTGGTTCATGATCTTTCTGTTTCTGACTCGATTCTGGTCAAGTTTAGGTGGCTGATGACTTGGCCCCCGAAGTTCGGTATTTTGGGATCTTGAGACTTTCTTGATTCAGATAAAACACGACAGAAGAGCCACAGTTCCTGTCTCTGAACACTGTAAGTTACAAGGGAGAAACGAATGACACAGTTGGCAAGTGCAGGTGTATTTCGTCTCAGGGCAAGTACAGCTTTCTACCATGACACCTTAGGCCTGAGCTGTGGAGGCTGAGAGAGCAGGGACATGCCCTTTCTCGTCCTCACTGGTAGTGATTTTGTACCACTTGATGTTCAGAATGGTGCCCAAGTGAGCCCTGATATTTTTCACTTAGGTCAGGAACAACTAAACATTATTAGAAAATCTGCCCTGTTTAATCATCTGCCAAGTCCTTTTCTGGTTCCAAGAGAGGATTAGGCTGGTCAGCAGACAGTAGACTTGGCCCCAAGGTGCAGCTGGAATGGGAGCTTGGCTAGAACGAGGAATGAATGTTGTCTAAGGTGAACCTGATGGCCTGAGACCCACTGTGTGAAAAATTGACATTCCCGTGGCCTTATTATGTTTTTTCATCCTTTGAAAGGTGTTAAATTTTGTAAACGTGCACTAGGCTTTCACATGAGTGATAGACAGGCAGATCAATAACTTAGCATTCTCAAAGGTGCCCTGGGAAGATGACTGTAGTTCTTTTTTTAGTATTGCAAATATGAATATTTATGGTCCCCAATCCTTTTTAAATTGCAGAAAACTGAGAAGTTAGATCAACCAATAATAACTCTATCAGTTTTAATGCTGGTTTATATGAATATGTCAAAAAATTCACATAACTACCAGCATCAGGTGTTAAATCTTATCATTAATGGCAGATGTATTTGACACATTTATCATTGAGCTTTGACATATATCCAGAGAAGGTGTTTAACAATCAACTTTGACTTACATTTCGCTGTACTGGAAAGATGAGTATTAGGTAAAGAGAAGCGACATAAGCACTACACTTGTGGGTGGAAAGTGGTTAAGGGTGAGTGCTTTGAAGTCAGACATCTTGGCACCACTATTTAAACGGTGGTAACCATAAATGAATCACTTAATCATCTGCATCTCATTTTTTTCACAGGGAAGTAAGAGTAATATTACTAAATACCAAATACAGTAGTTATAGTAAAGGAGAAAATCCATACAAATTGTTTGAACAATCGTAAGATATTTTATTCTTAACATAAACTTCAATATTTCATAAATACTTATTCATTTATTTACTCATTCAAGAAATACAGGAGTACTTAAGTAACTGCCATGTACTTACCGTTTTACTTTAGAATTTGTTAGTGAAGAAAGCAGAAGAAAATCTTTGCCCTTGGGAAGATTTCTCCCCCCCCCCTTTTTTATGCTTGGAATTATACTGAGTATCCAGAATTTTGCTTAATTGATTTCGTTGATTTATTTTAACATGGCTCATTTTTACTACATCTGAAACTTTCGAACTTCAACTCACACATCATTAGTTCTTTTCATGGTGTTGTCTCTTCAGAGATTATCCAGAGAAGTTGATTTCCATTCCAATGCTGACTTGATTTAATAGAATACCCCAGTTATGAAAGAAGGCCCATGGAAGTGTGCTTGTCTACGGACAGACACAGATGGTACTTTTCTTCCTTAGGCTGTGGCTCTGTGTCTGTTTCCTCCATTCAGCATGTTTTTAAAGAGGAAGAGACAGTGTCTCACGGACCACAATGTGTGCTGTCACATCTCACGCTGGATGAGAGTAAATAAACTTGTGTCTTTTCTTAAAGAACATAAGAACAAAAGTTATTTAAGGAAGACTAAGATTAAAAGCCCTCAAATGTACGATGTTAACTACACAGAACTGTTTTTCTTTGAGACCTACTTTTTAAAAAAGCCATGGTTTTTTTCTTTTTTTTTTTCTTTTTTCTTTTTTTTTTGGTAGAAACAGGTCTTTTCTAGAGCTATTTCATTGTATTGGCAAAATTTGGTAGCTCTGTAGGGCTCTTATTTCTATAGTACCATCTTAGTTTCCTTTTTAACATATATATACATTCACTTGCTTTATAAAAAATAAAAATATCATCTTATCACCATAATTTTAATGTATTACTATGAGATTCAGCACACCTTGGGGCACCTGGGTGGCTCAGTTGGTTAAGTGACTGCCTTCAGCTCAGGTCATGATCCCAGGGTCCCGGGATGGAGTCCACATTGGGCTCCCTGCTCGGCTGGGGCAGGGGGGAGCCTGCTGCTCCCCCTGCTTGTGCACGCTATGTCTCTCTCTGACAAATAAATAAATAAAACCTTAAAAAAAAAAAGTTTCAGCACGCCTTTAATCACTGTTCTTTCCATGAAAATTTTCAATGACCCATTAAAATGCTCAGAATAATTGCCAGGAAATTCCTCTCTCTCTCTCTTGTTCTTGAACTGCACACATATTTGGAAATGGGGTGAAAATATAGAAATCACTTCTAAGGTCTTATTATAATGTCTCAGTGTCTCCAGCCAGAATAAAATCATTCAGAGAGGCTCCTTACTTCTGGTGTTCCCTTGCCACATCTATTCTCACTACATTTTCCCTTTTTTCTCTTTTCTTTGCCTCCCCACTGCCCTGTCCACAAATATAGTAGGAAATGAAGAGCCAGGCAGACTTAATTTAGAATCAGAGGAGAAAGCTTCATTTTCCTTGTATCTCAGGCCCAGAAAGCAGATGTATATGTGACTGTCAATCAATTTTAAAATTGCTTTGTAAACTACTCAACAATTTAGCTTTTTGATCTTAGTGATATGCTAGCCAACACATAAACTCCCTCCTACAATCATTCATTCATAGTTTTCACGGCCGTTTCTCCATGGATGCTAAAAGAATCCCAAACGCAATGTAATGTTTTGCCTTTCACTAGCTAAGGAAAACAGAATCTTATGAATTCACAGTAATCCTATTCATGATTTCAGGTACTTTTGATCCAAGAACTTTTTTTTTTTCATGCCTGCCCCGTCTAGATTGGCTGCATCCGTAGCTCAGAGATGGCTAGGAAACTGGGCAGGCCTCTGTTTTGAAAGTCAATATTGACAGTGTTGGCATCACTGTTAGTTCCAAGATGTTTTATTTTGGCAGGGGGCAGGAAAGTGGGGAGATCGGTGGAGTCTGCAATTTAATGCTCTTTCGGATTGCCAAAATATTTTCACTGAAAGCAGATAACGTAGTCTTAAAACAATCACACCAATCTCCCTACGTATTTCCCTCTGTCATAGATCAAGAGGAAATAAGTTGGTACATGTGGTTGACGTCATTCAGTCAGATATCGTAGGTTATGGATTGTGCAGCATTTTAGGTTTCTTCTTTAGTTTAGAAACCCACTTACAAGGAAAGACCCTCAGGTAACCCAGTGCTGCATTTTAACATTGAGATGATTTTGCACAGCAATATTCTCTTTTAAGTTTGAAAATATTGTTATTTTTCTGATTTAAGTGATAGCCAAAGAGGGAATTTTAACCAAAATATTCGCGTCATTTTGATCGTCTTTGGCCTGGTCTCCTGCTGCCGTTGGCTCAGTTCAACCCAAGCCCAAGAAACAGGTGTCTTATTTATGAGTTCGTGCTATTTAAGCAGCAGACTCTCAGCTTTGTTACTGTCTGTTGTACAGTTCTCCTTCACGATCTCTCGTACTCCGTGCTATAATGAGCCTTCAGTTAGGAGTTCACGATAAATATATTTTAAATTCATCAAATTGAGGCAGTTGTGTTTGAATTTGTATCATTTGAAAAAGTAAAGCAAAAATAGGCTTTAACAAATCTTTTTCCTTTTAGAAAACAAAGGCACATGCTTTTGACAAGTACTATTGTTAAGTGCTACTAATGTGAAGAGAAACATATAGTCCATTTTCCTTGAACTTATTTTGACCTTGCTGTTTTGTGCAGTGTTTTTGTTTGTTTGTTTGTTTCCTTTTTTGGTCATTTGCCATTTTCAAGAAACAGTTCATTTTCTTAAACGAAGAAAGAGATTCTGAGAAGCCGTCATTCCAAACAATCTGTAGAACACAATTTCAAGCTACTGGTCCAAACTGTTTGGCACTTTAGGCGATCATTTATAATCCTCCATTAGACCTTGCCATTTGAAATAATCACCGTTTTGTTATTTTATCTCGAAAATTGTGTTCTCTGGGGCTGCCATTCAAAGAAAAATATACCAAAAGGTAGATAAAACCAATCATTCTGTCATTCCCTGTTCCGCATTTTAGTGGCGATGATGGTGACAGATGAAAATTCTTTGAAAGAAGGATTGCCTCCGAGTATCAACTCAAACGTAACTTGTTTTGCATTGTCAGATAACAATGCTGACTGGAGCAGTGGAAAAATAAACATGGACGGGGCATCAGTGGAAAAGTCCATCACTCAACTGCTACCAATAATAAATAAATGGAGAAAAAATATATATTCATTACATGGTTGAAAGACCCGAAGCCCATAACATTTAGAAAAGCAATTTCCAGACATCCTGTGAGCATTTGCAGAAGCTGCAGCTGACTGTCAGTAGGGTATTTGTTCATCCCCAAGTCATGTTGCCGTTCTTTTTTTTCTTCCCCATGTTTCAGTCTGGCCCACTTCCTTTAGTGACGCAGTCGAACATAAACCTTGACCACGTGTGGCTCAGGGCTGCTGTAAAGTTGACAAGCACATTGGAGAAGAGACACTGGTGAAACAAAGTATCTGTCATGAAGAGACCATGCATACTGAGGTTAAAGCTTTTTGGAACCTTCTGAATTAAAAAGAAAAAGTTGTACTGTTGGTCACCTGACATTGGTAGTAAGTGAGGGTTCCAGAGTTCTGCAGCCGTGTTAACAAGATCCACCAAAGTGTCCTGGATTGTTGAATGCCAGATAAAATGTCGTAATATCGCTAGAAATACTGCTCTGCATTTCAGGGATTGTATCCTGAATCTAAGTATATACACTAACTGCATTTTTTGACTCATGGCTGGCTGACTAGTTTGTCTTCAGACCAATAATTGAAATGGAAAAGGCAGCCCCTTTGTGAATTGGATCCAGTCTTCTCCAAAATCTGGCAATTGAGTGACACATGAAAGCAGAATACTTAATAGCGTATGCTTTCAGTTGTTACCTAAAATGAATTTATTTTCTCTACCTTCTGTTTCATTTTTCTCAAAATGAAAATGGTCACCTGATTTTCAGGATATCCCTTGGGTATATAACTTTTCCAATCTTAATGTTTACAGTATCATTTTTACTCCTTTCCTGTTTTATTACATGGAGTGAAAGAAAAAAATTAAGGTCTTATAAGCTCCAGAGAAGTCCAATGAATCTAGAAATTAGTCAAGGTGCTGCTTTTCTGCTTTCTGGCTTTTGTTTATGAGTACTCCCACGATACTGGGCAACGCAAGAACTCCACCTCCCACTATGTCGAAGGGACTTAACATTATGCAAGGATGGCAAGTTCCACCAGATCACCTGTCATTAAGATTCTTGCAGGAAATGCATGTATACGAGCATCCGCCTTCACCAGCATGCCTGCTGAATGGTCTTTGGCTTCCCATCTTGTTCTTGCCACAAAATACCTTATCCTGTCATCAGCAGGGCGATTGGAATTGAGAGTTACAGAATTTTTTGTGTTGTTTTCTTGGTATAAAATTGAAAGATTTCAGATTAGATATAAAAGTAATCATTACCAGGGATGCCTGAATGGCTCAGGTGGTTAAGCATCTGACTCTTGATTTCGGCTCAGGTCATGATCTCAGGGTCATGGGAACAAGCCCTGCATCAGGCTCCTCTCTGGGCCTGGAGCCAGCTTGAGATTCTGTCCCTCTCCCTCCACCTCTGCCTACCCCGGGTCCCAGCTCATGCTCTCTCTCTCTCTCTCTCTCTCTCAAAAATAAGGTAATCATTACCAGAAAAATTTTCAGCCACTTCATTGATAGCAAAGAATTTTACTGTCCCTTAGATCTGAAGAAATAGCAATTCAGTTCAGTAAGAAACGGACTCTAATCCCTACATTCCTTTGGATTAATGCCACCTGTGCATAGATTGCGAGGAAACTGCAACTGTGCAAGTAACAACAGATTGGGGAAGGAGAGACCCTCAGTCAGGTGACGTTTGCAACTCCTCACTGCAGGTCAAGAGGTTATAAAACAGCCCCTTGAGATAGAGCCGGGCCTCAACCACATCTTCTCCCTCAAGTACGCACGCGGGAGACATCCGTCAGAGCAGAATGGGATTCATTCCAATTCTATGAATGTGAAATGTTATAATCTAACCTGGTCTTTTTGTATTTCTCTTTGTATTTGCTCTCTTTCAAAAAACAAAACATAAAAGACATTATAGAAAATACGGCTAACTTGTTTGAAAGAACAATATTTAACTACTTTATCACATCAATTCATTTTATATAAACACTGCTACTTGCAGACGCTGGACTCATAGGTCGGGATCTGGAAAGATCCTGAACGGTCATCTGGGTTAGCCCTCTGCCTCCTAACCAAACACTCCTCTCCTCGTTTTGCAGTGAAATCTGCTGACGAAGCGAGGCCAGCCAGCACCTGAACTCTCTTGTGAGTCGTCAGTTTTGTTGTCCTCGTTCTTACTGTTTCTCTGAGTGCAACAAGACTGCTTTCTTGAAGTACAATATAATTCAGATTTTCTCCTGGATTTGATTACCTGTCTCCCAGTTAGTACCATTTGGAGGAGACTCACTATGTTTGTGCCTGCCTTTACTCAATGTTTATGTACAGAATTAGACCCTAACTTGTTGAAGTAATTGTTGTTGTATTTTGTTCATTGTATCTAAACACTAGTAGCCGACTACTGCTTTGTAAATGATCAAAACGTTTTAATTTTCCTCTGACATATTCCTGTTAAATTATATCGTACCCTGTATGCATGGCAAGGAACATAAATCTGACGTGGTGAATACATGGGTATTTACAAGATGTAGCTCTAAATTAATGAGATTGATTGGATGTGTGAGTTGGGAATTCAGTTTTATAATTTTATAACCACTCCTTATACTATTATAAATTCATTTTTCCCAAAACAGTTAATATTTACAGGGAACGCTGCCCTTCAGTTTGTCAGCAACAGAGCTGCTGATAAATTCAGAAGTCGAGCACTGCGTAATGCTCTGCAATCATCTTGTTCCAGGAGCAGATCACTTCAATTGGACTGGACTGGCAGAGCTCATAAAGGCCTTCAAGCCAAATAAGCAAAGGGAGGAAAAAAAAAAAAAAAGACTACCAGGGAAGCTACTGGTATTTGCTAAATGATTTTCACTTACTATTCTACTTATAAAATGAACTCCCTTACTCGGTCTACTGTCCTACTCCCGTGTTCATTTGAGGGAAGGGCTGGACAGAAACTCGGAAGATCTGCTGACCTTCCATTCCTAGTGGGCAAGTGGCTCCCGCTTTTTCCAAAGTGAATCCATACAATGACCAGGAAAGGAGAGAGACAGTGAGACAGTATAATAAGTACCGTAAGCTTGAGGTAAATAGGGATTTAAGGCTGTTATTACCTACTTAGGTTTGCTTGAGTCTGCCTGTGAGCAGGGTGTTGGCCTACAAAGTAGAGGACGGAACTGTAAGAGCAGCAGGAAGAGGGGGGGGGGGGGGGGAGAGGCTCTGCCCCGATGAGGATCCGGCAGAACCCTGCAGCACAGAGAAGCGGTTCATCACAGAAGCTTCTGTCCCAGAAGCACCTTCGGCCCGGGATGCAGGATGCCTTTTCCCCTCTAATGGACCTTGAAGCCAGGAGCCTTCGTTCTGTGCCTGAATACACTAGTTGGCTTCTGTGTGTTGCCGTGTCGCTTCCCTACTATGGGGCTTATTCTTGCTAACATTAGTTTATCGCCGCACCTCAGCTGTGGCTCTCCCTCTGGGACCTCCGGCTACGTGATGATGTTCTGTGCCTGCCCTGTCTGGTATCGCAGCCACTGGCCACACGTGGCTGCTGAGCACTTGAAATGTGGCTAGTGCGGCTGAGGACCTGAATTTTTAATTTTAATTAATTTAAAATTGAATAGCCACCTGTGGCTATGGCTTGGAAGTAGCATTGGCTTGGCAATGTCACAAGTTACAGTACTTTGAGCGATTTACTAGGGCGGGGTGAACTTCGCTTTCCTCTCCAGTGCAAGACTGGTGAGAGGTGCTTGCTGCCTATGAAAATTGCCATCCTGAGTACGTAAGAGGTGCCCACCTCTAGGGGGAGCCCGAGACCTTCTCTGAATACCTCTCCCTTCCCACTGCAGAAGAAACCCGTTCCTAGTCTGACCCTTCCTACCCAGTGAAATGAAGTGTTACTCAGGGTTGAGAGTATAGATTAAAGCAGTGGCCCGCGAATGTGGAACACAAGGGTAATGTTTGTAAATACCCACAGAACTTGAATGGTAGGGAGGCAATAGATGCCTGATGCCCGAAAGGAAGAACACTTGCTAGCTAGACCTCACAATCCGCCTGAGTGCACTCACTCTTTTCTTCCTTCTAATCTCTATCCTAGGACAAGATTAAGGTATTTAGAAGCCCTACACTCTTAAAGATTATGGTGTTTCATTCATGTATCGTTATAAGTGCAAACAACATGAGAGAGTAAAATAAATGTAAAGAAAATCAACAGTTTTTTCAAAAAGGCTGTTGCACTAAGCACGATGGTGAGTCTGCCATTTGGGTTATCAGGGACGTCCCTGTCTCCATCCCAAGCACTTTTTTGTTAATCCAGCAGCTATCACTGTGTTTTGGAAAGACTTCGTGGTCTTTGGGGCAGGCAGCCCAAACCAGTAGCCCTCTCATGGTAGGGAGTGCTTTCTCTTACTCTCCTATTCCTGATCCGCTAACTTCGGATCTGCCTCTTCCTCCATTCGGAATTAAAAACCAAAGACGTGGGACAGACTTGAGCAGCACAGCAGAATCAGCTGGAGGGCTTGTTAAATAAACTACAGACCAAACGGCCCCATTCCAGAATATGAGACTTGGTAAGTTTGGGTGAGGTCTGAGAATTTGCATTTCTAGTAGGTTTCCAGAAGATTCTTATGATGCTAGTCTGAGGACTGTACTTTGAGAACAACTGCTTTAGGTCTTGCTTTGGAATTTAGGGTCCAAAGTCCAGCTGGTAAGGCTAAGTTATCTTGGCTCCTTTGCCTGCTGTGTAGTGTGTGTGTGTGTGTGTGTGTGTGTGTGTGTGTGTGTGTGTTCCCAGGGAACTCTTAGAGGAGCAGTTGTGGCTGAGGGCGAGAGCCGGCATTTCTGAGTCTCCTAACCAAATGCAGCCTTTAACATAATCTTTGAATAGCCTTTAACATAATCCAAAACCCCAAGATCAGGACCCAAACAAATATTGCTTCTATTTTCTTTTCTCCCTTTTTCCTATGTTGCCATTTTTTATAAACTCTACTCTCCCTTGGTGAGCCTATGACTTTTCATTTCCTGAGCCATATTTTAGACTCAAGAATATTGTCTAAGACAGAAGCAAGTCAACCACTCCTGTTTTACTGTGCCCGTAAGAGAAAAGAAAACAGAACTGTCCCCCCCATGACATCGCCGTTTTTTCCACACCTGTTGGGAGAGCTGGACCCTGAAATGGTGATTGCCGGGCCGATGACAGGTCTCCACAACCAAACTTCCTTCCATGGTGTGGAGGAGTTGAGGCTGAACTGGAGGTCTTAAGAGGTTGTGGAGAAGGATATGAGGTTGCCTAAGACGGTTTTCTAAACAGAGAAAGAATTAACTTTGAGAACTTCCGGCTCCGGTAGAGCTCATTTGGAAGTGGGCCGCTCACCAGTCCCCTGCTCATCAGCTCTGATTCAGTGGGTCTCATTTCATAGATGAGGACCTGTCATTTATTTAGTATCACACATCCTGGCATGGCTGAGTTTGCAGTACAGTTGCCTGACATAACCTGTGTTGTTTCTACATTGGCTGCTTCTGTTTTAATTAGGTGACATTAATGATACCTCCCCAGAAGAGAAAATTCCACCTTCATCCTCTCACTTGAACATGACAGCATCGCTGGTGGCTGACACTGCAAGGGAGAAAGAACGTTAGCTTTCTGACCCTATCACACATTCAAAAGCTGCAGGGACAGGAAGAGTGTGTTATGCTTACCTCTTGTGTGAGAGCACTTTTGTAAATAGTCCACATATCTCAGGGCTCCAAACACACACTTTAGAAAAGTCCAGATGTTCACAGACACTCTGCAATCAATTTAACCTTGGATAATTGCACTCTTGCTACCCAAGGGCAGCTTCAACAGGATGTGATATATTTTGGTTTTGGTTGCTCTACGTACCAATAGCCCAAGAAGTGCTGTTATAATAACCCACTTTATCCCAGCTAGTGGCTGATCTCCAAGGAGCTCAACGCGTTTTATTAGTTTCTTATTAGTTATCAAAATTGAGGTCTTCCGAAGGAAATAGAAAGTCTTATTACTTCCATTTTACAGGTAAAGCAGTCAAGGCCCAAAGGCTAAATGATTGTTTTGTGGTCTCACAGAATCCGGAGCCCTTGTGTTTCTGGGGTCAGGGGTCTAAGATCTAGAAGTAAAAACAAAAGCAGAATCCTGCTATATGAAATATATGTCTTGTCATCTCCCACCCTAAAAGAGAATGGAACTTTCTTTCTGGCAAATTCATCATGACTTCTACTTGACTCGTGGAATAACAAAACATTTTTCTTTCTCCCTCATTTTATGCTGTTTTTTTTTTAAGTAGATGTAGGCATGAGATATTAAATATCAACTTAGAAGAAGTTTAACTTATATTTTTCTTTTGTATAAAATAATCAGCTATATTCAGAAAAATGTCCCCAGATTTGGAACTTTGTAAAGGCATAGATGGTACTTAAAAATTCTGCTATGCCGTGCATTTCGTCTTTATGCTGTGCTGTCTTTATGACTAGTGTGGTTGTGTACAAATACCAATAGTCCATAGAGGAAGAGGAAGCTGTAGGTTAGGTACCTCCTATTTATTTCCAGGGTTCCTCATGCTTACTTCTAACATAATGCCCATCCCACCGCTCTGGAGTTAACTATTCGCTTGTCTGAGTCTCTGAAAGGCAGAAGCTTTCCCTTTATCATTGTACCCAAATATACAGAAGAGAGCCTTGTACTTATTGGGCATGTGTGCCTCTGATTTATTCCATTTGCCTCGCTGGAAGCACTTTCTATCTGTATACACTCTGTTCTGTGGCGTGTAGACCAACCCACACAGAAGCTATCGAGAAGCTGCCTTGGGTTCAGCCAGTAGGCGGCACCCACAGGGGATTTAGGGCAGGTGGAGAGTGGGATTAGGGTAGGCTCCCTCTTTCCTGGGTTGCCATGGGTTAGTGCTCTCCATCTACTAAAAGTCACATGACAGCGTTCAAAAACATTTCATGATGCTTTGTTCAGAAATGACGGATGGACTTAAAAAAAAATGAAAAGAGAAGAAAAGAAAACAAAACAGAAAACAGCAAATCATTTGAAGGTGACTCTTTCCAGAAACCTGAAATTTAAACTAGGCTGAGTGTCAGAAAGCTATTTAAGGTAATTGATATGGTTTGCTGTTAAAATACAAACCAATGAGACCTTCTGATAGGTTCTAATGTACTCACATTTGCATTTTTACAGAGTTGATTTTTATTCACTCGTGAATGATACGCATGTATACCTGAAAGAGACCCACTTCAGGCTGATATGTGATTAAGTGTTTAATTGTTCTTCAGAAACACCTTCCGATCTTCCGTACTCACCATGCCGGTCACTGTGGTCAGAATCACTTGGTAGAAAAGAGGGGACTTCTCTGATGTCTCCGATGATTTGGCTCCAGATTTAGAAATGGCAAATTTTAATCCTCCTTTTATCTTCTCGATGTCACACCGATAACAGCATGAGGAGTCTCAGAAGGCACACCCAAATCAGAGATTCTTAGAGCTGAAATATTTCTCCTCTTTGAAACCTCATAGGATTTTTGAGCATTTCCTCTAACACCTGTCACCAGTGAGGACACAGATGTCTTTCTTCCTCTGTGCTCTTTGTAGGCTTTGGCAGGGTGATCGGCGCTTTATACTCAACTCCCAATGGCTGGAGTAATCTAAGGGGTCATCCAGTCACTCTTTATGATATAAACCAAGAAACTTCTGTACATAATTTCTTAGGGATGGTCATATAGCTTCCATCTGAAACTTTGTTACATGCAGCAAAGCAGTTTAAATCTGCCTTGGTAACTTAACCAGATTCACTCCTTTTTCTAAGGACAGTCTGTGCATCTGACGTCAGTCTTCTTGCTTTTTACTTACAAGTCTGCTCTTCTAACTTAACATACTTGGTAATTTTTTTTTTCTTTTTCAAAATTCCCTGTAGTATAATGATTTCAGTTCATGTTCAGCTAATTATACTTGTGTGTCACTATCTCTTTATATGGCCCCAGATATAAATCTATAGATTTGGTCTGATTACTATAGGATGTGAAACTTTTCCTCTCATGTTCTGAACATCATGCTGATTTTAATGCTGAATGAGATCCCATTGCCTCCAAAGACTGAGTTAGGCATTATCATCACCCAAATGGAAAAGTAACTGTTGGTGTTTTTGAGAAAAGAAAGACAGTGTTACGCTGAACCACACATCATTATCTAACTGTTCAACTAGAAAAGAGGTCCGTCCTCAACAGGATTTACTGAGGTCTGAGTTCTCAATAGAGAGAGTTTCTGTTGTCTAAATAACTTTTATCCTGTGTCACAGAGAGGCAAGGTGCTGGAAAAAACACAGCATGAGTACATACGGGTTTTTTTTATTTGTGCAAAAATGCGTTCCATATACCATTGAAAAAAAGTTTGGTAACATGAGGCAATAATGTGGACAAAGAAGAGAGAGGATATGTTAAATCTAGATTTGCACACAGGCCAACATTTTTATAATTTTTAAAGAATAATTTGTAATTCCCATAAAGTGGACTCACTATACATCACTGTTATAGCCAATAGTTAGAATTGAACAGATTTGGCATGCCATATTTACTCCCTCGGAACCCACAACATGATAAACTATATTTAATTTTTACTGCTTCCTTGGGATACAAGACCAAACTATTGGTGGGAGGAGGACCCCTATTATTCATTCGAGTGTTTAAATGTAATTCTACTGATTGGGAGTGGGAGGGAGTGTAGAGTAAGGTTAGGTGAAAGTTTTCTCTAACTTGGAACTGAGAAGTAGATGTTCCTAGAATTTATTAAATAGAGAAAAGTAAATCACTATTGTATGGTAAAGAACTTTCGTTTAGATCAAGGAAGAAGCCAAGATAGAGTCTTCACATCACGTAAGAACCATAAATGGTCATGGCCATTAAAGAACTCTACTATACTTCCAGTCAGTTAAAACTTCCGTACTTATAAGTGATCATAGTAGTACAAAGAACTTACAGAAGTTGGGCTAAAAAATAGTAAAATTTGACAATGAAAACTATACTTAAAATGCACTGTGTATCATGGGCCATTTATAGGATAGAGTTCCTCCAATTCACCCAGTCCAGTGGTTCTCAAACTTACTGAGCACCAGGTACTCAGAGGTATGCATTAAAAATGCAGATTCTCAAACCCCACACCCTGAAATTGTAATGTGGTAGGTCTCAAGCAGGACCTCATATAACCGAGCAGGACCTCATATAACCGACATTTTAAACGGCCTCCCTGTTGACCCTGACGCTGTGGTGTTCTGCCCATTCTTGGAGAAACACCAGGTTAAAACCATCCATAAAATGTTTTCATTTTAATGGGTTTCTGAAATATTGCTGCCGTACTTTCCCCTCAAAGGAGACTTCTGGAGTTAGTGGGTACTAATCAAAGAAGAGACATGAGGCAGATTTAAGGATTTTTAAAAACTTTTATTTTGAGCTAATTTTAGACTTACAGATTTATTGATTATTTTAAAAGGCCTAGTTCTGAAATGGTCCTTTGCTGGTACTCAGCATGGTGAAATGATCAGGTGTGTGTGTGGTAGAAACATGGGACCTGAGCTCCTTGCTGCTTCTCACCTATACTGTAAAGTGACACACGTGCATATAGTTATATAGGCTTTCTATATCTTCATTTAGAAAAGCCTCACCATTTATTGATACCGGGTGTACACTCTACTTTTCCTCATATTTTTAGACTTCAATATATGATGCCAGCCAGCTTCGTTGGTTGAGGAACGATACTATACTCCAACTATACCATACTTAAATTCAGCCTTAAATATCATAACAATTTTAGAACATACTCTGAATATTCACTGCTAAATTTTTCATTAAAAAAAAAAGTATGTGTAGTCTCTGCAATAGTCAATGGATTTTATCCAGCCATTAAAAGTTAAAAAAAAAATTTTTTTCCAGCTTGTAGGAATGCTAGTGACCTGTGCTCAGTCTCTAAACAAAATACCTCCACTAAATATTTCAGTTACACACTATGGTTGAATTTTGTCATTCTTGCATGTTCCAAGTGATTTTAAATATTTATTTAGCTTAATTCAGCATGAGTCATTTCCTCCTTGATTTTAGTGGTAACCTCAGAACATAGAATGATTGAAAGAAGGCATCATTATTATGTATTAATGGTGAAAATTAAGTTAAAATATATTGTAACAAACTTGCGAATTTCTAAAGCTGACAGCAATAAGGAATATACCAAGAAGACATTTTCTCTTTATTATTCATATTAAATATGCCACTTTTATATTCTGTAGGCAGAATGAGACCCAAAAATATGGTAATTATATTTGAATACTATGCAGTCAATATACTTAGAAATTAAATATGTCACGCAGCCAAATTCTTGTCTTACTGGTTACTAGTTTAAAAAAAAAAAAAACTCCTCAATGGGGCACAGCTGTTGCTGTTAGTTAAAAATCCCTACTGTGTAAATTGGTATTTAGGTACACTCTGAAAAGTGAGGTTTTTGCGACAATAGGCTATTATAGCTTCTTCATAATGGTTAAGGCCTATCACATAAACCCTTCTGTGTTCTGGTTCACTGACCTACTCCATAAAGCCATTATAGACTATTGTGCCGGACCAGCAGCCCCAGGGATCCAGTAAAGACCTATTTCACATCTCAGATCCCTGCTGATAGAAGACACATGTTCTCAAAACCCAGCTACAATGCATAAATAGGTATAGGGAGTTTTGAATTTGAAACTTCCATTTTACATAACTCAAACTGGGTCTCGTTTTTGCTTCTGAAAAATCCTCACACGTGTTGGAAAGAGAGAAAGTAGTGTGAGGGGATAGGTGGGGGAGGACTGGATAGACTGACTGTTACAACTTGAAAACACCTAGAAAACCTTTTCCCCAAAATGATGACTGAATCCAGTATAACACTGGCAAAGGTAATTGTCAGCTTAGAATGCAAACGTCCTCCCTCTCCTTCTGACCAGGAAGATTTGGACCAGCCGGAGGGAAGCAGCAAGGTCTTTATCTTTTTGCTTTGTCATCAGTTTCCACTCTAATAGACTTCAAGAACATAGACACCTTCTGCTAACAGTACTAAGGCTGTGGGCCCAGGACACAGCTATTAGGTAACAACTGTGTTGGAGACAGAATGATGAGAGCCGACTGGGTGTGGTCTGAGAGGAGGTATTAAATCCCACTGTGGATTGTAAGGTTCTATTCTTGGCTCAATTACTGGTGGATGATTTGACACTGAACTTTTAACAATCGTCAGCCCTGATCTTTCCAGCTGGAAGACATTATGACAATGTCTACATGCTATGAAGGAGATCACACAGCAGTTACCTAAGAAACTACTTCTGCATGAAAGAAACAATCACGGCTTGCCGTCCTGAGGGTATAATAAGAACATATTTGCAAATGATTTGAATGAACTTCTGAATAAGATTACTTTAAATATAGCAAACCGTAAAACTAGGTTGACGTCTGAACTTAACCCTAAGTCATAAATAAGTCCCTCAAGTAGTCTTGTGATTTCTTTTTTTCTGATTTCTTTCATAGTGTTTGAAAATTTTTAAATGAGATCAATCATGAACCATGAGGAAAGAGGCCTACGCCTACATTCCATAGCTGGTCTTCTGATGTGCATGGATAACTTGAGAAAGTGCACATTAGAAGCAACTCAATAAAAATGAGAAGTTGTAATCAAAGAAAAAATGTTGTCATTAACTTGAATTTATCCCAAGAATATCCCTCCCTCTAAATATATTTCCCAAAGCCAAGAAGGTTGAATAGCTCTCCTAGAACAGGTGGTCATGCGCAGCATACTGATATCAGAAATCAAATTGGAGGATTCCAGGAACTTCTTTCATAGACTTGGGCCTGATTTTCCCAGCTGCCCCCTACAGTTGTGTCCTCTCAGCCAACACATTCGGTGTGATCCCGCAGCTCTGTGCAAGCACCACACCTCCATGCTCGGTGATCTCCAGCAAGTGAGCTAATCAACCTTTGTCTCCATTTTGTCATCTTTAAACAGGAGCAATAATAATAGCCATTCCACATGGCTGTTGCAGGATTTACTGCCAGATAGCACTTAGCGAGCTGTCGGACATAAAACAGGAGCCTCGTAATCTTACCTGTTATAATAACAACAATTATAATTGTCATTATGAGGCATCTTATCATCCCTCCCAGCTAGTAAGGTTTTGCATCTCTACACAAGAATATATGACCTTCCACACTGTTCTTACTGAAAGAATGAATGAATGAATGAGTGAATGAAAGAAAATAGAAAGCAATCCCTTAAGAGATATGGAGCTTGTATACTATAAGACAACATAACTAAGGTTGCCTCCTGCAGCCCCTCCTGTTTATAATTTCAGACACTCTCCCCTTATTTCCCTCCTCTATGCTCCAGACAGATAGTTATGCTTCTTGAGAAGGTGGTTGACCTTCCTGGACAAAGAAAGAGTCTTGATTGGGATAAAAGATTGGGTGTAAAGGATAATTTTCCTGTGGTAGATTCTGAGCAGCACCATTCACTTTTAAATAACCCGAAGCCAAGAAAATAGAAAGTTAGGGGTTTTGAAGGAAACAGTATCAAAAACAACTGAAACACTAATCAAACAAATTTGAAAATAACCACAAAAGACCTGGGATATAAAAGTGCTATAGAGATAAGCTAGGAGAAGAAAAAACTCAGCTCCAGATTTAGCCTGGGAGGAGGAGTTGAGACAAGAGAGCTTGGTGACATCAGGAGAGGATCTGAGACCCTGCTGAAAATATCTCCAAGGGAACAAATGCTCATTCTCATAGTAGTTCTTGTCTTCAAATTTATCCCGGGATTTCGGAGTTATTCTAATTAATGACTCATGCATCTTTAAACATGCAAATTGAGAGGAGTCTGAGTGGGAAGAGCTGTTGGACATTCGTTCTTTGGCATGAATGATATTTCCTTCAACTCCTTCTCAGTCTCCCCCATCTCAGTAAATAGCAGCACCACCCTTCCAGTACTCAGGTCAGAAGCCCTGGAATGACGTTTCTCTCACGGTGCACATCTGATTCATCAGCAAATTCATAAGCTGTCAAAATCCACATAGAGTTTAAGCACCGTTCGCTACCTCTACTACTCTGCTCCACCCAGTCCGTGAGCACCTCTACCCTGGATCATCCAAGAGTTTCCTAACTGGTGTCTATGCTTCTGCCATTGACTCGATTAAAATTAGGACCAAGTATGTCCCTCCTTTGCTCAGAACTCCGTTATGCTCTCCTTTCACTCAGTGTAAAAGTTAAGAGTTTTTTTCAGTGACCTGCAAAGCCCTGCAAGATCTTGCAGTGCACCCCACCCTACATCCTTCACCTTGCCCTAGCCTAGCCATGTTCCTGCCTCAGGATCTGTCTCCTTGTTCCCTCTGCCCAGAATTCTCTTCCCCAGGACACTACATACGTCCGTCCCTCCCTTTCGTCAAGCCTTTCGTCAGTGTCACCATCCCTAGCCCCTCGCCCTAAACTTCAACCCACACTCTACAAAAGCTACTTCCTGACCTATTTCCTATCCACTTTCTTGGATTTAATTGGTTTCTCAACATTTATTACTATCTAACTCATCCTATCTGTATATATTTACCTTATATTGTTTACTACTTATCTCTCCCACAGAAATACAAATGCCATAAGCATCAGAGTTGGGGTGTGTTTTTTTTGTTGTTGTTTTCTGGGTTTTGGGGTTTTTGTTGTTGTTGTTCACTGTTCTGTTCTCAGCCCCTACAGCGTCTTCTACACAGCAGGTCCTCCATAAATAGTTTCTAAGTAAAATGAATGACTGAATGATCTTAATGATATGGTTATTCCCTAAAATCCAGCTGCAGTAGGCCCCCCCTAGGGGCCATCAATATGCCTCTTCGATATCTGTGTTTGGGAGGTGGGAAAAACTTTGACATAGAAAAGTAATTTGGGATTGAGGCATTGGAGCACAGGAAAACATTAGTGAGTCCAAAAATGGAAAATGAGAAAAGTGGATCTCTGAGTACCTAGAATGTATACTGAGGGTATTGTTCAGCTGGGTGACATTTTCAAGAGGTATAAAGAAGTTCAAGAACATTACAAGGAAAAAACCCACAAAAAAAACAGAAAAATCCATAAACCACATTTCATCTAATAATTTTGCCTCCTACAGCCTGCCTCTTCTTCCTTCTTCCAGGAAATGAGTAAAGATCTGTAAAAGGGACCACTGAGCTCTGATGCTTTTAGTACTGCTTTCAGAAGATGGGTTCCATATGGAGAGAGTGCTATGGCCCTACACCCACTGTTAATCCTCTCTCCGAGCCCAGAGTGCCAGAGAGAAGTGAGCACTAGATTGGGATTCTTAAATTCTAGGCTATTTGTGGAAAAGCAGAGCTCTGTTCATCACACTTGTCCCCTCTGTACTCCCACCCTGTCACTGAGAAGACTTCATTCTTGCTTCTCCTGCCTGGAAGATGCCCATGGATCCTCAGGAGGCCAGGTTTATTAGCCAGTAACAGATAGGAGGTAGGCATGGAGATATGGTAAATCATCCTTGATTTGTTGTCTTCAGAAAGACTCTCGCAAAGCACATTTCCTCTTTTAGGGTAATATACTACAGAAAGGGAGAAAAAATACGGGCTAGAG
This sequence comes from Ursus maritimus, assembly GCF_017311325.1. Taxonomy (NCBI): domain Eukaryota; kingdom Metazoa; phylum Chordata; class Mammalia; order Carnivora; family Ursidae; genus Ursus; species Ursus maritimus. The sequence continues at coordinate 24,913,024 of NW_024425563.1, read as the reverse complement.
ATGACAGTGCCGAGGGGGCAAAAGGAAGAAGTCACAATCACAGATTATTCATGGAACTGTCAGATAGGGAGCTGTGAGCTGAAGGCAGCCACACACTTATTCACATTTATCCTCCATATCATTTTATTCAATCCAACCTCTGAATTACTCGGTCTCCAGAGTAAAGAGTAACGATAGGAGAGAATAATTAAAACACAGCCTCATCCTGGAGCCCTTCCATTACTATTAATTTAGATTATCTTAATACAATTTTAGGTGGGTGTGTGTATGTGTGTGTGTGTGTGTGTGATCTTTGTAATTCAAATACCGGTAACGTAATGCTTGAAACTCGGGGAAGTAAAACAATGAAATATCACTCATCAGAAAAATAATCTCAAACTTGGAAATAGGCGAAGGATGTTAATTCTTTCAGTGTAGCACTGAATTTCTATCAGTGTGGTTACTTCATAGCTCTGAGTTACAGGTGTTAATTTGTTGATTTTTATTGTGTAGATTCAAATAGTGTCTGTCCAATGAAATAGAAAACCTAAATGTTTATAGTTTATTGTACTATAAGACACTAGTTTTATATCTAGCCCTGTGACCTATCCATATATGAGTGCGTGGGTATATGTATGTATTCATATGGATAGTCCAAATGCTCTTTGGACTAATCTTAACATCTTACTGGTTCCCTCATTAGTTAAGGAGTCGAATAAATCCTTGACTTTTTTGCTTCACCTCTGTATGAGAATTATATTTTTAAGTTTTGAAATTATACTTTAATACTCTAAGACTCTTCATTAGCTCTCAAACACCATTCTATGTTCTAGTGAACTTACCTAATGAGACTTAGTTTATTGGTAAATAATTTTACGCTTACATCAAAAACTGATATATTACATTTGTTATTTGTCTTTCCTGTTTTTTTTTATAACCACATCACCCTTTTCTCTCATCCAAGTCATAGCATAGTCAATTCCTATTTTTTCATAGGTCCCAGTCCATACTTGGCCATGATGACTCTGTATCAAGTTATTTGTCAAAGTTAGCTCTGCCTAAGTAGGCAAGTAGAAGAAAAATATTCTATAGATCCGTTTTTTTTCTTTATCCTTATCACTCCAGAAGCAGATATGTAAATCAAAATCTGATACAAGACTTTACACTAAGTTCAACAGAGAGAAAAATATTCTGAATGTCCTACTGGGGCGTTAAATTAAATGAGAAATAATGGCAACCAAAGGTAATAACGTCGTTAAAGGTTATGCTGCAACAAGTTTTAAAGAGGAAAGAACTGAAGTAGAATAATCACAGAAAATACATTTTTAAAACAATTATTGTTCTGCTTTTGCTACTGTGCCTTTAATGTGACACTTTCCAACAGTGACAGCAAGTTTCTGAACATTCGCAGACATAATTTCTTCTTAAGGAAATCTTTTCTTCTAGTGATGTTCAAGTTTTTCTTCATTATTCACATCTTCATTAAAGGGAAACCATAATAAAAGCAAACGAAACATTGCTAAAGCTGATTGTATATGATTAGCGTATTCTGCAATTTGGTATTATTTCTCGCTCATCCTCTTACGCAGCTTCATTGTTATTTTTAGCAACTTTCTTCCAGAAGTTGAATGAAAATACTGACATTAAAGGAAATTAAATAAATGAAGTGAGAAAAATTGGTAAGTTTGCATGATAGAGTTTGAAAATGCTGTTTCTCCCACTTGCTGACTGGATATCAGTGTTGATTAATAGAATTTTGAAAACTGTTAGTATTCTTTCTACATTGTGATCAGTAAACAATAGAGAATATAGAGTTAAAAGGGGAAGAAAATATAAATGATACAAATATCTCTTCCTAGTGAGATTTCCTGTAATGTGGTTTTTCATTTCAATTGAAAAAATAAAATCCTGTTCATCTAAGATGCCAGTTATTTTTGGCAAAAAAAATTCTTAAAAACTCCAAAAATTAAGTTAGCCATTTGGTTAAATGTTCATAATGGTCTCTTTCAGGTTTAAATTTATGAGTGGTTGTTCTTAGGAAGAAAATTAGTTTGTGACAGATCAACCATTGATTTAGACACCTTTAAATATTAAGTAGTAAAAGCTAATTTTTTTTTTAATTGAGGTCAGATTTGGCCCAAGGTCACACGAATATATTGCTCACTGTCTACTAGTGACATTTGCTGAATATTACCTTGGGCTACATTTTTAGCATTCCCTCTGGCACGGTGAGATTAGATGGGATGTTTCTTGGCCAGAATAAAACACAAGGTCGATTCTGAAGAATATAATACTATATTTTTTTTCCATGCAACTTTGCGTTTGCTTATCTATAGTACACAGGCAGTTCATTTTAAAGCCTAGGGCTTATGAACCACTACTAGCACATGCTAAATCCTTCACCTTACAGGATGCCTCCCTACATTGTCCCAGCCTATATGACTACCTCCTGAGCCCTCAGCAAAATCCCTGAGAAAAAAAAAACACAGCGGAGGTCAGACTTCTCCAGCCCGACCGTAATAGGTTGTGGGAGTTAACCTCCCACTGCCTGGGGCGGGTGATCATTTCATCAAGAAGAAAGTTCTCCCCGGAGACAGTGTGAGAAAGGATGATTGCGATATGCAAAGCTACAAAAACTATTATTCAACTCTGTTGTGAGTTAAGTAAAACTGTGTGGAACACCAAACAAGTATCGATTATTTATAAAAGTACTTAGAAAAAAAACAACCCATTGGTAAGTTTGTAATAGGAAGAACAGTTTTGAAATGTCATGAATTATGTTTATTTTTCTTCCTAAAGCCTTTAAAAAATAATAACCCACCTTTGGCCTGAGAGCCGGCTCTGCTCTCATAATCACCCTGTTGCATCCACTTACCCTGATTAGAGTCAATGAGTAAATGAAAACATACTTGAATTTTGTTCTTTGAATGAAATGCAAGGCTTGTTTAAAATTCAAGCATTTTTCTCAACCAAACATATGGATACTTACTAATTGAAATTAAGTAAAAAAAAAGTTTTAAAAGCCATTAATAATCTCCAATACAAAGAAGACTGTCAACTTAAAAATTAAAGTACAATTGCAATTACTTTTCTTGGTATGGCTATTGATTCTCAGATACATGGCACAATACAATGTACTAAATGTGCAGATAGAAGTTTATTTTGTTTTAAACTATGTTTTATCTAGAAAGGCACACCTAGAGGTGGGTTTAGAATCCTGATTACAGGATCGTATTTCTCAGAAACTCAGATTATCTGAAATTTTGAAAATAATGCCTTCACTCCTTGATGTAAATATTGTCAAATACTAGTAGGAGAAACTCAACAAAAGGCCAGTGAGTACACATTTCCTTCTATATGCAGCTTTCTGTCTCTGTAGGTATCTAGGAAATGTTGCTACAGGTGAAGGAGCCTGAGCTGTGCTCTTTCAACTTTCTATTAAATAAGGTGACTGTCAATATCTGGGTTGAAGCTACAGAGCATAGATAGTTCTTTATATCTATAAGGAGTGCAATGAGCCATCCAAGCTAACTCAGCAGAGAGAACATTTACTAACAAAATGATTGTAGACACCCCTTGGCTTGATGGATGTCTGGGATCGGGTAGACTTGAGGAGCCCCTGATGAAGATGGTAACAGATTTGAAAGCCTTTAACAGGCTCCTTTTATCCGTCCTAGCAGGGTTTATTAGCGTGACCAGGCTTCCTGTTTCCTCTCTTTAATGATACTGTGCTGTGAACCAACGAATGTTTTCATTTGGAAAATAAGAAAGCATTGACATGTTATCTGAACTGTGGTTTCTTTAGCGATGCCAAGGGAATAAATATGCTAATTCTGTGCTTTGAGGAATGTACTGGGTAAGGCCCATTACTTCACTGATTTCAATGGCTACCAGGCCCAGGTAAGAAAAGGTTAACAGCACATACCTTGAAATATTTCACTGTGCAAAAGTTTTGACTTAGAACATGGAGAATTTCAGTGACCCTTCCATATACTTTTGACGGGGATTTTCATATTATATTCTCCATAGTAAAATTTAACTCATCATTTGTTAATTAGGATATGTGAAGCAATGTACCTCAAGCTATTGCTTGATTCTTCATAAAAAAAAGCAATTACTATGAAAAGTTGCATCAATTTTGAAATAGTCACAGAATCTTAAACAAACAGTGCATTTTCATAGAGGAATACAAGCCAGCCTTCTTCATACACACACGAATGTAAAAGTCACAGTCCTCGAGGGGATCATATTACCGTGGGCTTTTACATCCGCAGTTACCAGCAGAAGTGCCAACTGGAAAGAGTGTTCCCTGGCTTTAAAACTGGAACGAAACAACTCTCAACATTTGCAAAACATTCCTTTATTATTAGAAATAAATTATTTGTATAAAAAACTGCATGCGTCAACCATTGCATTTATTTTTAGCACAACCCAGGGCTTCGATCCGGTCAGCCGTTACAAGAAACAGATTCATTGTCTTATACGAGTGGAACACGGTGGGACAGGAACGGGAGTTCTCACAATCACAGAAAAATACAAGAATAACATCAGACATGGTTTATTTCAACAGCTTTTTTTTTTTT